>NW_027274037.1:0-300000 GCF_030028105.1 Mobula birostris | reverse complement strand
GGCAGGCTCGTTCAAGTGTGCCAGCAGCCAGGGCACGCGGACGGGAGGGAGGAAGGAAGGAAGGGAGGGAGGCATCCGATGGAGCCCGGCTACAGAGCAACGGGGCGCCGCCGCCGCCGGCACAACAGGGCCCGGTGCTCCTGCACCCTGCATCCTCCCCGCCTGCACCAGACTGCCAAGACTGCTGCTCTCCTGCCCAGACAGACAGACCAGCTACAAGCATCACCACCTAGCCATAGCATCAGCAAAACTCTGCCTACCTGCCCTGCCCTGGCCTGGCCTGGCCTCCTGGCCTCCTCTGATGCGTCTGCCTGCCCCAGGCCCAAAGCCCCGCCCACCGTTCAAGGTAAGGCAGAGGCACAACCCCCCACTCCACCCACTCAGACCTCCCCAATATACATCGGCAGTGCAGTGCATCTCTAGCCTCGCTCAGAATCACGTCCCAAACCCCAAGATCACTCAAACGTCTCATGCTTACACCTACCTACTCGGCGTCCAGCTTTGGCGCACGTCTCCACAATTGCCACATCCGTCCACGTGCCCCTGCTTCACGCACGACACTGTGCCTCCCTCCGGCAGGCATTTCGCCGATCCGTTTCCTGTTTCACAACCAAGGCATAATCAGTACCCCTTTCCTTCCACGGCGCGCACACGCGCCCACCCACTCCACCACTGAGCCATGCCGGCCAAAAACGCACCTGCAGAGCAGTGGGGCACAGGGCCGCCGTCAGCCCGCGACACATTTCCCTCCTGCCGTGCCCTCCCTCCTGTTTCTACATCCGTGCACCCACCCCGCTGCAAAACCAGTCAGTCTGCTCAGGCGTCAGCACAGAGGCATAATGAAGGGCCTCGGCCCTTCTCCCTTTACTGCCCTCTGTACAGCTTGGCAGATCCCTCAGCACTCCGTGTGCACGTGTGTCTGTGACTCTGTGTGTGTGTGTGTGTGTGTGAGAGAGAGAGATTGAGTGAGTGAGTGAGTGAGTGAGTGAGTGAGTGAGTGAGTGAGAGAGAGAGAGACAGACCCTGCCAGATCCCTCAGCATTCCATGTGTGTTTGTGTCGGTGGGTGAGAGAGACAGAGACAGAGACAGAGAGACAGACAGACACACACACACACACACACACACACCCACCCACCTCCACACACCCCCGTGTGCACGTGTGTCTGTGACTCTGTGTGTGTGTGAGATTGAGTGAGAGAGAGAGACAGACCCTGCCAGATCCCTCAGCATTCCATGTGTGTTTGTGTCGGTGGGTGAGAGAGACAGAGACAGAGACAGACACAGAGAGACAGACACACACACACACACAAACACACACACACACCCACCCCCACACACCCCCGTGTGCACGTGTGTCTGTGACTCTGTGTGTGTGTGAGATTGAGTGAGTGAGAGAGAGAGACAGACCGACCCTGCCAGATCCCTCAGCATTCCATGTGTGTTTGTGTCGGTGGGTGAGAGAGACAGAGACAGACACAGAGAGACAGACAGACACACACACACACCCACCCACCCCCATCCACCCTGGTAAAAAAAGGTGGTGGGGGAGCAGGGGAGAAGACACCACTGTGTCCAATGATAGCCTGTGCAGACGCAAAGTCTACAGCTTCTGTGAGATGAAACAAACTCAAGCCACTCAACAATTGTAATTCCACACACATCAAAATAAAGGCACAGAGGTGTGAATGGCTGCACTTCAGCCTTCGGCTTGGAGAGCACACCCATTGTTTCTCCTCAGGCACACCTGTAGCTGACATCTTCCTATTCCCAAGCTTGCCAGGAGGCTTTTCTGCCCGCGGACTTTGGCCACGTCCACAAACCTCGTAACCGGTCTTGAGCGGCGCACGTGGCCTCTGCCTTTGTCGCCCGGTGCAGTCCCATCCGCTCGCTCCCTCCCGGAGAGGGCAGAGCCTCCGAAGGAGACCGTTCAGCTGGATGCGCCAGCCAGCTGGGGCACGCAAAGCCGAGAGGCGCGCTCTCTTTGCCGAGTGCAGGGACGCCCTTGAAGGGCCGAGCGGCCTGCTCCCACTCCCCCTGCAGACTTTTGTGCAGACAGGACAGCGTGACCAGCCTCCCACGACCAGGAGAGCAGTGCAAGTTGAGCCAGCCTCTGAGACCGACCTGGGAGCCAGCCGAGGAAGCCGGCAGCCTTGACGTAGGCAGTGTGCCAGTGACGTAGGCGCCCGTAGGTACGGCCCCACTCCCAGATGATTGGTGGATCACTGGCAGCTTTACATAGCCTCTGACAAGTTGCACTCAGGACGGACCAGGTAGGCAACAGCTGTCCAGCACACCCACCGATCCCAGACAACCTAGGGGAGAGCTGCCAGCGGGCCAGGGCAGCAAGGTCTTTGCCAGGCCTCCTGCTTCAATCTAAACACCAGAGGCTAGGCAGGATGTAGCCGACTCAAGAGGCCGCCTGCATCGCTTCTCGGCCTTTTGGCTAAGATCAAGTGTAGTATCTGTTCTTATCAGTTTAATATCTGATACGTCCCTTATCTGGGGACCATATATTAAATTGATTTTTGGAACAGGGAGATGGAATAGGGGCTTGCTCCGTCCACTCCACGCATCGACCCGGTATTGCAGTGCCTCTGGGAACGGTGCACTCCCCTTCTGGGGAATTTCAAAGTAGCAAAGAAAAGAAAAACGACGAAAGCTCCATCAGGCGGCGGCGGCGGCACAGCAGCACAGACAAGCATGCACGCACATGGAGAGAGAGGAGAGCTGCTTGCTCTACACCTCTCCTGTGTCTGTGTCTGTCTGTCGATACAGCTCACTCACTCACTCACTCACGCAATGTGCAGACAACTCAACAACAGCACGGGCATCATATCTGGGCCGTTTGGCTAAGATCAAGTGCACATCCGGGCTGCAACCAGATCAGGTGCTGCAGGCAAGGCAGCAACTTCATGAGAGATGCCCCTTGGCATTCATTCCTGAAGCAAACTGCTCAACCGGCGCACTCATTCTGATGCCTGCTCACTCGGCTGCTGCCTGCACCAAGCACAGAAGCAGAGTGAAGTGGAGCAGGCCGAAAGACCTTTTCTGTCCCGCCACACTCGCTCCACTTCTCAGGCTCAGGCTTCTCAGCTGCTCCTTGAAGCCAACGGAGGACGCGACGGACGGACGGACGGACGGATGGACGGGCGGGCGAAGGAAGGAAGGAAGGAAGGAAGGAAGGAAGGAAGGAAGGAAGGAACGAACGATATCGAGTCACTGGCTCTGCTGCAATTTCACCAGCAGCCAGCCAGCCTGTCGGACAGGCAGGCTCGTTCAAGTGTGCCAGCAGCCAGGGCACGCGGACGGGAGGGAGGAAGGAAGGAAGGGAGGGAGGCATCCGATGGAGCCCGGCTACAGAGCAACGGGGCGCCGCCGCCGCCGGCACAACAGGGCCCGGTGCTCCTGCACCCTGCATCCTCCCCGCCTGCACCAGACTGCCAAGACTGCTGCTCTCCTGCCCAGACAGACAGACCAGCTACAAGCATCACCACCTAGCCATAGCATCAGCAAAACTCTGCCTACCTGCCCTGCCCTGGCCTGGCCTGGCCTCCTGGCCTCCTCTGATGCGTCTGCCTGCCCCAGGCCCAAAGCCCCGCCCACCGTTCAAGGTAAGGCAGAGGCACAACCCCCCACTCCACCCACTCAGACCTCCCCAATATACATCGGCAGTGCAGTGCATCTCTAGCCTCGCTCAGAATCACGTCCCAAACCCCAAGATCACTCAAACGTCTCATGCTTACACCTACCTACTCGGCGTCCAGCTTTGGCGCACGTCTCCACAATTGCCACATCCGTCCACGTGCCCCTGCTTCACGCACGGCACTGTGCCTCCCTCCGGCAGGCATTTCGCCGATCCGTTTCCTGTTTCACAACCAAGGCATAATCAGTACCCCTTTCCTTCCACGGCGCGCACACGCGCCCACCCACTCCACCACTGAGCCATGCCGGCCAAAAACGCACCTGCAGAGCAGTGGGGCACAGGGCCGCCGTCAGCCCGCGACACATTTCCCTCCTGCCGTGCCCTCCCTCCTGTTTCTACATCCGTGCACCCACCCCGCTGCAAAACCAGTCAGTCTGCTCAGGCGTCAGCACAGAGGCATAATGAAGGGCCTCGGCCCTTCTCCCTTTACTGCCCTCTGTACAGCTTGGCAGATCCCTCAGCACTCCGTGTGCACGTGTGTCTGTGACTCTGTGTGTGTGTGTGTGTGTGTGAGAGAGAGAGATTGAGTGAGTGAGTGAGTGAGTGAGTGAGTGAGTGAGTGAGTGAGAGAGAGAGAGACAGACCCTGCCAGATCCCTCAGCATTCCATGTGTGTTTGTGTCGGTGGGTGAGAGAGACAGAGACAGAGACAGAGAGACAGACAGACACACACACACACACACACACACACCCACCCACCTCCACACACCCCCGTGTGCACGTGTGTCTGTGACTCTGTGTGTGTGTGAGATTGAGTGAGAGAGAGAGACAGACCCTGCCAGATCCCTCAGCATTCCATGTGTGTTTGTGTCGGTGGGTGAGAGAGACAGAGACAGAGACAGACACAGAGAGACAGACACACACACACACACAAACACACACACACACCCACCCCCACACACCCCCGTGTGCACGTGTGTCTGTGACTCTGTGTGTGTGTGAGATTGAGTGAGTGAGAGAGAGAGACAGACCGACCCTGCCAGATCCCTCAGCATTCCATGTGTGTTTGTGTCGGTGGGTGAGAGAGACAGAGACAGACACAGAGAGACAGACAGACAGACACACACACCCACCCACCCCCATCCACCCTGGTAAAAAAAGGTGGTGGGGGAGCAGGGGAGAAGACACCACTGTGTCCAATGATAGCCTGTGCAGACGCAAAGTCTACAGCTTCTGTGAGATGAAACAAACTCAAGCCACTCAACAATTGTAATTCCACACACATCAAAATAAAGGCACAGAGGTGTGAATGGCTGCACTTCAGCCTTCGGCTTGGAGAGCACACCCATTGTTTCTCCTCAGGCACACCTGTAGCTGACATCTTCCTATTCCCAAGCTTGCCAGGAGGCTTTTCTGCCCGCGGACTTTGGCCACGTCCACAAACCTCGTAACCGGTCTTGAGCGGCGCACGTGGCCTCTGCCTTTGTCGCCCGGTGCAGTCCCATCCGCTCGCTCCCTCCCGGAGAGGGCAGAGCCTCCGAAGGAGACCGTTCAGCTGGATGCGCCAGCCAGCTGGGGCACGCAAAGCCGAGAGGCGCGCTCTCTTTGCCGAGTGCAGGGACGCCCTTGAAGGGCCGAGCGGCCTGCTCCCACTCCCCCTGCAGACTTTTGTGCAGACAGGACAGCGTGACCAGCCTCCCACGACCAGGAGAGCAGTGCAAGTTGAGCCAGCCTCTGAGACCGACCTGGGAGCCAGCCGAGGAAGCCGGCAGCCTTGACGTAGGCAGTGTGCCAGTGACGTAGGCGCCCGTAGGTACGGCCCCACTCCCAGATGATTGGTGGATCACTGGCAGCTTTACATAGCCTCTGACAAGTTGCACTCAGGACGGACCAGGTAGGCAACAGCTGTCCAGCACACCCACCGATCCCAGACAACCTAGGGGAGAGCTGCCAGCGGGCCAGGGCAGCAAGGTCTTTGCCAGGCCTCCTGCTTCAATCTAAACACCAGAGGCTAGGCAGGATGTAGCCGACTCAAGAGGCCGCCTGCATCGCTTCTCGGCCTTTTGGCTAAGATCAAGTGTAGTATCTGTTCTTATCAGTTTAATATCTGATACGTCCCTTATCTGGGGACCATATATTAAATTGATTTTTGGAACAGGGAGATGGAATAGGGGCTTGCTCCGTCCACTCCACGCATCGACCCGGTATTGCAGTGCCTCTGGGAACGGTGCACTCCCCTTCTGGGGAATTTCAAAGTAGCAAAGAAAAGAAAAACGACGAAAGCTCCATCAGGCGGCGGCGGCGGCACAGCAGCACAGACAAGCATGCACGCACATGGAGAGAGAGGAGAGCTGCTTGCTCTACACCTCTCCTGTGTCTGTGTCTGTCTGTCGATACAGCTCACTCACTCACTCACTCACGCAATGTGCAGACAACTCAACAACAGCACGGGCATCATATCTGGGCCGTTTGGCTAAGATCAAGTGCACATCCGGGCTGCAACCAGATCAGGTGCTGCAGGCAAGGCAGCAACTTCATGAGAGATGCCCCTTGGCATTCATTCCTGAAGCAAACTGCTCAACCGGCGCACTCATTCTGATGCCTGCTCACTCGGCTGCTGCCTGCACCAAGCACAGAAGCAGAGTGAAGTGGAGCAGGCCGAAAGACCTTTTCTGTCCCGCCACACTCGCTCCACTTCTCAGGCTCAGGCTTCTCAGCTGCTCCTTGAAGCCAACGGAGGACGCGACGGACGGACGGACGGACGGATGGACGGGCGGGCGAAGGAAGGAAGGAAGGAAGGAAGGAAGGAAGGAAGGAAGGAACGAACGATATCGAGTCACTGGCTCTGCTGCAATTTCACCAGCAGCCAGCCAGCCTGTCGGACAGGCAGGCTCGTTCAAGTGTGCCAGCAGCCAGGGCACGCGGACGGGAGGGAGGAAGGAAGGAAGGGAGGGAGGCATCCGATGGAGCCCGGCTACAGAGCAACGGGGCGCCGCCGCCGCCGGCACAACAGGGCCCGGTGCTCCTGCACCCTGCATCCTCCCCGCCTGCACCAGACTGCCAAGACTGCTGCTCTCCTGCCCAGACAGACAGACCAGCTACAAGCATCACCACCTAGCCATAGCATCAGCAAAACTCTGCCTACCTGCCCTGCCCTGGCCTGGCCTGGCCTCCTGGCCTCCTCTGATGCGTCTGCCTGCCCCAGGCCCAAAGCCCCGCCCACCGTTCAAGGTAAGGCAGAGGCACAACCCCCCACTCCACCCACTCAGACCTCCCCAATATACATCGGCAGTGCAGTGCATCTCTAGCCTCGCTCAGAATCACGTCCCAAACCCCAAGATCACTCAAACGTCTCATGCTTACACCTACCTACTCGGCGTCCAGCTTTGGCGCACGTCTCCACAATTGCCACATCCGTCCACGTGCCCCTGCTTCACGCACGGCACTGTGCCTCCCTCCGGCAGGCATTTCGCCGATCCGTTTCCTGTTTCACAACCAAGGCATAATCAGTACCCCTTTCCTTCCACGGCGCGCACACGCGCCCACCCACTCCACCACTGAGCCATGCCGGCCAAAAACGCACCTGCAGAGCAGTGGGGCACAGGGCCGCCGTCAGCCCGCGACACATTTCCCTCCTGCCGTGCCCTCCCTCCTGTTTCTACATCCGTGCACCCACCCCGCTGCAAAACCAGTCAGTCTGCTCAGGCGTCAGCACAGAGGCATAATGAAGGGCCTCGGCCCTTCTCCCTTTACTGCCCTCTGTACAGCTTGGCAGATCCCTCAGCACTCCGTGTGCACGTGTGTCTGTGACTCTGTGTGTGTGTGTGTGTGTGTGAGAGAGAGAGATTGAGTGAGTGAGTGAGTGAGTGAGTGAGTGAGTGAGTGAGTGAGAGAGAGAGAGACAGACCCTGCCAGATCCCTCAGCATTCCATGTGTGTTTGTGTCGGTGGGTGAGAGAGACAGAGACAGAGACAGAGAGACAGACAGACACACACACACACACACACACACACCCACCCACCTCCACACACCCCCGTGTGCACGTGTGTCTGTGACTCTGTGTGTGTGTGAGATTGAGTGAGAGAGAGAGACAGACCCTGCCAGATCCCTCAGCATTCCATGTGTGTTTGTGTCGGTGGGTGAGAGAGACAGAGACAGAGACAGACACAGAGAGACAGACACACACACACACACAAACACACACACACACCCACCCCCACACACCCCCGTGTGCACGTGTGTCTGTGACTCTGTGTGTGTGTGAGATTGAGTGAGTGAGAGAGAGAGACAGACCGACCCTGCCAGATCCCTCAGCATTCCATGTGTGTTTGTGTCGGTGGGTGAGAGAGACAGAGACAGACACAGAGAGACAGACAGACACACACACACACCCACCCACCCCCATCCACCCTGGTAAAAAAAGGTGGTGGGGGAGCAGGGGAGAAGACACCACTGTGTCCAATGATAGCCTGTGCAGACGCAAAGTCTACAGCTTCTGTGAGATGAAACAAACTCAAGCCACTCAACAATTGTAATTCCACACACATCAAAATAAAGGCACAGAGGTGTGAATGGCTGCACTTCAGCCTTCGGCTTGGAGAGCACACCCATTGTTTCTCCTCAGGCACACCTGTAGCTGACATCTTCCTATTCCCAAGCTTGCCAGGAGGCTTTTCTGCCCGCGGACTTTGGCCACGTCCACAAACCTCGTAACCGGTCTTGAGCGGCGCACGTGGCCTCTGCCTTTGTCGCCCGGTGCAGTCCCATCCGCTCGCTCCCTCCCGGAGAGGGCAGAGCCTCCGAAGGAGACCGTTCAGCTGGATGCGCCAGCCAGCTGGGGCACGCAAAGCCGAGAGGCGCGCTCTCTTTGCCGAGTGCAGGGACGCCCTTGAAGGGCCGAGCGGCCTGCTCCCACTCCCCCTGCAGACTTTTGTGCAGACAGGACAGCGTGACCAGCCTCCCACGACCAGGAGAGCAGTGCAAGTTGAGCCAGCCTCTGAGACCGACCTGGGAGCCAGCCGAGGAAGCCGGCAGCCTTGACGTAGGCAGTGTGCCAGTGACGTAGGCGCCCGTAGGTACGGCCCCACTCCCAGATGATTGGTGGATCACTGGCAGCTTTACATAGCCTCTGACAAGTTGCACTCAGGACGGACCAGGTAGGCAACAGCTGTCCAGCACACCCACCGATCCCAGACAACCTAGGGGAGAGCTGCCAGCGGGCCAGGGCAGCAAGGTCTTTGCCAGGCCTCCTGCTTCAATCTAAACACCAGAGGCTAGGCAGGATGTAGCCGACTCAAGAGGCCGCCTGCATCGCTTCTCGGCCTTTTGGCTAAGATCAAGTGTAGTATCTGTTCTTATCAGTTTAATATCTGATACGTCCCTTATCTGGGGACCATATATTAAATTGATTTTTGGAACAGGGAGATGGAATAGGGGCTTGCTCCGTCCACTCCACGCATCGACCCGGTATTGCAGTGCCTCTGGGAACGGTGCACTCCCCTTCTGGGGAATTTCAAAGTAGCAAAGAAAAGAAAAACGACGAAAGCTCCATCAGGCGGCGGCGGCGGCACAGCAGCACAGACAAGCATGCACGCACATGGAGAGAGAGGAGAGCTGCTTGCTCTACACCTCTCCTGTGTCTGTGTCTGTCTGTCGATACAGCTCACTCACTCACTCACGCAATGTGCAGACAACTCAACAACAGCACGGGCATCATATCTGGGCCGTTTGGCTAAGATCAAGTGCACATCCGGGCTGCAACCAGATCAGGTGCTGCAGGCAAGGCAGCAACTTCATGAGAGATGCCCCTTGGCATTCATTCCTGAAGCAAACTGCTCAACCGGCGCACTCATTCTGATGCCTGCTCACTCGGCTGCTGCCTGCACCAAGCACAGAAGCAGAGTGAAGTGGAGCAGGCCGAAAGACCTTTTCTGTCCCGCCACACTCGCTCCACTTCTCAGGCTCAGGCTTCTCAGCTGCTCCTTGAAGCCAACGGAGGACGCGACGGACGGACGGACGGATGGACGGGCGGGCGAAGGAAGGAAGGAAGGAAGGAAGGAAGGAAGGAACGAACGAAGGAAGGAAGGAAGGAACGAACGAAGGAAGGAAGGAAGGAACGAAGGAAGGAAGGAAGGAAGGAAGGAAGGAAGGAACGAACGATATCGAGTCACTGGCTCTGCTGCAATTTCACCAGCAGCCAGCCAGCCTGTCGGACAGGCAGGCTCGTTCAAGTGTGCCAGCAGCCAGGGCACGCGGACGGGAGGGAGGAAGGAAGGAAGGAAGGAAGGGAGGGAGGCATCCGATGGAGCCCGGCTACAGAGCAACGGGGCGCCGCCGCCGCCGCCGGCACAACAGGGCCCGGTGCTCCTGCACCCTGCATCCTCCCCGCCTGCACCAGACTGCCAAGACTGCTGCTCTCCTGCCCAGACAGACAGACCAGCTACAAGCATCACCACCTAGCCATAGCATCAGCAAAACTCTGCCTACCTGCCCTGCCCTGGCCTGGCCTGGCCTCCTGGCCTCCTCTGATGCGTCTGCCTGCCCCAGGCCCAAAGCCCCGCCCACCGTTCAAGGTAAGGCAGAGGCACAACCCCCCACTCCACCCACTCAGACCTCCCCAATATACATCGGCAGTGCAGTGCATCTCTAGCCTCGCTCAGAATCACGTCCCAAACCCCAAGATCACTCAAACGTCTCATGCTTACACCTACCTACTCGGCGTCCAGCTTTGGCGCACGTCTCCACAATTGCCACATCCGTCCACGTGCCCCTGCTTCACGCACGGCACTGTGCCTCCCTCCGGCAGGCATTTCGCCGATCCGTTTCCTGTTTCACAACCAAGGCATAATCAGTACCCCTTTCCTTCCACGGCGCGCACACGCGCCCACCCACTCCACCACTGAGCCATGCCGGCCAAAAACGCACCTGCAGAGCAGTGGGGCACAGGGCCGCCGTCAGCCCGCGACACATTTCCCTCCTGCCGTGCCCTCCCTCCTGTTTCTACATCCGTGCACCCACCCCGCTGCAAAACCAGTCAGTCTGCTCAGGCGTCAGCACAGAGGCATAATGAAGGGCCTCGGCCCTTCTCCCTTTACTGCCCTCTGTACAGCTTGGCAGATCCCTCAGCACTCCGTGTGCACGTGTGTCTGTGACTCTGTGTGTGTGTGTGTGAGAGAGAGATTGAGTGAGTGAGTGAGTGAGTGAGTGAGTGAGTGAGAGAGAGAGAGACAGACCCTGCCAGATCCCTCAGCATTCCATGTGTGTTTGTGTCGGTGGGTGAGAGAGACAGAGACAGAGACAGAGAGACAGACAGACAGACACACACACACACACACACACACACACACACACACACACACACACACACCCACCCACCTCCACACACCCCCGTGTGCACGTGTGTCTGTGACTCTGTGTGTGTGTGAGATTGAGTGAGAGAGAGAGACAGACCCTGCCAGATCCCTCAGCATTCCATGTGTGTTTGTGTCGGTGGGTGAGAGAGACAGAGACAGAGACAGAGAGACAGACAGACAGACACACAGACACACACACACACACACACACACACACACACCCACCCACCTCCACACACCCCCGTGTGCACGTGTGTCTGTGACTCTGTGTGTGTGTGAGATTGAGTGAGAGAGAGAGACAGACCCTGCCAGATCCCTCAGCATTCCATGTGTGTTTGTGTCGGTGGGTGAGAGAGACAGAGACAGAGACAGACACAGAGAGACAGACACACACACACACACAAACACACACACACACCCACCCCCACACACCCCCGTGTGCACGTGTGTCTGTGACTCTGTGTGTGTGTGAGATTGAGTGAGTGAGAGAGAGAGACAGACCGACCCTGCCAGATCCCTCAGCATTCCATGTGTGTTTGTGTCGGTGGGTGAGAGAGACAGAGACAGACACAGAGAGACAGACAGACACACACACACACCCACCCACCCCCATCCACCCTGGTAAAAAAAGGTGGTGGGGGAGCAGGGGAGAAGACACCACTGTGTCCAATGATAGCCTGTGCAGACGCAAAGTCTACAGCTTCTGTGAGATGAAACAAACTCAAGCCACTCAACAATTGTAATTCCACACACATCAAAATAAAGGCACAGAGGTGTGAATGGCTGCACTTCAGCCTTCGGCTTGGAGAGCACACCCATTGTTTCTCCTCAGGCACACCTGTAGCTGACATCTTCCTATTCCCAAGCTTGCCAGGAGGCTTTTCTGCCCGCGGACTTTGGCCACGTCCACAAACCTCGTAACCGGTCTTGAGCGGCGCACGTGGCCTCTGCCTTTGTCGCCCGGTGCAGTCCCATCCGCTCGCTCCCTCCCGGAGAGGGCAGAGCCTCCGAAGGAGACCGTTCAGCTGGATGCGCCAGCCAGCTGGGGCACGCAAAGCCGAGAGGCGCGCTCTCTTTGCCGAGTGCAGGGACGCCCTTGAAGGGCCGAGCGGCCTGCTCCCACTCCCCCTGCAGACTTTTGTGCAGACAGGACAGCGTGACCAGCCTCCCACGACCAGGAGAGCAGTGCAAGTTGAGCCAGCCTCTGAGACCGACCTGGGAGCCAGCCGAGGAAGCCGGCAGCCTTGACGTAGGCAGTGTGCCAGTGACGTAGGCGCCCGTAGGTACGGCCCCACTCCCAGATGATTGGTGGATCACTGGCAGCTTTACATAGCCTCTGACAAGTTGCACTCAGGACGGACCAGGTAGGCAACAGCTGTCCAGCACACCCACCGATCCCAGACAACCTAGGGGAGAGCTGCCAGCGGGCCAGGGCAGCAAGGTCTTTGCCAGGCCTCCTGCTTCAATCTAAACACCAGAGGCTAGGCAGGATGTAGCCGACTCAAGAGGCCGCCTGCATCGCTTCTCGGCCTTTTGGCTAAGATCAAGTGTAGTATCTGTTCTTATCAGTTTAATATCTGATACGTCCCTTATCTGGGGACCATATATTAAATTGATTTTTGGAACAGGGAGATGGAATAGGGGCTTGCTCCGTCCACTCCACGCATCGACCCGGTATTGCAGTGCCTCTGGGAACGGTGCACTCCCCTTCTGGGGAATTTCAAAGTAGCAAAGAAAAGAAAAACGACGAAAGCTCCATCAGGCGGCGGCGGCGGCACAGCAGCACAGACAAGCATGCACGCACATGGAGAGAGAGGAGAGCTGCTTGCTCTACACCTCTCCTGTGTCTGTGTCTGTCTGTCGATACAGCTCACTCACTCACTCACTCACGCAATGTGCAGACAACTCAACAACAGCACGGGCATCATATCTGGGCCGTTTGGCTAAGATCAAGTGCACATCCGGGCTGCAACCAGATCAGGTGCTGCAGGCAAGGCAGCAACTTCATGAGAGATGCCCCTTGGCATTCATTCCTGAAGCAAACTGCTCAACCGGCGCACTCATTCTGATGCCTGCTCACTCGGCTGCTGCCTGCACCAAGCACAGAAGCAGAGTGAAGTGGAGCAGGCCGAAAGACCTTTTCTGTCCCGCCACACTCGCTCCACTTCTCAGGCTCAGGCTTCTCAGCTGCTCCTTGAAGCCAACGGAGGACGCGACGGACGGACGGACGGACGGATGGACGGGCGGGCGAAGGAAGGAAGGAAGGAAGGAAGGAAGGAAGGAAGGAAGGAACGAACGAACGATATCGAGTCACTGGCTCTGCTGCAATTTCACCAGCAGCCAGCCAGCCTGTCGGACAGGCAGGCTCGTTCAAGTGTGCCAGCAGCCAGGGCACGCGGACGGGAGGGAGGAAGGAAGGAAGGGAGGGAGGCATCCGATGGAGCCCGGCTACAGAGCAACGGGGCGCCGCCGCCGCCGGCACAACAGGGCCCGGTGCTCCTGCACCCTGCATCCTCCCCGCCTGCACCAGACTGCCAAGACTGCTGCTCTCCTGCCCAGACAGACAGACCAGCTACAAGCATCACCACCTAGCCATAGCATCAGCAAAACTCTGCCTACCTGCCCTGCCCTGGCCTGGCCTGGCCTCCTGGCCTCCTCTGATGCGTCTGCCTGCCCCAGGCCCAAAGCCCCGCCCACCGTTCAAGGTAAGGCAGAGGCACAACCCCCCACTCCACCCACTCAGACCTCCCCAATATACATCGGCAGTGCAGTGCATCTCTAGCCTCGCTCAGAATCACGTCCCAAACCCCAAGATCACTCAAACGTCTCATGCTTACACCTACCTACTCGGCGTCCAGCTTTGGCGCACGTCTCCACAATTGCCACATCCGTCCACGTGCCCCTGCTTCACGCACGGCACTGTGCCTCCCTCCGGCAGGCATTTCGCCGATCCGTTTCCTGTTTCACAACCAAGGCATAATCAGTACCCCTTTCCTTCCACGGCGCGCACACGCGCCCACCCACTCCACCACTGAGCCATGCCGGCCAAAAACGCACCTGCAGAGCAGTGGGGCACAGGGCCGCCGTCAGCCCGCGACACATTTCCCTCCTGCCGTGCCCTCCCTCCTGTTTCTACATCCGTGCACCCACCCCGCTGCAAAACCAGTCAGTCTGCTCAGGCGTCAGCACAGAGGCATAATGAAGGGCCTCGGCCCTTCTCCCTTTACTGCCCTCTGTACAGCTTGGCAGATCCCTCAGCACTCCGTGTGCACGTGTGTCTGTGACTCTGTGTGTGTGTGTGTGTGTGTGAGAGAGAGAGATTGAGTGAGTGAGTGAGTGAGTGAGTGAGTGAGTGAGTGAGTGAGAGAGAGAGAGACAGACCCTGCCAGATCCCTCAGCATTCCATGTGTGTTTGTGTCGGTGGGTGAGAGAGACAGAGACAGAGACAGAGAGACAGACAGACACACACACACACACACACACACACCCACCCACCTCCACACACCCCCGTGTGCACGTGTGTCTGTGACTCTGTGTGTGTGTGAGATTGAGTGAGAGAGAGAGACAGACCCTGCCAGATCCCTCAGCATTCCATGTGTGTTTGTGTCGGTGGGTGAGAGAGACAGAGACAGAGACAGACACAGAGAGACAGACACACACACACACACAAACACACACACACACCCACCCCCACACACCCCCGTGTGCACGTGTGTCTGTGACTCTGTGTGTGTGTGAGATTGAGTGAGTGAGAGAGAGAGACAGACCGACCCTGCCAGATCCCTCAGCATTCCATGTGTGTTTGTGTCGGTGGGTGAGAGAGACAGAGACAGACACAGAGAGACAGACAGACACACACACACACCCACCCACCCCCATCCACCCTGGTAAAAAAAGGTGGTGGGGGAGCAGGGGAGAAGACACCACTGTGTCCAATGATAGCCTGTGCAGACGCAAAGTCTACAGCTTCTGTGAGATGAAACAAACTCAAGCCACTCAACAATTGTAATTCCACACACATCAAAATAAAGGCACAGAGGTGTGAATGGCTGCACTTCAGCCTTCGGCTTGGAGAGCACACCCATTGTTTCTCCTCAGGCACACCTGTAGCTGACATCTTCCTATTCCCAAGCTTGCCAGGAGGCTTTTCTGCCCGCGGACTTTGGCCACGTCCACAAACCTCGTAACCGGTCTTGAGCGGCGCACGTGGCCTCTGCCTTTGTCGCCCGGTGCAGTCCCATCCGCTCGCTCCCTCCCGGAGAGGGCAGAGCCTCCGAAGGAGACCGTTCAGCTGGATGCGCCAGCCAGCTGGGGCACGCAAAGCCGAGAGGCGCGCTCTCTTTGCCGAGTGCAGGGACGCCCTTGAAGGGCCGAGCGGCCTGCTCCCACTCCCCCTGCAGACTTTTGTGCAGACAGGACAGCGTGACCAGCCTCCCACGACCAGGAGAGCAGTGCAAGTTGAGCCAGCCTCTGAGACCGACCTGGGAGCCAGCCGAGGAAGCCGGCAGCCTTGACGTAGGCAGTGTGCCAGTGACGTAGGCGCCCGTAGGTACGGCCCCACTCCCAGATGATTGGTGGATCACTGGCAGCTTTACATAGCCTCTGACAAGTTGCACTCAGGACGGACCAGGTAGGCAACAGCTGTCCAGCACACCCACCGATCCCAGACAACCTAGGGGAGAGCTGCCAGCGGGCCAGGGCAGCAAGGTCTTTGCCAGGCCTCCTGCTTCAATCTAAACACCAGAGGCTAGGCAGGATGTAGCCGACTCAAGAGGCCGCCTGCATCGCTTCTCGGCCTTTTGGCTAAGATCAAGTGTAGTATCTGTTCTTATCAGTTTAATATCTGATACGTCCCTTATCTGGGGACCATATATTAAATTGATTTTTGGAACAGGGAGATGGAATAGGGGCTTGCTCCGTCCACTCCACGCATCGACCCGGTATTGCAGTGCCTCTGGGAACGGTGCACTCCCCTTCTGGGGAATTTCAAAGTAGCAAAGAAAAGAAAAACGACGAAAGCTCCATCAGGCGGCGGCGGCGGCACAGCAGCACAGACAAGCATGCACGCACATGGAGAGAGAGGAGAGCTGCTTGCTCTACACCTCTCCTGTGTCTGTGTCTGTCTGTCGATACAGCTCACTCACTCACTCACTCACGCAATGTGCAGACAACTCAACAACAGCACGGGCATCATATCTGGGCCGTTTGGCTAAGATCAAGTGCACATCCGGGCTGCAACCAGATCAGGTGCTGCAGGCAAGGCAGCAACTTCATGAGAGATGCCCCTTGGCATTCATTCCTGAAGCAAACTGCTCAACCGGCGCACTCATTCTGATGCCTGCTCACTCGGCTGCTGCCTGCACCAAGCACAGAAGCAGAGTGAAGTGGAGCAGGCCGAAAGACCTTTTCTGTCCCGCCACACTCGCTCCACTTCTCAGGCTCAGGCTTCTCAGCTGCTCCTTGAAGCCAACGGAGGACGCGACGGACGGACGGACGGACGGATGGACGGGCGGGCGAAGGAAGGAAGGAAGGAAGGAAGGAAGGAAGGAAGGAAGGAAGGAACGAACGATATCGAGTCACTGGCTCTGCTGCAATTTCACCAGCAGCCAGCCAGCCTGTCGGACAGGCAGGCTCGTTCAAGTGTGCCAGCAGCCAGGGCACGCGGACGGGAGGGAGGAAGGAAGGAAGGGAGGGAGGCATCCGATGGAGCCCGGCTACAGAGCAACGGGGCGCCGCCGCCGCCGGCACAACAGGGCCCGGTGCTCCTGCACCCTGCATCCTCCCCGCCTGCACCAGACTGCCAAGACTGCTGCTCTCCTGCCCAGACAGACAGACCAGCTACAAGCATCACCACCTAGCCATAGCATCAGCAAAACTCTGCCTACCTGCCCTGCCCTGGCCTGGCCTGGCCTCCTGGCCTCCTCTGATGCGTCTGCCTGCCCCAGGCCCAAAGCCCCGCCCACCGTTCAAGGTAAGGCAGAGGCACAACCCCCCACTCCACCCACTCAGACCTCCCCAATATACATCGGCAGTGCAGTGCATCTCTAGCCTCGCTCAGAATCACGTCCCAAACCCCAAGATCACTCAAACGTCTCATGCTTACACCTACCTACTCGGCGTCCAGTTTTGGCGCACGTCTCCACAATTGCCACATCCGTCCACGTGCCCCTGCTTCACGCACGGCACTGTGCCTCCCTCCGGCAGGCATTTCGCCGATCCGTTTCCTGTTTCACAACCAAGGCATAATCAGTACCCCTTTCCTTCCACGGCGCGCACACGCGCCCACCCACTCCACCACTGAGCCATGCCGGCCAAAAACGCACCTGCAGAGCAGTGGGGCACAGGGCCGCCGTCAGCCCGCGACACATTTCCCTCCTGCCGTGCCCTCCCTCCTGTTTCTACATCCGTGCACCCACCCCGCTGCAAAACCAGTCAGTCTGCTCAGGCGTCAGCACAGAGGCATAATGAAGGGCCTCGGCCCTTCTCCCTTTACTGCCCTCTGTACAGCTTGGCAGATCCCTCAGCACTCCGTGTGCACGTGTGTCTGTGACTCTGTGTGTGTGTGTGTGTGTGTGAGAGAGAGAGATTGAGTGAGTGAGTGAGTGAGTGAGTGAGTGAGTGAGTGAGTGAGAGAGAGAGAGACAGACCCTGCCAGATCCCTCAGCATTCCATGTGTGTTTGTGTCGGTGGGTGAGAGAGACAGAGACAGAGACAGAGAGACAGACAGACACACACACACACACACACACACACCCACCCACCTCCACACACCCCCGTGTGCACGTGTGTCTGTGACTCTGTGTGTGTGTGAGATTGAGTGAGAGAGAGAGACAGACCCTGCCAGATCCCTCAGCATTCCATGTGTGTTTGTGTCGGTGGGTGAGAGAGACAGAGACAGAGACAGACACAGAGAGACAGACACACACACACACACAAACACACACACACACCCACCCCCACACACCCCCGTGTGCACGTGTGTCTGTGACTCTGTGTGTGTGTGAGATTGAGTGAGTGAGAGAGAGAGACAGACCGACCCTGCCAGATCCCTCAGCATTCCATGTGTGTTTGTGTCGGTGGGTGAGAGAGACAGAGACAGACACAGAGAGACAGACAGACACACACACACACCCACCCACCCCCATCCACCCTGGTAAAAAAAGGTGGTGGGGGAGCAGGGGAGAAGACACCACTGTGTCCAATGATAGCCTGTGCAGACGCAAAGTCTACAGCTTCTGTGAGATGAAACAAACTCAAGCCACTCAACAATTGTAATTCCACACACATCAAAATAAAGGCACAGAGGTGTGAATGGCTGCACTTCAGCCTTCGGCTTGGAGAGCACACCCATTGTTTCTCCTCAGGCACACCTGTAGCTGACATCTTCCTATTCCCAAGCTTGCCAGGAGGCTTTTCTGCCCGCGGACTTTGGCCACGTCCACAAACCTCGTAACCGGTCTTGAGCGGCGCACGTGGCCTCTGCCTTTGTCGCCCGGTGCAGTCCCATCCGCTCGCTCCCTCCCGGAGAGGGCAGAGCCTCCGAAGGAGACCGTTCAGCTGGATGCGCCAGCCAGCTGGGGCACGCAAAGCCGAGAGGCGCGCTCTCTTTGCCGAGTGCAGGGACGCCCTTGAAGGGCCGAGCGGCCTGCTCCCACTCCCCCTGCAGACTTTTGTGCAGACAGGACAGCGTGACCAGCCTCCCACGACCAGGAGAGCAGTGCAAGTTGAGCCAGCCTCTGAGACCGACCTGGGAGCCAGCCGAGGAAGCCGGCAGCCTTGACGTAGGCAGTGTGCCAGTGACGTAGGCGCCCGTAGGTACGGCCCCACTCCCAGATGATTGGTGGATCACTGGCAGCTTTACATAGCCTCTGACAAGTTGCACTCAGGACGGACCAGGTAGGCAACAGCTGTCCAGCACACCCACCGATCCCAGACAACCTAGGGGAGAGCTGCCAGCGGGCCAGGGCAGCAAGGTCTTTGCCAGGCCTCCTGCTTCAATCTAAACACCAGAGGCTAGGCAGGATGTAGCCGACTCAAGAGGCCGCCTGCATCGCTTCTCGGCCTTTTGGCTAAGATCAAGTGTAGTATCTGTTCTTATCAGTTTAATATCTGATACGTCCCTTATCTGGGGACCATATATTAAATTGATTTTTGGAACAGGGAGATGGAATAGGGGCTTGCTCCGTCCACTCCACGCATCGACCCGGTATTGCAGTGCCTCTGGGAACGGTGCACTCCCCTTCTGGGGAATTTCAAAGTAGCAAAGAAAAGAAAAACGACGAAAGCTCCATCAGGCGGCGGCGGCGGCACAGCAGCACAGACAAGCATGCACGCACATGGAGAGAGAGGAGAGCTGCTTGCTCTACACCTCTCCTGTGTCTGTGTCTGTCTGTCGATACAGCTCACTCACTCACTCACTCACGCAATGTGCAGACAACTCAACAACAGCACGGGCATCATATCTGGGCCGTTTGGCTAAGATCAAGTGCACATCCGGGCTGCAACCAGATCAGGTGCTGCAGGCAAGGCAGCAACTTCATGAGAGATGCCCCTTGGCATTCATTCCTGAAGCAAACTGCTCAACCGGCGCACTCATTCTGATGCCTGCTCACTCGGCTGCTGCCTGCACCAAGCACAGAAGCAGAGTGAAGTGGAGCAGGCCGAAAGACCTTTTCTGTCCCGCCACACTCGCTCCACTTCTCAGGCTCAGGCTTCTCAGCTGCTCCTTGAAGCCAACGGAGGACGCGACGGACGGACGGACGGACGGATGGACGGGCGGGCGAAGGAAGGAAGGAAGGAAGGAAGGAAGGAAGGAAGGAAGGAAGGAACGAACGATATCGAGTCACTGGCTCTGCTGCAATTTCACCAGCAGCCAGCCAGCCTGTCGGACAGGCAGGCTCGTTCAAGTGTGCCAGCAGCCAGGGCACGCGGACGGGAGGGAGGAAGGAAGGAAGGGAGGGAGGCATCCGATGGAGCCCGGCTACAGAGCAACGGGGCGCCGCCGCCGCCGGCACAACAGGGCCCGGTGCTCCTGCACCCTGCATCCTCCCCGCCTGCACCAGACTGCCAAGACTGCTGCTCTCCTGCCCAGACAGACAGACCAGCTACAAGCATCACCACCTAGCCATAGCATCAGCAAAACTCTGCCTACCTGCCCTGCCCTGGCCTGGCCTGGCCTCCTGGCCTCCTCTGATGCGTCTGCCTGCCCCAGGCCCAAAGCCCCGCCCACCGTTCAAGGTAAGGCAGAGGCACAACCCCCCACTCCACCCACTCAGACCTCCCCAATATACATCGGCAGTGCAGTGCATCTCTAGCCTCGCTCAGAATCACGTCCCAAACCCCAAGATCACTCAAACGTCTCATGCTTACACCTACCTACTCGGCGTCCAGCTTTGGCGCACGTCTCCACAATTGCCACATCCGTCCACGTGCCCCTGCTTCACGCACGGCACTGTGCCTCCCTCCGGCAGGCATTTCGCCGATCCGTTTCCTGTTTCACAACCAAGGCATAATCAGTACCCCTTTCCTTCCACGGCGCGCACACGCGCCCACCCACTCCACCACTGAGCCATGCCGGCCAAAAACGCACCTGCAGAGCAGTGGGGCACAGGGCCGCCGTCAGCCCGCGACACATTTCCCTCCTGCCGTGCCCTCCCTCCTGTTTCTACATCCGTGCACCCACCCCGCTGCAAAACCAGTCAGTCTGCTCAGGCGTCAGCACAGAGGCATAATGAAGGGCCTCGGCCCTTCTCCCTTTACTGCCCTCTGTACAGCTTGGCAGATCCCTCAGCACTCCGTGTGCACGTGTGTCTGTGACTCTGTGTGTGTGTGTGTGTGTGTGAGAGAGAGAGATTGAGTGAGTGAGTGAGTGAGTGAGTGAGTGAGTGAGTGAGTGAGAGAGAGAGAGACAGACCCTGCCAGATCCCTCAGCATTCCATGTGTGTTTGTGTCGGTGGGTGAGAGAGACAGAGACAGAGACAGAGAGACAGACAGACACACACACACACACACACACACACCCACCCACCTCCACACACCCCCGTGTGCACGTGTGTCTGTGACTCTGTGTGTGTGTGAGATTGAGTGAGAGAGAGAGACAGACCCTGCCAGATCCCTCAGCATTCCATGTGTGTTTGTGTCGGTGGGTGAGAGAGACAGAGACAGAGACAGACACAGAGAGACAGACACACACACACACACAAACACACACACACACCCACCCCCACACACCCCCGTGTGCACGTGTGTCTGTGACTCTGTGTGTGTGTGAGATTGAGTGAGTGAGAGAGAGAGACAGACCGACCCTGCCAGATCCCTCAGCATTCCATGTGTGTTTGTGTCGGTGGGTGAGAGAGACAGAGACAGACACAGAGAGACAGACAGACACACACACACACCCACCCACCCCCATCCACCCTGGTAAAAAAAGGTGGTGGGGGAGCAGGGGAGAAGACACCACTGTGTCCAATGATAGCCTGTGCAGACGCAAAGTCTACAGCTTCTGTGAGATGAAACAAACTCAAGCCACTCAACAATTGTAATTCCACACACATCAAAATAAAGGCACAGAGGTGTGAATGGCTGCACTTCAGCCTTCGGCTTGGAGAGCACACCCATTGTTTCTCCTCAGGCACACCTGTAGCTGACATCTTCCTATTCCCAAGCTTGCCAGGAGGCTTTTCTGCCCGCGGACTTTGGCCACGTCCACAAACCTCGTAACCGGTCTTGAGCGGCGCACGTGGCCTCTGCCTTTGTCGCCCGGTGCAGTCCCATCCGCTCGCTCCCTCCCGGAGAGGGCAGAGCCTCCGAAGGAGACCGTTCAGCTGGATGCGCCAGCCAGCTGGGGCACGCAAAGCCGAGAGGCGCGCTCTCTTTGCCGAGTGCAGGGACGCCCTTGAAGGGCCGAGCGGCCTGCTCCCACTCCCCCTGCAGACTTTTGTGCAGACAGGACAGCGTGACCAGCCTCCCACGACCAGGAGAGCAGTGCAAGTTGAGCCAGCCTCTGAGACCGACCTGGGAGCCAGCCGAGGAAGCCGGCAGCCTTGACGTAGGCAGTGTGCCAGTGACGTAGGCGCCCGTAGGTACGGCCCCACTCCCAGATGATTGGTGGATCACTGGCAGCTTTACATAGCCTCTGACAAGTTGCACTCAGGACGGACCAGGTAGGCAACAGCTGTCCAGCACACCCACCGATCCCAGACAACCTAGGGGAGAGCTGCCAGCGGGCCAGGGCAGCAAGGTCTTTGCCAGGCCTCCTGCTTCAATCTAAACACCAGAGGCTAGGCAGGATGTAGCCGACTCAAGAGGCCGCCTGCATCGCTTCTCGGCCTTTTGGCTAAGATCAAGTGTAGTATCTGTTCTTATCAGTTTAATATCTGATACATCCCTTATCTGGGGACCATATATTAAATTGATTTTTGGAACAGGGAGATGGAATAGGGGCTTGCTCCGTCCACTCCACGCATCGACCCGGTATTGCAGTGCCTCTGGGAACGGTGCACTCCCCTTCTGGGGAATTTCAAAGTAGCAAAGAAAAGAAAAACGACGAAAGCTCCATCAGGCGGCGGCGGCGGCACAGCAGCACAGACAAGCATGCACGCACATGGAGAGAGAGGAGAGCTGCTTGCTCTACACCTCTCCTGTGTCTGTGTCTGTCTGTCGATACAGCTCACTCACTCACTCACTCACGCAATGTGCAGACAACTCAACAACAGCACGGGCATCATATCTGGGCCGTTTGGCTAAGATCAAGTGCACATCCGGGCTGCAACCAGATCAGGTGCTGCAGGCAAGGCAGCAACTTCATGAGAGATGCCCCTTGGCATTCATTCCTGAAGCAAACTGCTCAACCGGCGCACTCATTCTGATGCCTGCTCACTCGGCTGCTGCCTGCACCAAGCACAGAAGCAGAGTGAAGTGGAGCAGGCCGAAAGACCTTTTCTGTCCCGCCACACTCGCTCCACTTCTCAGGCTCAGGCTTCTCAGCTGCTCCTTGAAGCCAACGGAGGACGCGACGGACGGACGGACGGACGGATGGACGGGCGGGCGAAGGAAGGAAGGAAGGAAGGAAGGAAGGAAGGAAGGAAGGAAGGAACGAACGATATCGAGTCACTGGCTCTGCTGCAATTTCACCAGCAGCCAGCCAGCCTGTCGGACAGGCAGGCTCGTTCAAGTGTGCCAGCAGCCAGGGCACGCGGACGGGAGGGAGGAAGGAAGGAAGGGAGGGAGGCATCCGATGGAGCCCGGCTACAGAGCAACGGGGCGCCGCCGCCGCCGGCACAACAGGGCCCGGTGCTCCTGCACCCTGCATCCTCCCCGCCTGCACCAGACTGCCAAGACTGCTGCTCTCCTGCCCAGACAGACAGACCAGCTACAAGCATCACCACCTAGCCATAGCATCAGCAAAACTCTGCCTACCTGCCCTGCCCTGGCCTGGCCTGGCCTCCTGGCCTCCTCTGATGCGTCTGCCTGCCCCAGGCCCAAAGCCCCGCCCACCGTTCAAGGTAAGGCAGAGGCACAACCCCCCACTCCACCCACTCAGACCTCCCCAATATACATCGGCAGTGCAGTGCATCTCTAGCCTCGCTCAGAATCACGTCCCAAACCCCAAGATCACTCAAACGTCTCATGCTTACACCTACCTACTCGGCGTCCAGCTTTGGCGCACGTCTCCACAATTGCCACATCCGTCCACGTGCCCCTGCTTCACGCACGGCACTGTGCCTCCCTCCGGCAGGCATTTCGCCGATCCGTTTCCTGTTTCACAACCAAGGCATAATCAGTACCCCTTTCCTTCCACGGCGCGCACACGCGCCCACCCACTCCACCACTGAGCCATGCCGGCCAAAAACGCACCTGCAGAGCAGTGGGGCACAGGGCCGCCGTCAGCCCGCGACACATTTCCCTCCTGCCGTGCCCTCCCTCCTGTTTCTACATCCGTGCACCCACCCCGCTGCAAAACCAGTCAGTCTGCTCAGGCGTCAGCACAGAGGCATAATGAAGGGCCTCGGCCCTTCTCCCTTTACTGCCCTCTGTACAGCTTGGCAGATCCCTCAGCACTCCGTGTGCACGTGTGTCTGTGACTCTGTGTGTGTGTGTGTGTGTGTGAGAGAGAGAGATTGAGTGAGTGAGTGAGTGAGTGAGTGAGTGAGTGAGTGAGTGAGAGAGAGAGAGACAGACCCTGCCAGATCCCTCAGCATTCCATGTGTGTTTGTGTCGGTGGGTGAGAGAGACAGAGACAGAGACAGAGAGACAGACAGACACACACACACACACACACACACACCCACCCACCTCCACACACCCCCGTGTGCACGTGTGTCTGTGACTCTGTGTGTGTGTGAGATTGAGTGAGAGAGAGAGACAGACCCTGCCAGATCCCTCAGCATTCCATGTGTGTTTGTGTCGGTGGGTGAGAGAGACAGAGACAGAGACAGACACAGAGAGACAGACACACACACACACACAAACACACACACACACCCACCCCCACACACCCCCGTGTGCACGTGTGTCTGTGACTCTGTGTGTGTGTGAGATTGAGTGAGTGAGAGAGAGAGACAGACCGACCCTGCCAGATCCCTCAGCATTCCATGTGTGTTTGTGTCGGTGGGTGAGAGAGACAGAGACAGACACAGAGAGACAGACAGACACACACACACACCCACCCACCCCCATCCACCCTGGTAAAAAAAGGTGGTGGGGGAGCAGGGGAGAAGACACCACTGTGTCCAATGATAGCCTGTGCAGACGCAAAGTCTACAGCTTCTGTGAGATGAAACAAACTCAAGCCACTCAACAATTGTAATTCCACACACATCAAAATAAAGGCACAGAGGTGTGAATGGCTGCACTTCAGCCTTCGGCTTGGAGAGCACACCCATTGTTTCTCCTCAGGCACACCTGTAGCTGACATCTTCCTATTCCCAAGCTTGCCAGGAGGCTTTTCTGCCCGCGGACTTTGGCCACGTCCACAAACCTCGTAACCGGTCTTGAGCGGCGCACGTGGCCTCTGCCTTTGTCGCCCGGTGCAGTCCCATCCGCTCGCTCCCTCCCGGAGAGGGCAGAGCCTCCGAAGGAGACCGTTCAGCTGGATGCGCCAGCCAGCTGGGGCACGCAAAGCCGAGAGGCGCGCTCTCTTTGCCGAGTGCAGGGACGCCCTTGAAGGGCCGAGCGGCCTGCTCCCACTCCCCCTGCAGACTTTTGTGCAGACAGGACAGCGTGACCAGCCTCCCACGACCAGGAGAGCAGTGCAAGTTGAGCCAGCCTCTGAGACCGACCTGGGAGCCAGCCGAGGAAGCCGGCAGCCTTGACGTAGGCAGTGTGCCAGTGACGTAGGCGCCCGTAGGTACGGCCCCACTCCCAGATGATTGGTGGATCACTGGCAGCTTTACATAGCCTCTGACAAGTTGCACTCAGGACGGACCAGGTAGGCAACAGCTGTCCAGCACACCCACCGATCCCAGACAACCTAGGGGAGAGCTGCCAGCGGGCCAGGGCAGCAAGGTCTTTGCCAGGCCTCCTGCTTCAATCTAAACACCAGAGGCTAGGCAGGATGTAGCCGACTCAAGAGGCCGCCTGCATCGCTTCTCGGCCTTTTGGCTAAGATCAAGTGTAGTATCTGTTCTTATCAGTTTAATATCTGATACGTCCCTTATCTGGGGACCATATATTAAATTGATTTTTGGAACAGGGAGATGGAATAGGGGCTTGCTCCGTCCACTCCACGCATCGACCCGGTATTGCAGTGCCTCTGGGAACGGTGCACTCCCCTTCTGGGGAATTTCAAAGTAGCAAAGAAAAGAAAAACGACGAAAGCTCCATCAGGCGGCGGCGGCGGCACAGCAGCACAGACAAGCATGCACGCACATGGAGAGAGAGGAGAGCTGCTTGCTCTACACCTCTCCTGTGTCTGTGTCTGTCTGTCGATACAGCTCACTCACTCACTCACTCACGCAATGTGCAGACAACTCAACAACAGCACGGGCATCATATCTGGGCCGTTTGGCTAAGATCAAGTGCACATCCGGGCTGCAACCAGATCAGGTGCTGCAGGCAAGGCAGCAACTTCATGAGAGATGCCCCTTGGCATTCATTCCTGAAGCAAACTGCTCAACCGGCGCACTCATTCTGATGCCTGCTCACTCGGCTGCTGCCTGCACCAAGCACAGAAGCAGAGTGAAGTGGAGCAGGCCGAAAGACCTTTTCTGTCCCGCCACACTCGCTCCACTTCTCAGGCTCAGGCTTCTCAGCTGCTCCTTGAAGCCAACGGAGGACGCGACGGACGGACGGACGGACGGATGGACGGGCGGGCGAAGGAAGGAAGGAAGGAAGGAAGGAAGGAAGGAAGGAAGGAACGAACGATATCGAGTCACTGGCTCTGCTGCAATTTCACCAGCAGCCAGCCAGCCTGTCGGACAGGCAGGCTCGTTCAAGTGTGCCAGCAGCCAGGGCACGCGGACGGGAGGGAGGAAGGAAGGAAGGGAGGGAGGCATCCGATGGAGCCCGGCTACAGAGCAACGGGGCGCCGCCGCCGCCGGCACAACAGGGCCCGGTGCTCCTGCACCCTGCATCCTCCCCGCCTGCACCAGACTGCCAAGACTGCTGCTCTCCTGCCCAGACAGACAGACCAGCTACAAGCATCACCACCTAGCCATAGCATCAGCAAAACTCTGCCTACCTGCCCTGCCCTGGCCTGGCCTGGCCTCCTGGCCTCCTCTGATGCGTCTGCCTGCCCCAGCCCCAAAGCCCCGCCCACCGTTCAAGGTAAGGCAGAGGCACAACCCCCCACTCCACCCACTCAGACCTCCCCAATATACATCGGCAGTGCAGTGCATCTCTAGCCTCGCTCAGAATCACGTCCCAAACCCCAAGATCACTCAAACGTCTCATGCTTACACCTACCTACTCGGCGTCCAGCTTTGGCGCACGTCTCCACAATTGCCACATCCGTCCACGTGCCCCTGCTTCACGCACGGCACTGTGCCTCCCTCCGGCAGGCATTTCGCCGATCCGTTTCCTGTTTCACAACCAAGGCATAATCAGTACCCCTTTCCTTCCACGGCGCGCACACGCGCCCACCCACTCCACCACTGAGCCATGCCGGCCAAAAACGCACCTGCAGAGCAGTGGGGCACAGGGCCGCCGTCAGCCCGCGACACATTTCCCTCCTGCCGTGCCCTCCCTCCTGTTTCTACATCCGTGCACCCACCCCGCTGCAAAACCAGTCAGTCTGCTCAGGCGTCAGCACAGAGGCATAATGAAGGGCCTCGGCCCTTCTCCCTTTACTGCCCTCTGTACAGCTTGGCAGATCCCTCAGCACTCCGTGTGCACGTGTGTCTGTGACTCTGTGTGTGTGTGTGTGTGTGTGAGAGAGAGAGATTGAGTGAGTGAGTGAGTGAGTGAGTGAGTGAGTGAGTGAGTGAGAGAGAGAGAGACAGACCCTGCCAGATCCCTCAGCATTCCATGTGTGTTTGTGTCGGTGGGTGAGAGAGACAGAGACAGAGACAGAGAGACAGACAGACACACACACACACACACACACACACACACCCACCTCCACACACCCCCGTGTGCACGTGTGTCTGTGACTCTGTGTGTGTGTGAGATTGAGTGAGAGAGAGAGACAGACCCTGCCAGATCCCTCAGCATTCCATGTGTGTTTGTGTCGGTGGGTGAGAGAGACAGAGACAGAGACAGACACAGAGAGACAGACACACACACACACACAAACACACACACACACCCACCCCCACACACCCCCGTGTGCACGTGTGTCTGTGACTCTGTGTGTGTGTGAGATTGAGTGAGTGAGAGAGAGAGACAGACCGACCCTGCCAGATCCCTCAGCATTCCATGTGTGTTTGTGTCGGTGGGTGAGAGAGACAGAGACAGACACAGAGAGACAGACAGACACACACACACACCCACCCACCCCCATCCACCCTGGTAAAAAAAGGTGGTGGGGGAGCAGGGGAGAAGACACCACTGTGTCCAATGATAGCCTGTGCAGACGCAAAGTCTACAGCTTCTGTGAGATGAAACAAACTCAAGCCACTCAACAATTGTAATTCCACACACATCAAAATAAAGGCACAGAGGTGTGAATGGCTGCACTTCAGCCTTCGGCTTGGAGAGCACACCCATTGTTTCTCCTCAGGCACACCTGTAGCTGACATCTTCCTATTCCCAAGCTTGCCAGGAGGCTTTTCTGCCCGCGGACTTTGGCCACGTCCACAAACCTCGTAACCGGTCTTGAGCGGCGCACGTGGCCTCTGCCTTTGTCGCCCGGTGCAGTCCCATCCGCTCGCTCCCTCCCGGAGAGGGCAGAGCCTCCGAAGGAGACCGTTCAGCTGGATGCGCCAGCCAGCTGGGGCACGCAAAGCCGAGAGGCGCGCTCTCTTTGCCGAGTGCAGGGACGCCCTTGAAGGGCCGAGCGGCCTGCTCCCACTCCCCCTGCAGACTTTTGTGCAGACAGGACAGCGTGACCAGCCTCCCACGACCAGGAGAGCAGTGCAAGTTGAGCCAGCCTCTGAGACCGACCTGGGAGCCAGCCGAGGAAGCCGGCAGCCTTGACGTAGGCAGTGTGCCAGTGACGTAGGCGCCCGTAGGTACGGCCCCACTCCCAGATGATTGGTGGATCACTGGCAGCTTTACATAGCCTCTGACAAGTTGCACTCAGGACGGACCAGGTAGGCAACAGCTGTCCAGCACACCCACCGATCCCAGACAACCTAGGGGAGAGCTGCCAGCGGGCCAGGGCAGCAAGGTCTTTGCCAGGCCTCCTGCTTCAATCTAAACACCAGAGGCTAGGCAGGATGTAGCCGACTCAAGAGGCCGCCTGCATCGCTTCTCGGCCTTTTGGCTAAGATCAAGTGTAGTATCTGTTCTTATCAGTTTAATATCTGATACGTCCCTTATCTGGGGACCATATATTAAATTGATTTTTGGAACAGGGAGATGGAATAGGGGCTTGCTCCGTCCACTCCACGCATCGACCCGGTATTGCAGTGCCTCTGGGAACGGTGCACTCCCCTTCTGGGGAATTTCAAAGTAGCAAAGAAAAGAAAAACGACGAAAGCTCCATCAGGCGGCGGCGGCGGCACAGCAGCACAGACAAGCATGCACGCACATGGAGAGAGAGGAGAGCTGCTTGCTCTACACCTCTCCTGTGTCTGTGTCTGTCTGTCGATACAGCTCACTCACTCACTCACTCACGCAATGTGCAGACAACTCAACAACAGCACGGGCATCATATCTGGGCCGTTTGGCTAAGATCAAGTGCACATCCGGGCTGCAACCAGATCAGGTGCTGCAGGCAAGGCAGCAACTTCATGAGAGATGCCCCTTGGCATTCATTCCTGAAGCAAACTGCTCAACCGGCGCACTCATTCTGATGCCTGCTCACTCGGCTGCTGCCTGCACCAAGCACAGAAGCAGAGTGAAGTGGAGCAGGCCGAAAGACCTTTTCTGTCCCGCCACACTCGCTCCACTTCTCAGGCTCAGGCTTCTCAGCTGCTCCTTGAAGCCAACGGAGGACGCGACGGACGGACGGACGGACGGATGGACGGGCGGGCGAAGGAAGGAAGGAAGGAAGGAAGGAAGGAAGGAAGGAAGGAACGAATGATATCGAGTCACTGGCTCTGCTGCAATTTCACCAGCAGCCAGCCAGCCTGTCGGACAGGCAGGCTCGTTCAAGTGTGCCAGCAGCCAGGGCACGCGGACGGGAGGGAGGAAGGAAGGAAGGGAGGGAGGCATCCGATGGAGCCCGGCTACAGAGCAACGGGGCGCCGCCGCCGCCGGCACAACAGGGCCCGGTGCTCCTGCACCCTGCATCCTCCCCGCCTGCACCAGACTGCCAAGACTGCTGCTCTCCTGCCCAGACAGACAGACCAGCTACAAGCATCACCACCTAGCCATAGCATCAGCAAAACTCTGCCTACCTGCCCTGCCCTGGCCTGGCCTGGCCTCCTGGCCTCCTCTGATGCGTCTGCCTGCCCCAGGCCCAAAGCCCCGCCCACCGTTCAAGGTAAGGCAGAGGCACAACCCCCCACTCCACCCACTCAGACCTCCCCAATATACATCGGCAGTGCAGTGCATCTCTAGCCTCGCTCAGAATCACGTCCCAAACCCCAAGATCACTCAAACGTCTCATGCTTACACCTACCTACTCGGCGTCCAGTTTTGGCGCACGTCTCCACAATTGCCACATCCGTCCACGTGCCCCTGCTTCACGCACGGCACTGTGCCTCCCTCCGGCAGGCATTTCGCCGATCCGTTTCCTGTTTCACAACCAAGGCATAATCAGTACCCCTTTCCTTCCACGGCGCGCACACGCGCCCACCCACTCCACCACTGAGCCATGCCGGCCAAAAACGCACCTGCAGAGCAGTGGGGCACAGGGCCGCCGTCAGCCCGCGACACATTTCCCTCCTGCCGTGCCCTCCCTCCTGTTTCTACATCCGTGCACCCACCCCGCTGCAAAACCAGTCAGTCTGCTCAGGCGTCAGCACAGAGGCATAATGAAGGGCCTCGGCCCTTCTCCCTTTACTGCCCTCTGTACAGCTTGGCAGATCCCTCAGCACTCCGTGTGCACGTGTGTCTGTGACTCTGTGTGTGTGTGTGTGTGTGTGAGAGAGAGAGATTGAGTGAGTGAGTGAGTGAGTGAGTGAGTGAGTGAGTGAGTGAGAGAGAGAGAGACAGACCCTGCCAGATCCCTCAGCATTCCATGTGTGTTTGTGTCGGTGGGTGAGAGAGACAGAGACAGAGACAGAGAGACAGACAGACACACACACACACACACACACACACCCACCCACCTCCACACACCCCCGTGTGCACGTGTGTCTGTGACTCTGTGTGTGTGTGAGATTGAGTGAGAGAGAGAGACAGACCCTGCCAGATCCCTCAGCATTCCATGTGTGTTTGTGTCGGTGGGTGAGAGAGACAGAGACAGAGACAGACACAGAGAGACAGACACACACACACACACAAACACACACACACACCCACCCCCACACACCCCCGTGTGCACGTGTGTCTGTGACTCTGTGTGTGTGTGAGATTGAGTGAGTGAGAGAGAGAGACAGACCGACCCTGCCAGATCCCTCAGCATTCCATGTGTGTTTGTGTCGGTGGGTGAGAGAGACAGAGACAGACACAGAGAGACAGACAGACACACACACACACCCACCCACCCCCATCCACCCTGGTAAAAAAAGGTGGTGGGGGAGCAGGGGAGAAGACACCACTGTGTCCAATGATAGCCTGTGCAGACGCAAAGTCTACAGCTTCTGTGAGATGAAACAAACTCAAGCCACTCAACAATTGTAATTCCACACACATCAAAATAAAGGCACAGAGGTGTGAATGGCTGCACTTCAGCCTTCGGCTTGGAGAGCACACCCATTGTTTCTCCTCAGGCACACCTGTAGCTGACATCTTCCTATTCCCAAGCTTGCCAGGAGGCTTTTCTGCCCGCGGACTTTGGCCACGTCCACAAACCTCGTAACCGGTCTTGAGCGGCGCACGTGGCCTCTGCCTTTGTCGCCCGGTGCAGTCCCATCCGCTCGCTCCCTCCCGGAGAGGGCAGAGCCTCCGAAGGAGACCGTTCAGCTGGATGCGCCAGCCAGCTGGGGCACGCAAAGCCGAGAGGCGCGCTCTCTTTGCCGAGTGCAGGGACGCCCTTGAAGGGCCGAGCGGCCTGCTCCCACTCCCCCTGCAGACTTTTGTGCAGACAGGACAGCGTGACCAGCCTCCCACGACCAGGAGAGCAGTGCAAGTTGAGCCAGCCTCTGAGACCGACCTGGGAGCCAGCCGAGGAAGCCGGCAGCCTTGACGTAGGCAGTGTGCCAGTGACGTAGGCGCCCGTAGGTACGGCCCCACTCCCAGATGATTGGTGGATCACTGGCAGCTTTACATAGCCTCTGACAAGTTGCACTCAGGACGGACCAGGTAGGCAACAGCTGTCCAGCACACCCACCGATCCCAGACAACCTAGGGGAGAGCTGCCAGCGGGCCAGGGCAGCAAGGTCTTTGCCAGGCCTCCTGCTTCAATCTAAACACCAGAGGCTAGGCAGGATGTAGCCGACTCAAGAGGCCGCCTGCATCGCTTCTCGGCCTTTTGGCTAAGATCAAGTGTAGTATCTGTTCTTATCAGTTTAATATCTGATACGTCCCTTATCTGGGGACCATATATTAAATTGATTTTTGGAACAGGGAGATGGAATAGGGGCTTGCTCCGTCCACTCCACGCATCGACCCGGTATTGCAGTGCCTCTGGGAACGGTGCACTCCCCTTCTGGGGAATTTCAAAGTAGCAAAGAAAAGAAAAACGACGAAAGCTCCATCAGGCGGCGGCGGCGGCACAGCAGCACAGACAAGCATGCACGCACATGGAGAGAGAGGAGAGCTGCTTGCTCTACACCTCTCCTGTGTCTGTGTCTGTCTGTCGATACAGCTCACTCACTCACTCACTCACGCAATGTGCAGACAACTCAACAACAGCACGGGCATCATATCTGGGCCGTTTGGCTAAGATCAAGTGCACATCCGGGCTGCAACCAGATCAGGTGCTGCAGGCAAGGCAGCAACTTCATGAGAGATGCCCCTTGGCATTCATTCCTGAAGCAAACTGCTCAACCGGCGCACTCATTCTGATGCCTGCTCACTCGGCTGCTGCCTGCACCAAGCACAGAAGCAGAGTGAAGTGGAGCAGGCCGAAAGACCTTTTCTGTCCCGCCACACTCGCTCCACTTCTCAGGCTCAGGCTTCTCAGCTGCTCCTTGAAGCCAACGGAGGACGCGACGGACGGACGGACGGACGGATGGACGGGCGGGCGAAGGAAGGAAGGAAGGAAGGAAGGAAGGAAGGAAGGAAGGAACGAACGATATCGAGTCACTGGCTCTGCTGCAATTTCACCAGCAGCCAGCCAGCCTGTCGGACAGGCAGGCTCGTTCAAGTGTGCCAGCAGCCAGGGCACGCGGACGGGAGGGAGGAAGGAAGGAAGGGAGGGAGGCATCCGATGGAGCCCGGCTACAGAGCAACGGGGCGCCGCCGCCGCCGGCACAACAGGGCCCGGTGCTCCTGCACCCTGCATCCTCCCCGCCTGCACCAGACTGCCAAGACTGCTGCTCTCCTGCCCAGACAGACAGACCAGCTACAAGCATCACCACCTAGCCATAGCATCAGCAAAACTCTGCCTACCTGCCCTGCCCTGGCCTGGCCTGGCCTCCTGGCCTCCTCTGATGCGTCTGCCTGCCCCAGCCCCAAAGCCCCGCCCACCGTTCAAGGTAAGGCAGAGGCACAACCCCCCACTCCACCCACTCAGACCTCCCCAATATACATCGGCAGTGCAGTGCATCTCTAGCCTCGCTCAGAATCACGTCCCAAACCCCAAGATCACTCAAACGTCTCATGCTTACACCTACCTACTCGGCGTCCAGCTTTGGCGCACGTCTCCACAATTGCCACATCCGTCCACGTGCCCCTGCTTCACGCACGGCACTGTGCCTCCCTCCGGCAGGCATTTCGCCGATCCGTTTCCTGTTTCACAACCAAGGCATAATCAGTACCCCTTTCCTTCCACGGCGCGCACACGCGCCCACCCACTCCACCACTGAGCCATGCCGGCCAAAAACGCACCTGCAGAGCAGTGGGGCACAGGGCCGCCGTCAGCCCGCGACACATTTCCCTCCTGCCGTGCCCTCCCTCCTGTTTCTACATCCGTGCACCCACCCCGCTGCAAAACCAGTCAGTCTGCTCAGGCGTCAGCACAGAGGCATAATGAAGGGCCTCGGCCCTTCTCCCTTTACTGCCCTCTGTACAGCTTGGCAGATCCCTCAGCACTCCGTGTGCACGTGTGTCTGTGACTCTGTGTGTGTGTGTGTGTGTGTGAGAGAGAGAGATTGAGTGAGTGAGTGAGTGAGTGAGTGAGTGAGTGAGTGAGTGAGAGAGAGAGAGACAGACCCTGCCAGATCCCTCAGCATTCCATGTGTGTTTGTGTCGGTGGGTGAGAGAGACAGAGACAGAGACAGAGAGACAGACAGACACACACACACACACACACACACACCCACCCACCTCCACACACCCCCGTGTGCACGTGTGTCTGTGACTCTGTGTGTGTGTGAGATTGAGTGAGAGAGAGAGACAGACCCTGCCAGATCCCTCAGCATTCCATGTGTGTTTGTGTCGGTGGGTGAGAGAGACAGAGACAGAGACAGACACAGAGAGACAGACACACACACACACACAAACACACACACACACCCACCCCCACACACCCCCGTGTGCACGTGTGTCTGTGACTCTGTGTGTGTGTGAGATTGAGTGAGTGAGAGAGAGAGACAGACCGACCCTGCCAGATCCCTCAGCATTCCATGTGTGTTTGTGTCGGTGGGTGAGAGAGACAGAGACAGACACAGAGAGACAGACAGACACACACACACACCCACCCACCCCCATCCACCCTGGTAAAAAAAGGTGGTGGGGGAGCAGGGGAGAAGACACCACTGTGTCCAATGATAGCCTGTGCAGACGCAAAGTCTACAGCTTCTGTGAGATGAAACAAACTCAAGCCACTCAACAATTGTAATTCCACACACATCAAAATAAAGGCACAGAGGTGTGAATGGCTGCACTTCAGCCTTCGGCTTGGAGAGCACACCCATTGTTTCTCCTCAGGCACACCTGTAGCTGACATCTTCCTATTCCCAAGCTTGCCAGGAGGCTTTTCTGCCCGCGGACTTTGGCCACGTCCACAAACCTCGTAACCGGTCTTGAGCGGCGCACGTGGCCTCTGCCTTTGTCGCCCGGTGCAGTCCCATCCGCTCGCTCCCTCCCGGAGAGGGCAGAGCCTCCGAAGGAGACCGTTCAGCTGGATGCGCCAGCCAGCTGGGGCACGCAAAGCCGAGAGGCGCGCTCTCTTTGCCGAGTGCAGGGACGCCCTTGAAGGGCCGAGCGGCCTGCTCCCACTCCCCCTGCAGACTTTTGTGCAGACAGGACAGCGTGACCAGCCTCCCACGACCAGGAGAGCAGTGCAAGTTGAGCCAGCCTCTGAGACCGACCTGGGAGCCAGCCGAGGAAGCCGGCAGCCTTGACGTAGGCAGTGTGCCAGTGACGTAGGCGCCCGTAGGTACGGCCCCACTCCCAGATGATTGGTGGATCACTGGCAGCTTTACATAGCCTCTGACAAGTTGCACTCAGGACGGACCAGGTAGGCAACAGCTGTCCAGCACACCCACCGATCCCAGACAACCTAGGGGAGAGCTGCCAGCGGGCCAGGGCAGCAAGGTCTTTGCCAGGCCTCCTGCTTCAATCTAAACACCAGAGGCTAGGCAGGATGTAGCCGACTCAAGAGGCCGCCTGCATCGCTTCTCGGCCTTTTGGCTAAGATCAAGTGTAGTATCTGTTCTTATCAGTTTAATATCTGATACGTCCCTTATCTGGGGACCATATATTAAATTGATTTTTGGAACAGGGAGATGGAATAGGGGCTTGCTCCGTCCACTCCACGCATCGACCCGGTATTGCAGTGCCTCTGGGAACGGTGCACTCCCCTTCTGGGGAATTTCAAAGTAGCAAAGAAAAGAAAAACGACGAAAGCTCCATCAGGCGGCGGCGGCGGCACAGCAGCACAGACAAGCATGCACGCACATGGAGAGAGAGGAGAGCTGCTTGCTCTACACCTCTCCTGTGTCTGTGTCTGTCTGTCGATACAGCTCACTCACTCACTCACTCACGCAATGTGCAGACAACTCAACAACAGCACGGGCATCATATCTGGGCCGTTTGGCTAAGATCAAGTGCACATCCGGGCTGCAACCAGATCAGGTGCTGCAGGCAAGGCAGCAACTTCATGAGAGATGCCCCTTGGCATTCATTCCTGAAGCAAACTGCTCAACCGGCGCACTCATTCTGATGCCTGCTCACTCGGCTGCTGCCTGCACCAAGCACAGAAGCAGAGTGAAGTGGAGCAGGCCGAAAGACCTTTTCTGTCCCGCCACACTCGCTCCACTTCTCAGGCTCAGGCTTCTCAGCTGCTCCTTGAAGCCAACGGAGGACGCGACGGACGGACGGACGGACGGATGGACGGGCGGGCGAAGGAAGGAAGGAAGGAAGGAAGGAAGGAAGGAAGGAAGGAACGAACGATATCGAGTCACTGGCTCTGCTGCAATTTCACCAGCAGCCAGCCAGCCTGTCGGACAGGCAGGCTCGTTCAAGTGTGCCAGCAGCCAGGGCACGCGGACGGGAGGGAGGAAGGAAGGAAGGGAGGGAGGCATCCGATGGAGCCCGGCTACAGAGCAACGGGGCGCCGCCGCCGCCGGCACAACAGGGCCCGGTGCTCCTGCACCCTGCATCCTCCCCGCCTGCACCAGACTGCCAAGACTGCTGCTCTCCTGCCCAGACAGACAGACCAGCTACAAGCATCACCACCTAGCCATAGCATCAGCAAAACTCTGCCTACCTGCCCTGCCCTGGCCTGGCCTGGCCTCCTGGCCTCCTCTGATGCGTCTGCCTGCCCCAGGCCCAAAGCCCCGCCCACCGTTCAAGGTAAGGCAGAGGCACAACCCCCCACTCCACCCACTCAGACCTCCCCAATATACATCGGCAGTGCAGTGCATCTCTAGCCTCGCTCAGAATCACGTCCCAAACCCCAAGATCACTCAAACGTCTCATGCTTACACCTACCTACTCGGCGTCCAGCTTTGGCGCACGTCTCCACAATTGCCACATCCGTCCACGTGCCCCTGCTTCACGCACGGCACTGTGCCTCCCTCCGGCAGGCATTTCGCCGATCCGTTTCCTGTTTCACAACCAAGGCATAATCAGTACCCCTTTCCTTCCACGGCGCGCACACGCGCCCACCCACTCCACCACTGAGCCATGCCGGCCAAAAACGCACCTGCAGAGCAGTGGGGCACAGGGCCGCCGTCAGCCCGCGACACATTTCCCTCCTGCCGTGCCCTCCCTCCTGTTTCTACATCCGTGCACCCACCCCGCTGCAAAACCAGTCAGTCTGCTCAGGCGTCAGCACAGAGGCATAATGAAGGGCCTCGGCCCTTCTCCCTTTACTGCCCTCTGTACAGCTTGGCAGATCCCTCAGCACTCCGTGTGCACGTGTGTCTGTGACTCTGTGTGTGTGTGTGTGTGTGTGAGAGAGAGAGATTGAGTGAGTGAGTGAGTGAGTGAGTGAGTGAGTGAGTGAGTGAGAGAGAGAGAGACAGACCCTGCCAGATCCCTCAGCATTCCATGTGTGTTTGTGTCGGTGGGTGAGAGAGACAGAGACAGAGACAGAGAGACAGACAGACACACACACACACACACACACACACCCACCCACCTCCACACACCCCCGTGTGCACGTGTGTCTGTGACTCTGTGTGTGTGTGAGATTGAGTGAGAGAGAGAGACAGACCCTGCCAGATCCCTCAGCATTCCATGTGTGTTTGTGTCGGTGGGTGAGAGAGACAGAGACAGAGACAGACACAGAGAGACAGACACACACACACACACAAACACACACACACACCCACCCCCACACACCCCCGTGTGCACGTGTGTCTGTGACTCTGTGTGTGTGTGAGATTGAGTGAGTGAGAGAGAGAGACAGACCGACCCTGCCAGATCCCTCAGCATTCCATGTGTGTTTGTGTCGGTGGGTGAGAGAGACAGAGACAGACACAGAGAGACAGACAGACACACACACACACCCACCCACCCCCATCCACCCTGGTAAAAAAAGGTGGTGGGGGAGCAGGGGAGAAGACACCACTGTGTCCAATGATAGCCTGTGCAGACGCAAAGTCTACAGCTTCTGTGAGATGAAACAAACTCAAGCCACTCAACAATTGTAATTCCACACACATCAAAATAAAGGCACAGAGGTGTGAATGGCTGCACTTCAGCCTTCGGCTTGGAGAGCACACCCATTGTTTCTCCTCAGGCACACCTGTAGCTGACATCTTCCTATTCCCAAGCTTGCCAGGAGGCTTTTCTGCCCGCGGACTTTGGCCACGTCCACAAACCTCGTAACCGGTCTTGAGCGGCGCACGTGGCCTCTGCCTTTGTCGCCCGGTGCAGTCCCATCCGCTCGCTCCCTCCCGGAGAGGGCAGAGCCTCCGAAGGAGACCGTTCAGCTGGATGCGCCAGCCAGCTGGGGCACGCAAAGCCGAGAGGCGCGCTCTCTTTGCCGAGTGCAGGGACGCCCTTGAAGGGCCGAGCGGCCTGCTCCCACTCCCCCTGCAGACTTTTGTGCAGACAGGACAGCGTGACCAGCCTCCCACGACCAGGAGAGCAGTGCAAGTTGAGCCAGCCTCTGAGACCGACCTGGGAGCCAGCCGAGGAAGCCGGCAGCCTTGACGTAGGCAGTGTGCCAGTGACGTAGGCGCCCGTAGGTACGGCCCCACTCCCAGATGATTGGTGGATCACTGGCAGCTTTACATAGCCTCTGACAAGTTGCACTCAGGACGGACCAGGTAGGCAACAGCTGTCCAGCACACCCACCGATCCCAGACAACCTAGGGGAGAGCTGCCAGCGGGCCAGGGCAGCAAGGTCTTTGCCAGGCCTCCTGCTTCAATCTAAACACCAGAGGCTAGGCAGGATGTAGCCGACTCAAGAGGCCGCCTGCATCGCTTCTCGGCCTTTTGGCTAAGATCAAGTGTAGTATCTGTTCTTATCAGTTTAATATCTGATACGTCCCTTATCTGGGGACCATATATTAAATTGATTTTTGGAACAGGGAGATGGAATAGGGGCTTGCTCCGTCCACTCCACGCATCGACCCGGTATTGCAGTGCCTCTGGGAACGGTGCACTCCCCTTCTGGGGAATTTCAAAGTAGCAAAGAAAAGAAAAACGACGAAAGCTCCATCAGGCGGCGGCGGCGGCACAGCAGCACAGACAAGCATGCACGCACATGGAGAGAGAGGAGAGCTGCTTGCTCTACACCTCTCCTGTGTCTGTGTCTGTCTGTCGATACAGCTCACTCACTCACTCACTCACGCAATGTGCAGACAACTCAACAACAGCACGGGCATCATATCTGGGCCGTTTGGCTAAGATCAAGTGCACATCCGGGCTGCAACCAGATCAGGTGCTGCAGGCAAGGCAGCAACTTCATGAGAGATGCCCCTTGGCATTCATTCCTGAAGCAAACTGCTCAACCGGCGCACTCATTCTGATGCCTGCTCACTCGGCTGCTGCCTGCACCAAGCACAGAAGCAGAGTGAAGTGGAGCAGGCCGAAAGACCTTTTCTGTCCCGCCACACTCGCTCCACTTCTCAGGCTCAGGCTTCTCAGCTGCTCCTTGAAGCCAACGGAGGACGCGACGGACGGACGGACGGATGGACGGGCGGGCGAAGGAAGGAAGGAAGGAAGGAAGGAAGGAAGGAAGGAAGGAACGAACGATATCGAGTCACTGGCTCTGCTGCAATTTCACCAGCAGCCAGCCAGCCTGTCGGACAGGCAGGCTCGTTCAAGTGTGCCAGCAGCCAGGGCACGCGGACGGGAGGGAGGAAGGAAGGAAGGGAGGGAGGCATCCGATGGAGCCCGGCTACAGAGCAACGGGGCGCCGCCGCCGCCGGCACAACAGGGCCCGGTGCTCCTGCACCCTGCATCCTCCCCGCCTGCACCAGACTGCCAAGACTGCTGCTCTCCTGCCCAGACAGACAGACCAGCTACAAGCATCACCACCTAGCCATAGCATCAGCAAAACTCTGCCTACCTGCCCTGCCCTGGCCTGGCCTGGCCTCCTGGCCTCCTCTGATGCGTCTGCCTGCCCCAGGCCCAAAGCCCCGCCCACCGTTCAAGGTAAGGCAGAGGCACAACCCCCCACTCCACCCACTCAGACCTCCCCAATATACATCGGCAGTGCAGTGCATCTCTAGCCTCGCTCAGAATCACGTCCCAAACCCCAAGATCACTCAAACGTCTCATGCTTACACCTACCTACTCGGCGTCCAGCTTTGGCGCACGTCTCCACAATTGCCACATCCGTCCACGTGCCCCTGCTTCACGCACGGCACTGTGCCTCCCTCCGGCAGGCATTTCGCCGATCCGTTTCCTGTTTCACAACCAAGGCATAATCAGTACCCCTTTCCTTCCACGGCGCGCACACGCGCCCACCCACTCCACCACTGAGCCATGCCGGCCAAAAACGCACCTGCAGAGCAGTGGGGCACAGGGCCGCCGTCAGCCCGCGACACATTTCCCTCCTGCCGTGCCCTCCCTCCTGTTTCTACATCCGTGCACCCACCCCGCTGCAAAACCAGTCAGTCTGCTCAGGCGTCAGCACAGAGGCATAATGAAGGGCCTCGGCCCTTCTCCCTTTACTGCCCTCTGTACAGCTTGGCAGATCCCTCAGCACTCCGTGTGCACGTGTGTCTGTGACTCTGTGTGTGTGTGTGTGTGTGTGAGAGAGAGAGATTGAGTGAGTGAGTGAGTGAGTGAGTGAGTGAGTGAGTGAGAGAGAGAGAGACAGACCCTGCCAGATCCCTCAGCATTCCATGTGTGTTTGTGTCGGTGGGTGAGAGAGACAGAGACAGAGACAGAGAGACAGACAGACACACACACACACACACACACACACCCACCCACCTCCACACACCCCCGTGTGCACGTGTGTCTGTGACTCTGTGTGTGTGTGAGATTGAGTGAGAGAGAGAGACAGACCCTGCCAGATCCCTCAGCATTCCATGTGTGTTTGTGTCGGTGGGTGAGAGAGACAGAGACAGAGACAGACACAGAGAGACAGACACACACACACACACAAACACACACACACACCCACCCCCACACACCCCCGTGTGCACGTGTGTCTGTGACTCTGTGTGTGTGTGAGATTGAGTGAGTGAGAGAGAGAGACAGACCGACCCTGCCAGATCCCTCAGCATTCCATGTGTGTTTGTGTCGGTGGGTGAGAGAGACAGAGACAGACACAGAGAGACAGACAGACACACACACACACCCACCCACCCCCATCCACCCTGGTAAAAAAAGGTGGTGGGGGAGCAGGGGAGAAGACACCACTGTGTCCAATGATAGCCTGTGCAGACGCAAAGTCTACAGCTTCTGTGAGATGAAACAAACTCAAGCCACTCAACAATTGTAATTCCACACACATCAAAATAAAGGCACAGAGGTGTGAATGGCTGCACTTCAGCCTTCGGCTTGGAGAGCACACCCATTGTTTCTCCTCAGGCACACCTGTAGCTGACATCTTCCTATTCCCAAGCTTGCCAGGAGGCTTTTCTGCCCGCGGACTTTGGCCACGTCCACAAACCTCGTAACCGGTCTTGAGCGGCGCACGTGGCCTCTGCCTTTGTCGCCCGGTGCAGTCCCATCCGCTCGCTCCCTCCCGGAGAGGGCAGAGCCTCCGAAGGAGACCGTTCAGCTGGATGCGCCAGCCAGCTGGGGCACGCAAAGCCGAGAGGCGCGCTCTCTTTGCCGAGTGCAGGGACGCCCTTGAAGGGCCGAGCGGCCTGCTCCCACTCCCCCTGCAGACTTTTGTGCAGACAGGACAGCGTGACCAGCCTCCCACGACCAGGAGAGCAGTGCAAGTTGAGCCAGCCTCTGAGACCGACCTGGGAGCCAGCCGAGGAAGCCGGCAGCCTTGACGTAGGCAGTGTGCCAGTGACGTAGGCGCCCGTAGGTACGGCCCCACTCCCAGATGATTGGTGGATCACTGGCAGCTTTACATAGCCTCTGACAAGTTGCACTCAGGACGGACCAGGTAGGCAACAGCTGTCCAGCACACCCACCGATCCCAGACAACCTAGGGGAGAGCTGCCAGCGGGCCAGGGCAGCAAGGTCTTTGCCAGGCCTCCTGCTTCAATCTAAACACCAGAGGCTAGGCAGGATGTAGCCGACTCAAGAGGCCGCCTGCATCGCTTCTCGGCCTTTTGGCTAAGATCAAGTGTAGTATCTGTTCTTATCAGTTTAATATCTGATACGTCCCTTATCTGGGGACCATATATTAAATTGATTTTTGGAACAGGGAGATGGAATAGGGGCTTGCTCCGTCCACTCCACGCATCGACCCGGTATTGCAGTGCCTCTGGGAACGGTGCACTCCCCTTCTGGGGAATTTCAAAGTAGCAAAGAAAAGAAAAACGACGAAAGCTCCATCAGGCGGCGGCGGCGGCACAGCAGCACAGACAAGCATGCACGCACATGGAGAGAGAGGAGAGCTGCTTGCTCTACACCTCTCCTGTGTCTGTGTCTGTCTGTCGATACAGCTCACTCACTCACTCACTCACGCAATGTGCAGACAACTCAACAACAGCACGGGCATCATATCTGGGCCGTTTGGCTAAGATCAAGTGCACATCCGGGCTGCAACCAGATCAGGTGCTGCAGGCAAGGCAGCAACTTCATGAGAGATGCCCCTTGGCATTCATTCCTGAAGCAAACTGCTCAACCGGCGCACTCATTCTGATGCCTGCTCACTCGGCTGCTGCCTGCACCAAGCACAGAAGCAGAGTGAAGTGGAGCAGGCCGAAAGACCTTTTCTGTCCCGCCACACTCGCTCCACTTCTCAGGCTCAGGCTTCTCAGCTGCTCCTTGAAGCCAACGGAGGACGCGACGGACGGACGGACGGATGGACGGGCGGGCGAAGGAAGGAAGGAAGGAAGGAAGGAAGGAAGGAAGGAAGGAACGAACGATATCGAGTCACTGGCTCTGCTGCAATTTCACCAGCAGCCAGCCAGCCTGTCGGACAGGCAGGCTCGTTCAAGTGTGCCAGCAGCCAGGGCACGCGGACGGGAGGGAGGAAGGAAGGAAGGGAGGGAGGCATCCGATGGAGCCCGGCTACAGAGCAACGGGGCGCCGCCGCCGCCGGCACAACAGGGCCCGGTGCTCCTGCACCCTGCATCCTCCCCGCCTGCACCAGACTGCCAAGACTGCTGCTCTCCTGCCCAGACAGACAGACCAGCTACAAGCATCACCACCTAGCCATAGCATCAGCAAAACTCTGCCTACCTGCCCTGCCCTGGCCTGGCCTGGCCTCCTGGCCTCCTCTGATGCGTCTGCCTGCCCCAGGCCCAAAGCCCCGCCCACCGTTCAAGGTAAGGCAGAGGCACAACCCCCCACTCCACCCACTCAGACCTCCCCAATATACATCGGCAGTGCAGTGCATCTCTAGCCTCGCTCAGAATCACGTCCCAAACCCCAAGATCACTCAAACGTCTCATGCTTACACCTACCTACTCGGCGTCCAGCTTTGGCGCACGTCTCCACAATTGCCACATCCGTCCACGTGCCCCTGCTTCACGCACGGCACTGTGCCTCCCTCCGGCAGGCATTTCGCCGATCCGTTTCCTGTTTCACAACCAAGGCATAATCAGTACCCCTTTCCTTCCACGGCGCGCACACGCGCCCACCCACTCCACCACTGAGCCATGCCGGCCAAAAACGCACCTGCAGAGCAGTGGGGCACAGGGCCGCCGTCAGCCCGCGACACATTTCCCTCCTGCCGTGCCCTCCCTCCTGTTTCTACATCCGTGCACCCACCCCGCTGCAAAACCAGTCAGTCTGCTCAGGCGTCAGCACAGAGGCATAATGAAGGGCCTCGGCCCTTCTCCCTTTACTGCCCTCTGTACAGCTTGGCAGATCCCTCAGCACTCCGTGTGCTCCGTGTGCACGTGTGTCTGTGACTCTGTGTGTGTGTGTGTGTGTGTGAGAGAGAGAGATTGAGTGAGTGAGTGAGTGAGTGAGTGAGTGAGTGAGTGAGAGAGAGAGAGACAGACCCTGCCAGATCCCTCAGCATTCCATGTGTGTTTGTGTCGGTGGGTGAGAGAGACAGAGACAGAGACAGAGAGACAGACAGACACACACACACACACACACACACACCCACCCACCTCCACACACCCCCGTGTGCACGTGTGTCTGTGACTCTGTGTGTGTGTGAGATTGAGTGAGAGAGAGAGACAGACCCTGCCAGATCCCTCAGCATTCCATGTGTGTTTGTGTCGGTGGGTGAGAGAGACAGAGACAGAGACAGACACAGAGAGACAGACACACACACACACACAAACACACACACACACCCACCCCCACACACCCCCGTGTGCACGTGTGTCTGTGACTCTGTGTGTGTGTGAGATTGAGTGAGTGAGAGAGAGAGACAGACCGACCCTGCCAGATCCCTCAGCATTCCATGTGTGTTTGTGTCGGTGGGTGAGAGAGACAGAGACAGACACAGAGAGACAGACAGACACACACACACACCCACCCACCCCCATCCACCCTGGTAAAAAAAGGTGGTGGGGGAGCAGGGGAGAAGACACCACTGTGTCCAATGATAGCCTGTGCAGACGCAAAGTCTACAGCTTCTGTGAGATGAAACAAACTCAAGCCACTCAACAATTGTAATTCCACACACATCAAAATAAAGGCACAGAGGTGTGAATGGCTGCACTTCAGCCTTCGGCTTGGAGAGCACACCCATTGTTTCTCCTCAGGCACACCTGTAGCTGACATCTTCCTATTCCCAAGCTTGCCAGGAGGCTTTTCTGCCCGCGGACTTTGGCCACGTCCACAAACCTCGTAACCGGTCTTGAGCGGCGCACGTGGCCTCTGCCTTTGTCGCCCGGTGCAGTCCCATCCGCTCGCTCCCTCCCGGAGAGGGCAGAGCCTCCGAAGGAGACCGTTCAGCTGGATGCGCCAGCCAGCTGGGGCACGCAAAGCCGAGAGGCGCGCTCTCTTTGCCGAGTGCAGGGACGCCCTTGAAGGGCCGAGCGGCCTGCTCCCACTCCCCCTGCAGACTTTTGTGCAGACAGGACAGCGTGACCAGCCTCCCACGACCAGGAGAGCAGTGCAAGTTGAGCCAGCCTCTGAGACCGACCTGGGAGCCAGCCGAGGAAGCCGGCAGCCTTGACGTAGGCAGTGTGCCAGTGACGTAGGCGCCCGTAGGTACGGCCCCACTCCCAGATGATTGGTGGATCACTGGCAGCTTTACATAGCCTCTGACAAGTTGCACTCAGGACGGACCAGGTAGGCAACAGCTGTCCAGCACACCCACCGATCCCAGACAACCTAGGGGAGAGCTGCCAGCGGGCCAGGGCAGCAAGGTCTTTGCCAGGCCTCCTGCTTCAATCTAAACACCAGAGGCTAGGCAGGATGTAGCCGACTCAAGAGGCCGCCTGCATCGCTTCTCGGCCTTTTGGCTAAGATCAAGTGTAGTATCTGTTCTTATCAGTTTAATATCTGATACGTCCCTTATCTGGGGACCATATATTAAATTGATTTTTGGAACAGGGAGATGGAATAGGGGCTTGCTCCGTCCACTCCACGCATCGACCCGGTATTGCAGTGCCTCTGGGAACGGTGCACTCCCCTTCTGGGGAATTTCAAAGTAGCAAAGAAAAGAAAAACGACGAAAGCTCCATCAGGCGGCGGCGGCGGCACAGCAGCACAGACAAGCATGCACGCACATGGAGAGAGAGGAGAGCTGCTTGCTCTACACCTCTCCTGTGTCTGTGTCTGTCTGTCGATACAGCTCACTCACTCACTCACTCACGCAATGTGCAGACAACTCAACAACAGCACGGGCATCATATCTGGGCCGTTTGGCTAAGATCAAGTGCACATCCGGGCTGCAACCAGATCAGGTGCTGCAGGCAAGGCAGCAACTTCATGAGAGATGCCCCTTGGCATTCATTCCTGAAGCAAACTGCTCAACCGGCGCACTCATTCTGATGCCTGCTCACTCGGCTGCTGCCTGCACCAAGCACAGAAGCAGAGTGAAGTGGAGCAGGCCGAAAGACCTTTTCTGTCCCGCCACACTCGCTCCACTTCTCAGGCTCAGGCTTCTCAGCTGCTCCTTGAAGCCAACGGAGGACGCGACGGACGGACGGACGGACGGATGGACGGGCGGGCGAAGGAAGGAAGGAAGGAAGGAAGGAAGGAAGGAAGGAACGAACGATATCGAGTCACTGGCTCTGCTGCAATTTCACCAGCAGCCAGCCAGCCTGTCGGACAGGCAGGCTCGTTCAAGTGTGCCAGCAGCCAGGGCACGCGGACGGGAGGGAGGAAGGAAGGAAGGGAGGGAGGCATCCGATGGAGCCCGGCTACAGAGCAACGGGGCGCCGCCGCCGCCGGCACAACAGGGCCCGGTGCTCCTGCACCCTGCATCCTCCCCGCCTGCACCAGACTGCCAAGACTGCTGCTCTCCTGCCCAGACAGACAGACCAGCTACAAGCATCACCACCTAGCCATAGCATCAGCAAAACTCTGCCTACCTGCCCTGCCCTGGCCTGGCCTGGCCTCCTGGCCTCCTCTGATGCGTCTGCCTGCCCCAGGCCCAAAGCCCCGCCCACCGTTCAAGGTAAGGCAGAGGCACAACCCCCCACTCCACCCACTCAGACCTCCCCAATATACATCGGCAGTGCAGTGCATCTCTAGCCTCGCTCAGAATCACGTCCCAAACCCCAAGATCACTCAAACGTCTCATGCTTACACCTACCTACTCGGCGTCCAGCTTTGGCGCACGTCTCCACAATTGCCACATCCGTCCACGTGCCCCTGCTTCACGCACGACACTGTGCCTCCCTCCGGCAGGCATTTCGCCGATCCGTTTCCTGTTTCACAACCAAGGCATAATCAGTACCCCTTTCCTTCCACGGCGCGCACACGCGCCCACCCACTCCACCACTGAGCCATGCCGGCCAAAAACGCACCTGCAGAGCAGTGGGGCACAGGGCCGCCGTCAGCCCGCGACACATTTCCCTCCTGCCGTGCCCTCCCTCCTGTTTCTACATCCGTGCACCCACCCCGCTGCAAAACCAGTCAGTCTGCTCAGGCGTCAGCACAGAGGCATAATGAAGGGCCTCGGCCCTTCTCCCTTTACTGCCCTCTGTACAGCTTGGCAGATCCCTCAGCACTCCGTGTGCACGTGTGTCTGTGACTCTGTGTGTGTGTGTGTGTGTGTGAGAGAGAGAGATTGAGTGAGTGAGTGAGTGAGTGAGTGAGTGAGTGAGTGAGTGAGAGAGAGAGAGACAGACCCTGCCAGATCCCTCAGCATTCCATGTGTGTTTGTGTCGGTGGGTGAGAGAGACAGAGACAGAGACAGAGAGACAGACAGACACACACACACACACACACACACACCCACCCACCTCCACACACCCCCGTGTGCACGTGTGTCTGTGACTCTGTGTGTGTGTGAGATTGAGTGAGAGAGAGAGACAGACCCTGCCAGATCCCTCAGCATTCCATGTGTGTTTGTGTCGGTGGGTGAGAGAGACAGAGACAGAGACAGACACAGAGAGACAGACACACACACACACACAAACACACACACACACCCACCCCCACACACCCCCGTGTGCACGTGTGTCTGTGACTCTGTGTGTGTGTGAGATTGAGTGAGTGAGAGAGAGAGACAGACCGACCCTGCCAGATCCCTCAGCATTCCATGTGTGTTTGTGTCGGTGGGTGAGAGAGACAGAGACAGACACAGAGAGACAGACAGACACACACACACACCCACCCACCCCCATCCACCCTGGTAAAAAAAGGTGGTGGGGGAGCAGGGGAGAAGACACCACTGTGTCCAATGATAGCCTGTGCAGACGCAAAGTCTACAGCTTCTGTGAGATGAAACAAACTCAAGCCACTCAACAATTGTAATTCCACACACATCAAAATAAAGGCACAGAGGTGTGAATGGCTGCACTTCAGCCTTCGGCTTGGAGAGCACACCCATTGTTTCTCCTCAGGCACACCTGTAGCTGACATCTTCCTATTCCCAAGCTTGCCAGGAGGCTTTTCTGCCCGCGGACTTTGGCCACGTCCACAAACCTCGTAACCGGTCTTGAGCGGCGCACGTGGCCTCTGCCTTTGTCGCCCGGTGCAGTCCCATCCGCTCGCTCCCTCCCGGAGAGGGCAGAGCCTCCGAAGGAGACCGTTCAGCTGGATGCGCCAGCCAGCTGGGGCACGCAAAGCCGAGAGGCGCGCTCTCTTTGCCGAGTGCAGGGACGCCCTTGAAGGGCCGAGCGGCCTGCTCCCACTCCCCCTGCAGACTTTTGTGCAGACAGGACAGCGTGACCAGCCTCCCACGACCAGGAGAGCAGTGCAAGTTGAGCCAGCCTCTGAGACCGACCTGGGAGCCAGCCGAGGAAGCCGGCAGCCTTGACGTAGGCAGTGTGCCAGTGACGTAGGCGCCCGTAGGTACGGCCCCACTCCCAGATGATTGGTGGATCACTGGCAGCTTTACATAGCCTCTGACAAGTTGCACTCAGGACGGACCAGGTAGGCAACAGCTGTCCAGCACACCCACCGATCCCAGACAACCTAGGGGAGAGCTGCCAGCGGGCCAGGGCAGCAAGGTCTTTGCCAGGCCTCCTGCTTCAATCTAAACACCAGAGGCTAGGCAGGATGTAGCCGACTCAAGAGGCCGCCTGCATCGCTTCTCGGCCTTTTGGCTAAGATCAAGTGTAGTATCTGTTCTTATCAGTTTAATATCTGATACGTCCCTTATCTGGGGACCATATATTAAATTGATTTTTGGAACAGGGAGATGGAATAGGGGCTTGCTCCGTCCACTCCACGCATCGACCCGGTATTGCAGTGCCTCTGGGAACGGTGCACTCCCCTTCTGGGGAATTTCAAAGTAGCAAAGAAAAGAAAAACGACGAAAGCTCCATCAGGCGGCGGCGGCGGCACAGCAGCACAGACAAGCATGCACGCACATGGAGAGAGAGGAGAGCTGCTTGCTCTACACCTCTCCTGTGTCTGTGTCTGTCTGTCGATACAGCTCACTCACTCACTCACTCACGCAATGTGCAGACAACTCAACAACAGCACGGGCATCATATCTGGGCCGTTTGGCTAAGATCAAGTGCACATCCGGGCTGCAACCAGATCAGGTGCTGCAGGCAAGGCAGCAACTTCATGAGAGATGCCCCTTGGCATTCATTCCTGAAGCAAACTGCTCAACCGGCGCACTCATTCTGATGCCTGCTCACTCGGCTGCTGCCTGCACCAAGCACAGAAGCAGAGTGAAGTGGAGCAGGCCGAAAGACCTTTTCTGTCCCGCCACACTCGCTCCACTTCTCAGGCTCAGGCTTCTCAGCTGCTCCTTGAAGCCAACGGAGGACGCGACGGACGGACGGACGGACGGATGGACGGGCGGGCGAAGGAAGGAAGGAAGGAAGGAAGGAAGGAAGGAAGGAAGGAACGAACGATATCGAGTCACTGGCTCTGCTGCAATTTCACCAGCAGCCAGCCAGCCTGTCGGACAGGCAGGCTCGTTCAAGTGTGCCAGCAGCCAGGGCACGCGGACGGGAGGGAGGAAGGAAGGAAGGGAGGGAGGCATCCGATGGAGCCCGGCTACAGAGCAACCGCCGCCGCCGCCGGCACAACAGGGCCCGGTGCTCCTGCACCCTGCATCCTCCCCGCCTGCACCAGACTGCCAAGACTGCTGCTCTCCTGCCCAGACAGACAGACCAGCTACAAGCATCACCACCTAGCCATAGCATCAGCAAAACTCTGCCTACCTGCCCTGCCCTGGCCTGGCCTGGCCTCCTGGCCTCCTCTGATGCGTCTGCCTGCCCCAGGCCCAAAGCCCCGCCCACCGTTCAAGGTAAGGCAGAGGCACAACCCCCCACTCCACCCACTCAGACCTCCCCAATATACATCGGCAGTGCAGTGCATCTCTAGCCTCGCTCAGAATCACGTCCCAAACCCCAAGATCACTCAAACGTCTCATGCTTACACCTACCTACTCGGCGTCCAGCTTTGGCGCACGTCTCCACAATTGCCACATCCGTCCACGTGCCCCTGCTTCACGCACGACACTGTGCCTCCCTCCGGCAGGCATTTCGCCGATCCGTTTCCTGTTTCACAACCAAGGCATAATCAGTACCCCTTTCCTTCCACGGCGCGCACACGCGCCCACCCACTCCACCACTGAGCCATGCCGGCCAAAAACGCACCTGCAGAGCAGTGGGGCACAGGGCCGCCGTCAGCCCGCGACACATTTCCCTCCTGCCGTGCCCTCCCTCCTGTTTCTACATCCGTGCACCCACCCCGCTGCAAAACCAGTCAGTCTGCTCAGGCGTCAGCACAGAGGCATAATGAAGGGCCTCGGCCCTTCTCCCTTTACTGCCCTCTGTACAGCTTGGCAGATCCCTCAGCACTCCGTGTGCACGTGTGTCTGTGACTCTGTGTGTGTGTGTGTGTGTGTGAGAGAGAGAGATTGAGTGAGTGAGTGAGTGAGTGAGTGAGTGAGTGAGTGAGTGAGAGAGAGAGAGACAGACCCTGCCAGATCCCTCAGCATTCCATGTGTGTTTGTGTCGGTGGGTGAGAGAGACAGAGACAGAGACAGAGAGACAGACAGACACACACACACACACACACACACACCCACCCACCTCCACACACCCCCGTGTGCACGTGTGTCTGTGACTCTGTGTGTGTGTGAGATTGAGTGAGAGAGAGAGACAGACCCTGCCAGATCCCTCAGCATTCCATGTGTGTTTGTGTCGGTGGGTGAGAGAGACAGAGACAGAGACAGACACAGAGAGACAGACACACACACACACACAAACACACACACACACCCACCCCCACACACCCCCGTGTGCACGTGTGTCTGTGACTCTGTGTGTGTGTGAGATTGAGTGAGTGAGAGAGAGAGACAGACCGACCCTGCCAGATCCCTCAGCATTCCATGTGTGTTTGTGTCGGTGGGTGAGAGAGACAGAGACAGACACAGAGAGACAGACAGACACACACACACACCCACCCACCCCCATCCACCCTGGTAAAAAAAGGTGGTGGGGGAGCAGGGGAGAAGACACCACTGTGTCCAATGATAGCCTGTGCAGACGCAAAGTCTACAGCTTCTGTGAGATGAAACAAACTCAAGCCACTCAACAATTGTAATTCCACACACATCAAAATAAAGGCACAGAGGTGTGAATGGCTGCACTTCAGCCTTCGGCTTGGAGAGCACACCCATTGTTTCTCCTCAGGCACACCTGTAGCTGACATCTTCCTATTCCCAAGCTTGCCAGGAGGCTTTTCTGCCCGCGGACTTTGGCCACGTCCACAAACCTCGTAACCGGTCTTGAGCGGCGCACGTGGCCTCTGCCTTTGTCGCCCGGTGCAGTCCCATCCGCTCGCTCCCTCCCGGAGAGGGCAGAGCCTCCGAAGGAGACCGTTCAGCTGGATGCGCCAGCCAGCTGGGGCACGCAAAGCCGAGAGGCGCGCTCTCTTTGCCGAGTGCAGGGACGCCCTTGAAGGGCCGAGCGGCCTGCTCCCACTCCCCCTGCAGACTTTTGTGCAGACAGGACAGCGTGACCAGCCTCCCACGACCAGGAGAGCAGTGCAAGTTGAGCCAGCCTCTGAGACCGACCTGGGAGCCAGCCGAGGAAGCCGGCAGCCTTGACGTAGGCAGTGTGCCAGTGACGTAGGCGCCCGTAGGTACGGCCCCACTCCCAGATGATTGGTGGATCACTGGCAGCTTTACATAGCCTCTGACAAGTTGCACTCAGGACGGACCAGGTAGGCAACAGCTGTCCAGCACACCCACCGATCCCAGACAACCTAGGGGAGAGCTGCCAGCGGGCCAGGGCAGCAAGGTCTTTGCCAGGCCTCCTGCTTCAATCTAAACACCAGAGGCTAGGCAGGATGTAGCCGACTCAAGAGGCCGCCTGCATCGCTTCTCGGCCTTTTGGCTAAGATCAAGTGTAGTATCTGTTCTTATCAGTTTAATATCTGATACGTCCCTTATCTGGGGACCATATATTAAATTGATTTTTGGAACAGGGAGATGGAATAGGGGCTTGCTCCGTCCACTCCACGCATCGACCCGGTATTGCAGTGCCTCTGGGAACGGTGCACTCCCCTTCTGGGGAATTTCAAAGTAGCAAAGAAAAGAAAAACGACGAAAGCTCCATCAGGCGGCGGCGGCGGCACAGCAGCACAGACAAGCATGCACGCACATGGAGAGAGAGGAGAGCTGCTTGCTCTACACCTCTCCTGTGTCTGTGTCTGTCTGTCGATACAGCTCACTCACTCACTCACTCACGCAATGTGCAGACAACTCAACAACAGCACGGGCATCATATCTGGGCCGTTTGGCTAAGATCAAGTGCACATCCGGGCTGCAACCAGATCAGGTGCTGCAGGCAAGGCAGCAACTTCATGAGAGATGCCCCTTGGCATTCATTCCTGAAGCAAACTGCTCAACCGGCGCACTCATTCTGATGCCTGCTCACTCGGCTGCTGCCTGCACCAAGCACAGAAGCAGAGTGAAGTGGAGCAGGCCGAAAGACCTTTTCTGTCCCGCCACACTCGCTCCACTTCTCAGGCTCAGGCTTCTCAGCTGCTCCTTGAAGCCAACGGAGGACGCGACGGACGGACGGACGGACGGATGGACGGGCGGGCGAAGGAAGGAAGGAAGGAAGGAAGGAAGGAAGGAAGGAAGGAACGAACGATATCGAGTCACTGGCTCTGCTGCAATTTCACCAGCAGCCAGCCAGCCTGTCGGACAGGCAGGCTCGTTCAAGTGTGCCAGCAGCCAGGGCACGCGGACGGGAGGGAGGAAGGAAGGAAGGGAGGGAGGCATCCGATGGAGCCCGGCTACAGAGCAACGGGGCGCCGCCGCCGCCGGCACAACAGGGCCCGGTGCTCCTGCACCCTGCATCCTCCCCGCCTGCACCAGACTGCCAAGACTGCTGCTCTCCTGCCCAGACAGACAGACCAGCTACAAGCATCACCACCTAGCCATAGCATCAGCAAAACTCTGCCTACCTGCCCTGCCCTGGCCTGGCCTGGCCTCCTGGCCTCCTCTGATGCGTCTGCCTGCCCCAGGCCCAAAGCCCCGCCCACCGTTCAAGGTAAGGCAGAGGCACAACCCCCCACTCCACCCACTCAGACCTCCCCAATATACATCGGCAGTGCAGTGCATCTCTAGCCTCGCTCAGAATCACGTCCCAAACCCCAAGATCACTCAAACGTCTCATGCTTACACCTACCTACTCGGCGTCCAGCTTTGGCGCACGTCTCCACAATTGCCACATCCGTCCACGTGCCCCTGCTTCACGCACGGCACTGTGCCTCCCTCCGGCAGGCATTTCGCCGATCCGTTTCCTGTTTCACAACCAAGGCATAATCAGTACCCCTTTCCTTCCACGGCGCGCACACGCGCCCACCCACTCCACCACTGAGCCATGCCGGCCAAAAACGCACCTGCAGAGCAGTGGGGCACAGGGCCGCCGTCAGCCCGCGACACATTTCCCTCCTGCCGTGCCCTCCCTCCTGTTTCTACATCCGTGCACCCACCCCGCTGCAAAACCAGTCAGTCTGCTCAGGCGTCAGCACAGAGGCATAATGAAGGGCCTCGGCCCTTCTCCCTTTACTGCCCTCTGTACAGCTTGGCAGATCCCTCAGCACTCCGTGTGCACGTGTGTCTGTGACTCTGTGTGTGTGTGTGTGTGTGTGTGAGAGAGAGAGATTGAGTGAGTGAGTGAGTGAGTGAGTGAGTGAGTGAGTGAGTGAGAGAGAGAGAGACAGACCCTGCCAGATCCCTCAGCATTCCATGTGTGTTTGTGTCGGTGGGTGAGAGAGACAGAGACAGAGACAGAGAGACAGACAGACACACACACACACACACACACACACCCACCCACCTCCACACACCCCCGTGTGCACGTGTGTCTGTGACTCTGTGTGTGTGTGAGATTGAGTGAGAGAGAGAGACAGACCCTGCCAGATCCCTCAGCATTCCATGTGTGTTTGTGTCGGTGGGTGAGAGAGACAGAGACAGAGACAGACACAGAGAGACAGACACACACACACACACAAACACACACACACACCCACCCCCACACACCCCCGTGTGCACGTGTGTCTGTGACTCTGTGTGTGTGTGAGATTGAGTGAGTGAGAGAGAGAGACAGACCGACCCTGCCAGATCCCTCAGCATTCCATGTGTGTTTGTGTCGGTGGGTGAGAGAGACAGAGACAGACACAGAGAGACAGACAGACACACACACACACCCACCCACCCCCATCCACCCTGGTAAAAAAAGGTGGTGGGGGAGCAGGGGAGAAGACACCACTGTGTCCAATGATAGCCTGTGCAGACGCAAAGTCTACAGCTTCTGTGAGATGAAACAAACTCAAGCCACTCAACAATTGTAATTCCACACACATCAAAATAAAGGCACAGAGGTGTGAATGGCTGCACTTCAGCCTTCGGCTTGGAGAGCACACCCATTGTTTCTCCTCAGGCACACCTGTAGCTGACATCTTCCTATTCCCAAGCTTGCCAGGAGGCTTTTCTGCCCGCGGACTTTGGCCACGTCCACAAACCTCGTAACCGGTCTTGAGCGGCGCACGTGGCCTCTGCCTTTGTCGCCCGGTGCAGTCCCATCCGCTCGCTCCCTCCCGGAGAGGGCAGAGCCTCCGAAGGAGACCGTTCAGCTGGATGCGCCAGCCAGCTGGGGCACGCAAAGCCGAGAGGCGCGCTCTCTTTGCCGAGTGCAGGGACGCCCTTGAAGGGCCGAGCGGCCTGCTCCCACTCCCCCTGCAGACTTTTGTGCAGACAGGACAGCGTGACCAGCCTCCCACGACCAGGAGAGCAGTGCAAGTTGAGCCAGCCTCTGAGACCGACCTGGGAGCCAGCCGAGGAAGCCGGCAGCCTTGACGTAGGCAGTGTGCCAGTGACGTAGGCGCCCGTAGGTACGGCCCCACTCCCAGATGATTGGTGGATCACTGGCAGCTTTACATAGCCTCTGACAAGTTGCACTCAGGACGGACCAGGTAGGCAACAGCTGTCCAGCACACCCACCGATCCCAGACAACCTAGGGGAGAGCTGCCAGCGGGCCAGGGCAGCAAGGTCTTTGCCAGGCCTCCTGCTTCAATCTAAACACCAGAGGCTAGGCAGGATGTAGCCGACTCAAGAGGCCGCCTGCATCGCTTCTCGGCCTTTTGGCTAAGATCAAGTGTAGTATCTGTTCTTATCAGTTTAATATCTGATACGTCCCTTATCTGGGGACCATATATTAAATTGATTTTTGGAACAGGGAGATGGAATAGGGGCTTGCTCCGTCCACTCCACGCATCGACCCGGTATTGCAGTGCCTCTGGGAACGGTGCACTCCCCTTCTGGGGAATTTCAAAGTAGCAAAGAAAAGAAAAACGACGAAAGCTCCATCAGGCGGCGGCGGCGGCACAGCAGCACAGACAAGCATGCACGCACATGGAGAGAGAGGAGAGCTGCTTGCTCTACACCTCTCCTGTGTCTGTGTCTGTCTGTCGATACAGCTCACTCACTCACTCACTCACGCAATGTGCAGACAACTCAACAACAGCACGGGCATCATATCTGGGCCGTTTGGCTAAGATCAAGTGCACATCCGGGCTGCAACCAGATCAGGTGCTGCAGGCAAGGCAGCAACTTCATGAGAGATGCCCCTTGGCATTCATTCCTGAAGCAAACTGCTCAACCGGCGCACTCATTCTGATGCCTGCTCACTCGGCTGCTGCCTGCACCAAGCACAGAAGCAGAGTGAAGTGGAGCAGGCCGAAAGACCTTTTCTGTCCCGCCACACTCGCTCCACTTCTCAGGCTCAGGCTTCTCAGCTGCTCCTTGAAGCCAACGGAGGACGCGACGGACGGACGGACGGACGGATGGACGGGCGGGCGAAGGAAGGAAGGAAGGAAGGAAGGAAGGAAGGAAGGAAGGAAGGAAGGAACGAACGATATCGAGTCACTGGCTCTGCTGCAATTTCACCAGCAGCCAGCCAGCCTGTCGGACAGGCAGGCTCGTTCAAGTGTGCCAGCAGCCAGGGCACGCGGACGGGAGGGAGGAAGGAAGGAAGGGAGGGAGGCATCCGATGGAGCCCGGCTACAGAGCAACGGGGCGCCGCCGCCGCCGGCACAACAGGGCCCGGTGCTCCTGCACCCTGCATCCTCCCCGCCTGCACCAGACTGCCAAGACTGCTGCTCTCCTGCCCAGACAGACAGACCAGCTACAAGCATCACCACCTAGCCATAGCATCAGCAAAACTCTGCCTACCTGCCCTGCCCTGGCCTGGCCTGGCCTCCTGGCCTCCTCTGATGCGTCTGCCTGCCCCAGGCCCAAAGCCCCGCCCACCGTTCAAGGTAAGGCAGAGGCACAACCCCCCACTCCACCCACTCAGACCTCCCCAATATACATCGGCAGTGCAGTGCATCTCTAGCCTCGCTCAGAATCACGTCCCAAACCCCAAGATCACTCAAACGTCTCATGCTTACACCTACCTACTCGGCGTCCAGCTTTGGCGCACGTCTCCACAATTGCCACATCCGTCCACGTGCCCCTGCTTCACGCACGGCACTGTGCCTCCCTCCGGCAGGCATTTCGCCGATCCGTTTCCTGTTTCACAACCAAGGCATAATCAGTACCCCTTTCCTTCCACGGCGCGCACACGCGCCCACCCACTCCACCACTGAGCCATGCCGGCCAAAAACGCACCTGCAGAGCAGTGGGGCACAGGGCCGCCGTCAGCCCGCGACACATTTCCCTCCTGCCGTGCCCTCCCTCCTGTTTCTACATCCGTGCACCCACCCCGCTGCAAAACCAGTCAGTCTGCTCAGGCGTCAGCACAGAGGCATAATGAAGGGCCTCGGCCCTTCTCCCTTTACTGCCCTCTGTACAGCTTGGCAGATCCCTCAGCACTCCGTGTGCACGTGTGTCTGTGACTCTGTGTGTGTGTGTGTGTGTGTGAGAGAGAGAGATTGAGTGAGTGAGTGAGTGAGTGAGTGAGTGAGTGAGTGAGTGAGAGAGAGAGAGACAGACCCTGCCAGATCCCTCAGCATTCCATGTGTGTTTGTGTCGGTGGGTGAGAGAGACAGAGACAGAGACAGAGAGACAGACAGACACACACACACACACACACACACACCCACCCACCTCCACACACCCCCGTGTGCACGTGTGTCTGTGACTCTGTGTGTGTGTGAGATTGAGTGAGAGAGAGAGACAGACCCTGCCAGATCCCTCAGCATTCCATGTGTGTTTGTGTCGGTGGGTGAGAGAGACAGAGACAGAGACAGACACAGAGAGACAGACACACACACACACACAAACACACACACACACCCACCCCCACACACCCCCGTGTGCACGTGTGTCTGTGACTCTGTGTGTGTGTGAGATTGAGTGAGTGAGAGAGAGAGACAGACCGACCCTGCCAGATCCCTCAGCATTCCATGTGTGTTTGTGTCGGTGGGTGAGAGAGACAGAGACAGACACAGAGAGACAGACAGACACACACACACACCCACCCACCCCCATCCACCCTGGTAAAAAAAGGTGGTGGGGGAGCAGGGGAGAAGACACCACTGTGTCCAATGATAGCCTGTGCAGACGCAAAGTCTACAGCTTTTGTGAGATGAAACAAACTCAAGCCACTCAACAATTGTAATTCCACACACATCAAAATAAAGGCACAGAGGTGTGAATGGCTGCACTTCAGCCTTCGGCTTGGAGAGCACACCCATTGTTTCTCCTCAGGCACACCTGTAGCTGACATCTTCCTATTCCCAAGCTTGCCAGGAGGCTTTTCTGCCCGCGGACTTTGGCCACGTCCACAAACCTCGTAACCGGTCTTGAGCGGCGCACGTGGCCTCTGCCTTTGTCGCCCGGTGCAGTCCCATCCGCTCGCTCCCTCCCGGAGAGGGCAGAGCCTCCGAAGGAGACCGTTCAGCTGGATGCGCCAGCCAGCTGGGGCACGCAAAGCCGAGAGGCGCGCTCTCTTTGCCGAGTGCAGGGACGCCCTTGAAGGGCCGAGCGGCCTGCTCCCACTCCCCCTGCAGACTTTTGTGCAGACAGGACAGCGTGACCAGCCTCCCACGACCAGGAGAGCAGTGCAAGTTGAGCCAGCCTCTGAGACCGACCTGGGAGCCAGCCGAGGAAGCCGGCAGCCTTGACGTAGGCAGTGTGCCAGTGACGTAGGCGCCCGTAGGTACGGCCCCACTCCCAGATGATTGGTGGATCACTGGCAGCTTTACATAGCCTCTGACAAGTTGCACTCAGGACGGACCAGGTAGGCAACAGCTGTCCAGCACACCCACCGATCCCAGACAACCTAGGGGAGAGCTGCCAGCGGGCCAGGGCAGCAAGGTCTTTGCCAGGCCTCCTGCTTCAATCTAAACACCAGAGGCTAGGCAGGATGTAGCCGACTCAAGAGGCCGCCTGCATCGCTTCTCGGCCTTTTGGCTAAGATCAAGTGTAGTATCTGTTCTTATCAGTTTAATATCTGATACGTCCCTTATCTGGGGACCATATATTAAATTGATTTTTGGAACAGGGAGATGGAATAGGGGCTTGCTCCGTCCACTCCACGCATCGACCCGGTATTGCAGTGCCTCTGGGAACGGTGCACTCCCCTTCTGGGGAATTTCAAAGTAGCAAAGAAAAGAAAAACGACGAAAGCTCCATCAGGCGGCGGCGGCGGCACAGCAGCACAGACAAGCATGCACGCACATGGAGAGAGAGGAGAGCTGCTTGCTCTACACCTCTCCTGTGTCTGTGTCTGTCTGTCGATACAGCTCACTCACTCACTCACTCACGCAATGTGCAGACAACTCAACAACAGCACGGGCATCATATCTGGGCCGTTTGGCTAAGATCAAGTGCACATCCGGGCTGCAACCAGATCAGGTGCTGCAGGCAAGGCAGCAACTTCATGAGAGATGCCCCTTGGCATTCATTCCTGAAGCAAACTGCTCAACCGGCGCACTCATTCTGATGCCTGCTCACTCGGCTGCTGCCTGCACCAAGCACAGAAGCAGAGTGAAGTGGAGCAGGCCGAAAGACCTTTTCTGTCCCGCCACACTCGCTCCACTTCTCAGGCTCAGGCTTCTCAGCTGCTCCTTGAAGCCAACGGAGGACGCGACGGACGGACGGACGGATGGACGGGCGGGCGAAGGAAGGAAGGAAGGAAGGAAGGAAGGAAGGAACGAACGAAGGAAGGAAGGAAGGAACGAACGAAGGAAGGAAGGAAGGAACGAAGGAAGGAAGGAAGGAAGGAAGGAAGGAAGGAACGAACGATATCGAGTCACTGGCTCTGCTGCAATTTCACCAGCAGCCAGCCAGCCTGTCGGACAGGCAGGCTCGTTCAAGTGTGCCAGCAGCCAGGGCACGCGGACGGGAGGGAGGAAGGAAGGAAGGAAGGAAGGGAGGGAGGCATCCGATGGAGCCCGGCTACAGAGCAACGGGGCGCCGCCGCCGCCGCCGGCACAACAGGGCCCGGTGCTCCTGCACCCTGCATCCTCCCCGCCTGCACCAGACTGCCAAGACTGCTGCTCTCCTGCCCAGACAGACAGACCAGCTACAAGCATCACCACCTAGCCATAGCATCAGCAAAACTCTGCCTACCTGCCCTGCCCTGGCCTGGCCTGGCCTCCTGGCCTCCTCTGATGCGTCTGCCTGCCCCAGGCCCAAAGCCCCGCCCACCGTTCAAGGTAAGGCAGAGGCACAACCCCCCACTCCACCCACTCAGACCTCCCCAATATACATCGGCAGTGCAGTGCATCTCTAGCCTCGCTCAGAATCACGTCCCAAACCCCAAGATCACTCAAACGTCTCATGCTTACACCTACCTACTCGGCGTCCAGCTTTGGCGCACGTCTCCACAATTGCCACATCCGTCCACGTGCCCCTGCTTCACGCACGGCACTGTGCCTCCCTCCGGCAGGCATTTCGCCGATCCGTTTCCTGTTTCACAACCAAGGCATAATCAGTACCCCTTTCCTTCCACGGCGCGCACACGCGCCCACCCACTCCACCACTGAGCCATGCCGGCCAAAAACGCACCTGCAGAGCAGTGGGGCACAGGGCCGCCGTCAGCCCGCGACACATTTCCCTCCTGCCGTGCCCTCCCTCCTGTTTCTACATCCGTGCACCCACCCCGCTGCAAAACCAGTCAGTCTGCTCAGGCGTCAGCACAGAGGCATAATGAAGGGCCTCGGCCCTTCTCCCTTTACTGCCCTCTGTACAGCTTGGCAGATCCCTCAGCACTCCGTGTGCACGTGTGTCTGTGACTCTGTGTGTGTGTGTGTGAGAGAGAGATTGAGTGAGTGAGTGAGTGAGTGAGTGAGTGAGTGAGAGAGAGAGAGACAGACCCTGCCAGATCCCTCAGCATTCCATGTGTGTTTGTGTCGGTGGGTGAGAGAGACAGAGACAGAGACAGAGAGACAGACAGACAGACACACACACACACACACACACACACACACACACACACACACACACACACCCACCCACCTCCACACACCCCCGTGTGCACGTGTGTCTGTGACTCTGTGTGTGTGTGAGATTGAGTGAGAGAGAGAGACAGACCCTGCCAGATCCCTCAGCATTCCATGTGTGTTTGTGTCGGTGGGTGAGAGAGACAGAGACAGAGACAGAGAGACAGACAGACAGACACACAGACACACACACACACACACACACACACACACACCCACCCACCTCCACACACCCCCGTGTGCACGTGTGTCTGTGACTCTGTGTGTGTGTGAGATTGAGTGAGAGAGAGAGACAGACCCTGCCAGATCCCTCAGCATTCCATGTGTGTTTGTGTCGGTGGGTGAGAGAGACAGAGACAGAGACAGACACAGAGAGACAGACACACACACACACACAAACACACACACACACCCACCCCCACACACCCCCGTGTGCACGTGTGTCTGTGACTCTGTGTGTGTGTGAGATTGAGTGAGTGAGAGAGAGAGACAGACCGACCCTGCCAGATCCCTCAGCATTCCATGTGTGTTTGTGTCGGTGGGTGAGAGAGACAGAGACAGACACAGAGAGACAGACAGACACACACACACACCCACCCACCCCCATCCACCCTGGTAAAAAAAGGTGGTGGGGGAGCAGGGGAGAAGACACCACTGTGTCCAATGATAGCCTGTGCAGACGCAAAGTCTACAGCTTCTGTGAGATGAAACAAACTCAAGCCACTCAACAATTGTAATTCCACACACATCAAAATAAAGGCACAGAGGTGTGAATGGCTGCACTTCAGCCTTCGGCTTGGAGAGCACACCCATTGTTTCTCCTCAGGCACACCTGTAGCTGACATCTTCCTATTCCCAAGCTTGCCAGGAGGCTTTTCTGCCCGCGGACTTTGGCCACGTCCACAAACCTCGTAACCGGTCTTGAGCGGCGCACGTGGCCTCTGCCTTTGTCGCCCGGTGCAGTCCCATCCGCTCGCTCCCTCCCGGAGAGGGCAGAGCCTCCGAAGGAGACCGTTCAGCTGGATGCGCCAGCCAGCTGGGGCACGCAAAGCCGAGAGGCGCGCTCTCTTTGCCGAGTGCAGGGACGCCCTTGAAGGGCCGAGCGGCCTGCTCCCACTCCCCCTGCAGACTTTTGTGCAGACAGGACAGCGTGACCAGCCTCCCACGACCAGGAGAGCAGTGCAAGTTGAGCCAGCCTCTGAGACCGACCTGGGAGCCAGCCGAGGAAGCCGGCAGCCTTGACGTAGGCAGTGTGCCAGTGACGTAGGCGCCCGTAGGTACGGCCCCACTCCCAGATGATTGGTGGATCACTGGCAGCTTTACATAGCCTCTGACAAGTTGCACTCAGGACGGACCAGGTAGGCAACAGCTGTCCAGCACACCCACCGATCCCAGACAACCTAGGGGAGAGCTGCCAGCGGGCCAGGGCAGCAAGGTCTTTGCCAGGCCTCCTGCTTCAATCTAAACACCAGAGGCTAGGCAGGATGTAGCCGACTCAAGAGGCCGCCTGCATCGCTTCTCGGCCTTTTGGCTAAGATCAAGTGTAGTATCTGTTCTTATCAGTTTAATATCTGATACGTCCCTTATCTGGGGACCATATATTAAATTGATTTTTGGAACAGGGAGATGGAATAGGGGCTTGCTCCGTCCACTCCACGCATCGACCCGGTATTGCAGTGCCTCTGGGAACGGTGCACTCCCCTTCTGGGGAATTTCAAAGTAGCAAAGAAAAGAAAAACGACGAAAGCTCCATCAGGCGGCGGCGGCGGCACAGCAGCACAGACAAGCATGCACGCACATGGAGAGAGAGGAGAGCTGCTTGCTCTACACCTCTCCTGTGTCTGTGTCTGTCTGTCGATACAGCTCACTCACTCACTCACTCACGCAATGTGCAGACAACTCAACAACAGCACGGGCATCATATCTGGGCCGTTTGGCTAAGATCAAGTGCACATCCGGGCTGCAACCAGATCAGGTGCTGCAGGCAAGGCAGCAACTTCATGAGAGATGCCCCTTGGCATTCATTCCTGAAGCAAACTGCTCAACCGGCGCACTCATTCTGATGCCTGCTCACTCGGCTGCTGCCTGCACCAAGCACAGAAGCAGAGTGAAGTGGAGCAGGCCGAAAGACCTTTTCTGTCCCGCCACACTCGCTCCACTTCTCAGGCTCAGGCTTCTCAGCTGCTCCTTGAAGCCAACGGAGGACGCGACGGACGGACGGACGGACGGATGGACGGGCGGGCGAAGGAAGGAAGGAAGGAAGGAAGGAAGGAAGGAAGGAAGGAACGAACGAACGATATCGAGTCACTGGCTCTGCTGCAATTTCACCAGCAGCCAGCCAGCCTGTCGGACAGGCAGGCTCGTTCAAGTGTGCCAGCAGCCAGGGCACGCGGACGGGAGGGAGGAAGGAAGGAAGGGAGGGAGGCATCCGATGGAGCCCGGCTACAGAGCAACGGGGCGCCGCCGCCGCCGGCACAACAGGGCCCGGTGCTCCTGCACCCTGCATCCTCCCCGCCTGCACCAGACTGCCAAGACTGCTGCTCTCCTGCCCAGACAGACAGACCAGCTACAAGCATCACCACCTAGCCATAGCATCAGCAAAACTCTGCCTACCTGCCCTGCCCTGGCCTGGCCTGGCCTCCTGGCCTCCTCTGATGCGTCTGCCTGCCCCAGGCCCAAAGCCCCGCCCACCGTTCAAGGTAAGGCAGAGGCACAACCCCCCACTCCACCCACTCAGACCTCCCCAATATACATCGGCAGTGCAGTGCATCTCTAGCCTCGCTCAGAATCACGTCCCAAACCCCAAGATCACTCAAACGTCTCATGCTTACACCTACCTACTCGGCGTCCAGCTTTGGCGCACGTCTCCACAATTGCCACATCCGTCCACGTGCCCCTGCTTCACGCACGGCACTGTGCCTCCCTCCGGCAGGCATTTCGCCGATCCGTTTCCTGTTTCACAACCAAGGCATAATCAGTACCCCTTTCCTTCCACGGCGCGCACACGCGCCCACCCACTCCACCACTGAGCCATGCCGGCCAAAAACGCACCTGCAGAGCAGTGGGGCACAGGGCCGCCGTCAGCCCGCGACACATTTCCCTCCTGCCGTGCCCTCCCTCCTGTTTCTACATCCGTGCACCCACCCCGCTGCAAAACCAGTCAGTCTGCTCAGGCGTCAGCACAGAGGCATAATGAAGGGCCTCGGCCCTTCTCCCTTTACTGCCCTCTGTACAGCTTGGCAGATCCCTCAGCACTCCGTGTGCACGTGTGTCTGTGACTCTGTGTGTGTGTGTGTGTGTGTGAGAGAGAGAGATTGAGTGAGTGAGTGAGTGAGTGAGTGAGTGAGTGAGTGAGTGAGAGAGAGAGAGACAGACCCTGCCAGATCCCTCAGCATTCCATGTGTGTTTGTGTCGGTGGGTGAGAGAGACAGAGACAGAGACAGAGAGACAGACAGACACACACACACACACACACACACACCCACCCACCTCCACACACCCCCGTGTGCACGTGTGTCTGTGACTCTGTGTGTGTGTGAGATTGAGTGAGAGAGAGAGACAGACCCTGCCAGATCCCTCAGCATTCCATGTGTGTTTGTGTCGGTGGGTGAGAGAGACAGAGACAGAGACAGACACAGAGAGACAGACACACACACACACACAAACACACACACACACCCACCCCCACACACCCCCGTGTGCACGTGTGTCTGTGACTCTGTGTGTGTGTGAGATTGAGTGAGTGAGAGAGAGAGACAGACCGACCCTGCCAGATCCCTCAGCATTCCATGTGTGTTTGTGTCGGTGGGTGAGAGAGACAGAGACAGACACAGAGAGACAGACAGACACACACACACACCCACCCACCCCCATCCACCCTGGTAAAAAAAGGTGGTGGGGGAGCAGGGGAGAAGACACCACTGTGTCCAATGATAGCCTGTGCAGACGCAAAGTCTACAGCTTCTGTGAGATGAAACAAACTCAAGCCACTCAACAATTGTAATTCCACACACATCAAAATAAAGGCACAGAGGTGTGAATGGCTGCACTTCAGCCTTCGGCTTGGAGAGCACACCCATTGTTTCTCCTCAGGCACACCTGTAGCTGACATCTTCCTATTCCCAAGCTTGCCAGGAGGCTTTTCTGCCCGCGGACTTTGGCCACGTCCACAAACCTCGTAACCGGTCTTGAGCGGCGCACGTGGCCTCTGCCTTTGTCGCCCGGTGCAGTCCCATCCGCTCGCTCCCTCCCGGAGAGGGCAGAGCCTCCGAAGGAGACCGTTCAGCTGGATGCGCCAGCCAGCTGGGGCACGCAAAGCCGAGAGGCGCGCTCTCTTTGCCGAGTGCAGGGACGCCCTTGAAGGGCCGAGCGGCCTGCTCCCACTCCCCCTGCAGACTTTTGTGCAGACAGGACAGCGTGACCAGCCTCCCACGACCAGGAGAGCAGTGCAAGTTGAGCCAGCCTCTGAGACCGACCTGGGAGCCAGCCGAGGAAGCCGGCAGCCTTGACGTAGGCAGTGTGCCAGTGACGTAGGCGCCCGTAGGTACGGCCCCACTCCCAGATGATTGGTGGATCACTGGCAGCTTTACATAGCCTCTGACAAGTTGCACTCAGGACGGACCAGGTAGGCAACAGCTGTCCAGCACACCCACCGATCCCAGACAACCTAGGGGAGAGCTGCCAGCGGGCCAGGGCAGCAAGGTCTTTGCCAGGCCTCCTGCTTCAATCTAAACACCAGAGGCTAGGCAGGATGTAGCCGACTCAAGAGGCCGCCTGCATCGCTTCTCGGCCTTTTGGCTAAGATCAAGTGTAGTATCTGTTCTTATCAGTTTAATATCTGATACGTCCCTTATCTGGGGACCATATATTAAATTGATTTTTGGAACAGGGAGATGGAATAGGGGCTTGCTCCGTCCACTCCACGCATCGACCCGGTATTGCAGTGCCTCTGGGAACGGTGCACTCCCCTTCTGGGGAATTTCAAAGTAGCAAAGAAAAGAAAAACGACGAAAGCTCCATCAGGCGGCGGCGGCGGCACAGCAGCACAGACAAGCATGCACGCACATGGAGAGAGAGGAGAGCTGCTTGCTCTACACCTCTCCTGTGTCTGTGTCTGTCTGTCGATACAGCTCACTCACTCACTCACTCACGCAATGTGCAGACAACTCAACAACAGCACGGGCATCATATCTGGGCCGTTTGGCTAAGATCAAGTGCACATCCGGGCTGCAACCAGATCAGGTGCTGCAGGCAAGGCAGCAACTTCATGAGAGATGCCCCTTGGCATTCATTCCTGAAGCAAACTGCTCAACCGGCGCACTCATTCTGATGCCTGCTCACTCGGCTGCTGCCTGCACCAAGCACAGAAGCAGAGTGAAGTGGAGCAGGCCGAAAGACCTTTTCTGTCCCGCCACACTCGCTCCACTTCTCAGGCTCAGGCTTCTCAGCTGCTCCTTGAAGCCAACGGAGGACGCGACGGACGGACGGACGGACGGATGGACGGGCGGGCGAAGGAAGGAAGGAAGGAAGGAAGGAAGGAAGGAAGGAAGGAAGGAACGAACGATATCGAGTCACTGGCTCTGCTGCAATTTCACCAGCAGCCAGCCAGCCTGTCGGACAGGCAGGCTCGTTCAAGTGTGCCAGCAGCCAGGGCACGCGGACGGGAGGGAGGAAGGAAGGAAGGGAGGGAGGCATCCGATGGAGCCCGGCTACAGAGCAACGGGGCGCCGCCGCCGCCGGCACAACAGGGCCCGGTGCTCCTGCACCCTGCATCCTCCCCGCCTGCACCAGACTGCCAAGACTGCTGCTCTCCTGCCCAGACAGACAGACCAGCTACAAGCATCACCACCTAGCCATAGCATCAGCAAAACTCTGCCTACCTGCCCTGCCCTGGCCTGGCCTGGCCTCCTGGCCTCCTCTGATGCGTCTGCCTGCCCCAGGCCCAAAGCCCCGCCCACCGTTCAAGGTAAGGCAGAGGCACAACCCCCCACTCCACCCACTCAGACCTCCCCAATATACATCGGCAGTGCAGTGCATCTCTAGCCTCGCTCAGAATCACGTCCCAAACCCCAAGATCACTCAAACGTCTCATGCTTACACCTACCTACTCGGCGTCCAGCTTTGGCGCACGTCTCCACAATTGCCACATCCGTCCACGTGCCCCTGCTTCACGCACGGCACTGTGCCTCCCTCCGGCAGGCATTTCGCCGATCCGTTTCCTGTTTCACAACCAAGGCATAATCAGTACCCCTTTCCTTCCACGGCGCGCACACGCGCCCACCCACTCCACCACTGAGCCATGCCGGCCAAAAACGCACCTGCAGAGCAGTGGGGCACAGGGCCGCCGTCAGCCCGCGACACATTTCCCTCCTGCCGTGCCCTCCCTCCTGTTTCTACATCCGTGCACCCACCCCGCTGCAAAACCAGTCAGTCTGCTCAGGCGTCAGCACAGAGGCATAATGAAGGGCCTCGGCCCTTCTCCCTTTACTGCCCTCTGTACAGCTTGGCAGATCCCTCAGCACTCCGTGTGCACGTGTGTCTGTGACTCTGTGTGTGTGTGTGTGTGTGTGAGAGAGAGAGATTGAGTGAGTGAGTGAGTGAGTGAGTGAGTGAGTGAGTGAGTGAGAGAGAGAGAGACAGACCCTGCCAGATCCCTCAGCATTCCATGTGTGTTTGTGTCGGTGGGTGAGAGAGACAGAGACAGAGACAGAGAGACAGACAGACACACACACACACACACACACACACCCACCCACCTCCACACACCCCCGTGTGCACGTGTGTCTGTGACTCTGTGTGTGTGTGAGATTGAGTGAGAGAGAGAGACAGACCCTGCCAGATCCCTCAGCATTCCATGTGTGTTTGTGTCGGTGGGTGAGAGAGACAGAGACAGAGACAGACACAGAGAGACAGACACACACACACACACAAACACACACACACACCCACCCCCACACACCCCCGTGTGCACGTGTGTCTGTGACTCTGTGTGTGTGTGAGATTGAGTGAGTGAGAGAGAGAGACAGACCGACCCTGCCAGATCCCTCAGCATTCCATGTGTGTTTGTGTCGGTGGGTGAGAGAGACAGAGACAGACACAGAGAGACAGACAGACACACACACACACCCACCCACCCCCATCCACCCTGGTAAAAAAAGGTGGTGGGGGAGCAGGGGAGAAGACACCACTGTGTCCAATGATAGCCTGTGCAGACGCAAAGTCTACAGCTTCTGTGAGATGAAACAAACTCAAGCCACTCAACAATTGTAATTCCACACACATCAAAATAAAGGCACAGAGGTGTGAATGGCTGCACTTCAGCCTTCGGCTTGGAGAGCACACCCATTGTTTCTCCTCAGGCACACCTGTAGCTGACATCTTCCTATTCCCAAGCTTGCCAGGAGGCTTTTCTGCCCGCGGACTTTGGCCACGTCCACAAACCTCGTAACCGGTCTTGAGCGGCGCACGTGGCCTCTGCCTTTGTCGCCCGGTGCAGTCCCATCCGCTCGCTCCCTCCCGGAGAGGGCAGAGCCTCCGAAGGAGACCGTTCAGCTGGATGCGCCAGCCAGCTGGGGCACGCAAAGCCGAGAGGCGCGCTCTCTTTGCCGAGTGCAGGGACGCCCTTGAAGGGCCGAGCGGCCTGCTCCCACTCCCCCTGCAGACTTTTGTGCAGACAGGACAGCGTGACCAGCCTCCCACGACCAGGAGAGCAGTGCAAGTTGAGCCAGCCTCTGAGACCGACCTGGGAGCCAGCCGAGGAAGCCGGCAGCCTTGACGTAGGCAGTGTGCCAGTGACGTAGGCGCCCGTAGGTACGGCCCCACTCCCAGATGATTGGTGGATCACTGGCAGCTTTACATAGCCTCTGACAAGTTGCACTCAGGACGGACCAGGTAGGCAACAGCTGTCCAGCACACCCACCGATCCCAGACAACCTAGGGGAGAGCTGCCAGCGGGCCAGGGCAGCAAGGTCTTTGCCAGGCCTCCTGCTTCAATCTAAACACCAGAGGCTAGGCAGGATGTAGCCGACTCAAGAGGCCGCCTGCATCGCTTCTCGGCCTTTTGGCTAAGATCAAGTGTAGTATCTGTTCTTATCAGTTTAATATCTGATACGTCCCTTATCTGGGGACCATATATTAAATTGATTTTTGGAACAGGGAGATGGAATAGGGGCTTGCTCCGTCCACTCCACGCATCGACCCGGTATTGCAGTGCCTCTGGGAACGGTGCACTCCCCTTCTGGGGAATTTCAAAGTAGCAAAGAAAAGAAAAACGACGAAAGCTCCATCAGGCGGCGGCGGCGGCACAGCAGCACAGACAAGCATGCACGCACATGGAGAGAGAGGAGAGCTGCTTGCTCTACACCTCTCCTGTGTCTGTGTCTGTCTGTCGATACAGCTCACTCACTCACTCACTCACGCAATGTGCAGACAACTCAACAACAGCACGGGCATCATATCTGGGCCGTTTGGCTAAGATCAAGTGCACATCCGGGCTGCAACCAGATCAGGTGCTGCAGGCAAGGCAGCAACTTCATGAGAGATGCCCCTTGGCATTCATTCCTGAAGCAAACTGCTCAACCGGCGCACTCATTCTGATGCCTGCTCACTCGGCTGCTGCCTGCACCAAGCACAGAAGCAGAGTGAAGTGGAGCAGGCCGAAAGACCTTTTCTGTCCCGCCACACTCGCTCCACTTCTCAGGCTCAGGCTTCTCAGCTGCTCCTTGAAGCCAACGGAGGACGCGACGGACGGACGGACGGACGGACGGATGGACGGGCGGGCGAAGGAAGGAAGGAAGGAAGGAAGGAAGGAACGAACGATATCGAGTCACTGGCTCTGCTGCAATTTCACCAGCAGCCAGCCAGCCTGTCGGACAGGCAGGCTCGTTCAAGTGTGCCAGCAGCCAGGGCACGCGGACGGGAGGGAGGAAGGAAGGAAGGGAGGGAGGCATCCGATGGAGCCCGGCTACAGAGCAACGGGGCGCCGCCGCCGCCGGCACAACAGGGCCCGGTGCTCCTGCACCCTGCATCCTCCCCGCCTGCACCAGACTGCCAAGACTGCTGCTCTCCTGCCCAGACAGACAGACCAGCTACAAGCATCACCACCTAGCCATAGCATCAGCAAAACTCTGCCTACCTGCCCTGCCCTGGCCTGGCCTGGCCTCCTGGCCTCCTCTGATGCGTCTGCCTGCCCCAGGCCCAAAGCCCCGCCCACCGTTCAAGGTAAGGCAGAGGCACAACCCCCCACTCCACCCACTCAGACCTCCCCAATATACATCGGCAGTGCAGTGCATCTCTAGCCTCGCTCAGAATCACGTCCCAAACCCCAAGATCACTCAAACGTCTCATGCTTACACCTACCTACTCGGCGTCCAGCTTTGGCGCACGTCTCCACAATTGCCACATCCGTCCACGTGCCCCTGCTTCACGCACGGCACTGTGCCTCCCTCCGGCAGGCATTTCGCCGATCCGTTTCCTGTTTCACAACCAAGGCATAATCAGTACCCCTTTCCTTCCACGGCGCGCACACGCGCCCACCCACTCCACCACTGAGCCATGCCGGCCAAAAACGCACCTGCAGAGCAGTGGGGCACAGGGCCGCCGTCAGCCCGCGACACATTTCCCTCCTGCCGTGCCCTCCCTCCTGTTTCTACATCCGTGCACCCACCCCGCTGCAAAACCAGTCAGTCTGCTCAGGCGTCAGCACAGAGGCATAATGAAGGGCCTCGGCCCTTCTCCCTTTACTGCCCTCTGTACAGCTTGGCAGATCCCTCAGCACTCCGTGTGCACGTGTGTCTGTGACTCTGTGTGTGTGTGTGTGTGTGTGAGAGAGAGAGATTGAGTGAGTGAGTGAGTGAGTGAGTGAGTGAGTGAGTGAGTGAGAGAGAGAGAGACAGACCCTGCCAGATCCCTCAGCATTCCATGTGTGTTTGTGTCGGTGGGTGAGAGAGACAGAGACAGAGACAGAGAGACAGACAGACACACACACACACACACACACACACCCACCCACCTCCACACACCCCCGTGTGCACGTGTGTCTGTGACTCTGTGTGTGTGTGAGATTGAGTGAGAGAGAGAGACAGACCCTGCCAGATCCCTCAGCATTCCATGTGTGTTTGTGTCGGTGGGTGAGAGAGACAGAGACAGAGACAGACACAGAGAGACAGACACACACACACACACAAACACACACACACACCCACCCCCACACACCCCCGTGTGCACGTGTGTCTGTGACTCTGTGTGTGTGTGAGATTGAGTGAGTGAGAGAGAGAGACAGACCGACCCTGCCAGATCCCTCAGCATTCCATGTGTGTTTGTGTCGGTGGGTGAGAGAGACAGAGACAGACACAGAGAGACAGACAGACACACACACACACCCACCCACCCCCATCCACCCTGGTAAAAAAAGGTGGTGGGGGAGCAGGGGAGAAGACACCACTGTGTCCAATGATAGCCTGTGCAGACGCAAAGTCTACAGCTTCTGTGAGATGAAACAAACTCAAGCCACTCAACAATTGTAATTCCACACACATCAAAATAAAGGCACAGAGGTGTGAATGGCTGCACTTCAGCCTTCGGCTTGGAGAGCACACCCATTGTTTCTCCTCAGGCACACCTGTAGCTGACATCTTCCTATTCCCAAGCTTGCCAGGAGGCTTTTCTGCCCGCGGACTTTGGCCACGTCCACAAACCTCGTAACCGGTCTTGAGCGGCGCACGTGGCCTCTGCCTTTGTCGCCCGGTGCAGTCCCATCCGCTCGCTCCCTCCCGGAGAGGGCAGAGCCTCCGAAGGAGACCGTTCAGCTGGATGCGCCAGCCAGCTGGGGCACGCAAAGCCGAGAGGCGCGCTCTCTTTGCCGAGTGCAGGGACGCCCTTGAAGGGCCGAGCGGCCTGCTCCCACTCCCCCTGCAGACTTTTGTGCAGACAGGACAGCGTGACCAGCCTCCCACGACCAGGAGAGCAGTGCAAGTTGAGCCAGCCTCTGAGACCGACCTGGGAGCCAGCCGAGGAAGCCGGCAGCCTTGACGTAGGCAGTGTGCCAGTGACGTAGGCGCCCGTAGGTACGGCCCCACTCCCAGATGATTGGTGGATCACTGGCAGCTTTACATAGCCTCTGACAAGTTGCACTCAGGACGGACCAGGTAGGCAACAGCTGTCCAGCACACCCACCGATCCCAGACAACCTAGGGGAGAGCTGCCAGCGGGCCAGGGCAGCAAGGTCTTTGCCAGGCCTCCTGCTTCAATCTAAACACCAGAGGCTAGGCAGGATGTAGCCGACTCAAGAGGCCGCCTGCATCGCTTCTCGGCCTTTTGGCTAAGATCAAGTGTAGTATCTGTTCTTATCAGTTTAATATCTGATACGTCCCTTATCTGGGGACCATATATTAAATTGATTTTTGGAACAGGGAGATGGAATAGGGGCTTGCTCCGTCCACTCCACGCATCGACCCGGTATTGCAGTGCCTCTGGGAACGGTGCACTCCCCTTCTGGGGAATTTCAAAGTAGCAAAGAAAAGAAAAACGACGAAAGCTCCATCAGGCGGCGGCGGCGGCACAGCAGCACAGACAAGCATGCACGCACATGGAGAGAGAGGAGAGCTGCTTGCTCTACACCTCTCCTGTGTCTGTGTCTGTCTGTCGATACAGCTCACTCACTCACTCACTCACGCAATGTGCAGACAACTCAACAACAGCACGGGCATCATATCTGGGCCGTTTGGCTAAGATCAAGTGCACATCCGGGCTGCAACCAGATCAGGTGCTGCAGGCAAGGCAGCAACTTCATGAGAGATGCCCCTTGGCATTCATTCCTGAAGCAAACTGCTCAACCGGCGCACTCATTCTGATGCCTGCTCACTCGGCTGCTGCCTGCACCAAGCACAGAAGCAGAGTGAAGTGGAGCAGGCCGAAAGACCTTTTCTGTCCCGCCACACTCGCTCCACTTCTCAGGCTCAGGCTTCTCAGCTGCTCCTTGAAGCCAACGGAGGACGCGACGGACGGACGGACGGACGGACGGATGGACGGGCGGGCGAAGGAAGGAAGGAAGGAAGGAAGGAAGGAACGAACGATATCGAGTCACTGGCTCTGCTGCAATTTCACCAGCAGCCAGCCAGCCTGTCGGACAGGCAGGCTCGTTCAAGTGTGCCAGCAGCCAGGGCACGCGGACGGGAGGGAGGAAGGAAGGAAGGGAGGGAGGCATCCGATGGAGCCCGGCTACAGAGCAACGGGGCGCCGCCGCCGCCGGCACAACAGGGCCCGGTGCTCCTGCACCCTGCATCCTCCCCGCCTGCACCAGACTGCCAAGACTGCTGCTCTCCTGCCCAGACAGACAGACCAGCTACAAGCATCACCACCTAGCCATAGCATCAGCAAAACTCTGCCTACCTGCCCTGCCCTGGCCTGGCCTGGCCTCCTGGCCTCCTCTGATGCGTCTGCCTGCCCCAGGCCCAAAGCCCCGCCCACCGTTCAAGGTAAGGCAGAGGCACAACCCCCCACTCCACCCACTCAGACCTCCCCAATATACATCGGCAGTGCAGTGCATCTCTAGCCTCGCTCAGAATCACGTCCCAAACCCCAAGATCACTCAAACGTCTCATGCTTACACCTACCTACTCGGCGTCCAGCTTTGGCGCACGTCTCCACAATTGCCACATCCGTCCACGTGCCCCTGCTTCACGCACGGCACTGTGCCTCCCTCCGGCAGGCATTTCGCCGATCCGTTTCCTGTTTCACAACCAAGGCATAATCAGTACCCCTTTCCTTCCACGGCGCGCACACGCGCCCACCCACTCCACCACTGAGCCATGCCGGCCAAAAACGCACCTGCAGAGCAGTGGGGCACAGGGCCGCCGTCAGCCCGCGACACATTTCCCTCCTGCCGTGCCCTCCCTCCTGTTTCTACATCCGTGCACCCACCCCGCTGCAAAACCAGTCAGTCTGCTCAGGCGTCAGCACAGAGGCATAATGAAGGGCCTCGGCCCTTCTCCCTTTACTGCCCTCTGTACAGCTTGGCAGATCCCTCAGCACTCCGTGTGCACGTGTGTCTGTGACTCTGTGTGTGTGTGTGTGTGTGTGAGAGAGAGAGATTGAGTGAGTGAGTGAGTGAGTGAGTGAGTGAGTGAGTGAGTGAGAGAGAGAGAGACAGACCCTGCCAGATCCCTCAGCATTCCATGTGTGTTTGTGTCGGTGGGTGAGAGAGACAGAGACAGAGACAGACACAGAGAGACAGACACACACACACACACAAACACACACACACACCCACCCCCACACACCCCCGTGTGCACGTGTGTCTGTGACTCTGTGTGTGTGTGAGATTGAGTGAGAGAGAGAGACAGACCCTGCCAGATCCCTCAGCATTCCATGTGTGTTTGTGTCGGTGGGTGAGAGAGACAGAGACAGAGACAGACACAGAGAGACAGACACACACACACACACAAACACACACACACACCCACCCCCACACACCCCCGTGTGCACGTGTGTCTGTGACTCTGTGTGTGTGTGAGATTGAGTGAGTGAGAGAGAGAGACAGACCGACCCTGCCAGATCCCTCAGCATTCCATGTGTGTTTGTGTCGGTGGGTGAGAGAGACAGAGACAGACACAGAGAGACAGACAGACACACACACACACCCACCCACCCCCATCCACCCTGGTAAAAAAAGGTGGTGGGGGAGCAGGGGAGAAGACACCACTGTGTCCAATGATAGCCTGTGCAGACGCAAAGTCTACAGCTTCTGTGAGATGAAACAAACTCAAGCCACTCAACAATTGTAATTCCACACACATCAAAATAAAGGCACAGAGGTGTGAATGGCTGCACTTCAGCCTTCGGCTTGGAGAGCACACCCATTGTTTCTCCTCAGGCACACCTGTAGCTGACATCTTCCTATTCCCAAGCTTGCCAGGAGGCTTTTCTGCCCGCGGACTTTGGCCACGTCCACAAACCTCGTAACCGGTCTTGAGCGGCGCACGTGGCCTCTGCCTTTGTCGCCCGGTGCAGTCCCATCCGCTCGCTCCCTCCCGGAGAGGGCAGAGCCTCCGAAGGAGACCGTTCAGCTGGATGCGCCAGCCAGCTGGGGCACGCAAAGCCGAGAGGCGCGCTCTCTTTGCCGAGTGCAGGGACGCCCTTGAAGGGCCGAGCGGCCTGCTCCCACTCCCCCTGCAGACTTTTGTGCAGACAGGACAGCGTGACCAGCCTCCCACGACCAGGAGAGCAGTGCAAGTTGAGCCAGCCTCTGAGACCGACCTGGGAGCCAGCCGAGGAAGCCGGCAGCCTTGACGTAGGCAGTGTGCCAGTGACGTAGGCGCCCGTAGGTACGGCCCCACTCCCAGATGATTGGTGGATCACTGGCAGCTTTACATAGCCTCTGACAAGTTGCACTCAGGACGGACCAGGTAGGCAACAGCTGTCCAGCACACCCACCGATCCCAGACAACCTAGGGGAGAGCTGCCAGCGGGCCAGGGCAGCAAGGTCTTTGCCAGGCCTCCTGCTTCAATCTAAACACCAGAGGCTAGGCAGGATGTAGCCGACTCAAGAGGCCGCCTGCATCGCTTCTCGGCCTTTTGGCTAAGATCAAGTGTAGTATCTGTTCTTATCAGTTTAATATCTGATACGTCCCTTATCTGGGGACCATATATTAAATTGATTTTTGGAACAGGGAGATGGAATAGGGGCTTGCTCCGTCCACTCCACGCATCGACCCGGTATTGCAGTGCCTCTGGGAACGGTGCACTCCCCTTCTGGGGAATTTCAAAGTAGCAAAGAAAAGAAAAACGACGAAAGCTCCATCAGGCGGCGGCGGCGGCACAGCAGCACAGACAAGCATGCACGCACATGGAGAGAGAGGAGAGCTGCTTGCTCTACACCTCTCCTGTGTCTGTGTCTGTCTGTCGATACAGCTCACTCACTCACTCACTCACGCAATGTGCAGACAACTCAACAACAGCACGGGCATCATATCTGGGCCGTTTGGCTAAGATCAAGTGCACATCCGGGCTGCAACCAGATCAGGTGCTGCAGGCAAGGCAGCAACTTCATGAGAGATGCCCCTTGGCATTCATTCCTGAAGCAAACTGCTCAACCGGCGCACTCATTCTGATGCCTGCTCACTCGGCTGCTGCCTGCACCAAGCACAGAAGCAGAGTGAAGTGGAGCAGGCCGAAAGACCTTTTCTGTCCCGCCACACTCGCTCCACTTCTCAGGCTCAGGCTTCTCAGCTGCTCCTTGAAGCCAACGGAGGACGCGACGGACGGACGGACGGACGGACGGATGGACGGGCGGGCGAAGGAAGGAAGGAAGGAAGGAAGGAAGGAACGAACGATATCGAGTCACTGGCTCTGCTGCAATTTCACCAGCAGCCAGCCAGCCTGTCGGACAGGCAGGCTCGTTCAAGTGTGCCAGCAGCCAGGGCACGCGGACGGGAGGGAGGAAGGAAGGAAGGGAGGGAGGCATCCGATGGAGCCCGGCTACAGAGCAACGGGGCGCCGCCGCCGCCGGCACAACAGGGCCCGGTGCTCCTGCACCCTGCATCCTCCCCGCCTGCACCAGACTGCCAAGACTGCTGCTCTCCTGCCCAGACAGACAGACCAGCTACAAGCATCACCACCTAGCCATAGCATCAGCAAAACTCTGCCTACCTGCCCTGCCCTGGCCTGGCCTGGCCTCCTGGCCTCCTCTGATGCGTCTGCCTGCCCCAGGCCCAAAGCCCCGCCCACCGTTCAAGGTAAGGCAGAGGCACAACCCCCCACTCCACCCACTCAGACCTCCCCAATATACATCGGCAGTGCAGTGCATCTCTAGCCTCGCTCAGAATCACGTCCCAAACCCCAAGATCACTCAAACGTCTCATGCTTACACCTACCTACTCGGCGTCCAGCTTTGGCGCACGTCTCCACAATTGCCACATCCGTCCACGTGCCCCTGCTTCACGCACGGCACTGTGCCTCCCTCCGGCAGGCATTTCGCCGATCCGTTTCCTGTTTCACAACCAAGGCATAATCAGTACCCCTTTCCTTCCACGGCGCGCACACGCGCCCACCCACTCCACCACTGAGCCATGCCGGCCAAAAACGCACCTGCAGAGCAGTGGGGCACAGGGCCGCCGTCAGCCCGCGACACATTTCCCTCCTGCCGTGCCCTCCCTCCTGTTTCTACATCCGTGCACCCACCCCGCTGCAAAACCAGTCAGTCTGCTCAGGCGTCAGCACAGAGGCATAATGAAGGGCCTCGGCCCTTCTCCCTTTACTGCCCTCTGTACAGCTTGGCAGATCCCTCAGCACTCCGTGTGCACGTGTGTCTGTGACTCTGTGTGTGTGTGTGTGTGTGTGAGAGAGAGAGATTGAGTGAGTGAGTGAGTGAGTGAGTGAGTGAGTGAGTGAGTGAGAGAGAGAGAGACAGACCCTGCCAGATCCCTCAGCATTCCATGTGTGTTTGTGTCGGTGGGTGAGAGAGACAGAGACAGAGACAGAGAGACAGACAGACACACACACACACACACACACACACCCACCCACCTCCACACACCCCCGTGTGCACGTGTGTCTGTGACTCTGTGTGTGTGTGAGATTGAGTGAGAGAGAGAGACAGACCCTGCCAGATCCCTCAGCATTCCATGTGTGTTTGTGTCGGTGGGTGAGAGAGACAGAGACAGAGACAGACACAGAGAGACAGACACACACACACACACAAACACACACACACACCCACCCCCACACACCCCCGTGTGCACGTGTGTCTGTGACTCTGTGTGTGTGTGAGATTGAGTGAGTGAGAGAGAGAGACAGACCGACCCTGCCAGATCCCTCAGCATTCCATGTGTGTTTGTGTCGGTGGGTGAGAGAGACAGAGACAGACACAGAGAGACAGACAGACACACACACACACCCACCCACCCCCATCCACCCTGGTAAAAAAAGGTGGTGGGGGAGCAGGGGAGAAGACACCACTGTGTCCAATGATAGCCTGTGCAGACGCAAAGTCTACAGCTTCTGTGAGATGAAACAAACTCAAGCCACTCAACAATTGTAATTCCACACACATCAAAATAAAGGCACAGAGGTGTGAATGGCTGCACTTCAGCCTTCGGCTTGGAGAGCACACCCATTGTTTCTCCTCAGGCACACCTGTAGCTGACATCTTCCTATTCCCAAGCTTGCCAGGAGGCTTTTCTGCCCGCGGACTTTGGCCACGTCCACAAACCTCGTAACCGGTCTTGAGCGGCGCACGTGGCCTCTGCCTTTGTCGCCCGGTGCAGTCCCATCCGCTCGCTCCCTCCCGGAGAGGGCAGAGCCTCCGAAGGAGACCGTTCAGCTGGATGCGCCAGCCAGCTGGGGCACGCAAAGCCGAGAGGCGCGCTCTCTTTGCCGAGTGCAGGGACGCCCTTGAAGGGCCGAGCGGCCTGCTCCCACTCCCCCTGCAGACTTTTGTGCAGACAGGACAGCGTGACCAGCCTCCCACGACCAGGAGAGCAGTGCAAGTTGAGCCAGCCTCTGAGACCGACCTGGGAGCCAGCCGAGGAAGCCGGCAGCCTTGACGTAGGCAGTGTGCCAGTGACGTAGGCGCCCGTAGGTACGGCCCCACTCCCAGATGATTGGTGGATCACTGGCAGCTTTACATAGCCTCTGACAAGTTGCACTCAGGACGGACCAGGTAGGCAACAGCTGTCCAGCACACCCACCGATCCCAGACAACCTAGGGGAGAGCTGCCAGCGGGCCAGGGCAGCAAGGTCTTTGCCAGGCCTCCTGCTTCAATCTAAACACCAGAGGCTAGGCAGGATGTAGCCGACTCAAGAGGCCGCCTGCATCGCTTCTCGGCCTTTTGGCTAAGATCAAGTGTAGTATCTGTTCTTATCAGTTTAATATCTGATACGTCCCTTATCTGGGGACCATATATTAAATTGATTTTTGGAACAGGGAGATGGAATAGGGGCTTGCTCCGTCCACTCCACGCATCGACCCGGTATTGCAGTGCCTCTGGGAACGGTGCACTCCCCTTCTGGGGAATTTCAAAGTAGCAAAGAAAAGAAAAACGACGAAAGCTCCATCAGGCGGCGGCGGCGGCACAGCAGCACAGACAAGCATGCACGCACATGGAGAGAGAGGAGAGCTGCTTGCTCTACACCTCTCCTGTGTCTGTGTCTGTCTGTCGATACAGCTCACTCACTCACTCACTCACGCAATGTGCAGACAACTCAACAACAGCACGGGCATCATATCTGGGCCGTTTGGCTAAGATCAAGTGCACATCCGGGCTGCAACCAGATCAGGTGCTGCAGGCAAGGCAGCAACTTCATGAGAGATGCCCCTTGGCATTCATTCCTGAAGCAAACTGCTCAACCGGCGCACTCATTCTGATGCCTGCTCACTCGGCTGCTGCCTGCACCAAGCACAGAAGCAGAGTGAAGTGGAGCAGGCCGAAAGACCTTTTCTGTCCCGCCACACTCGCTCCACTTCTCAGGCTCAGGCTTCTCAGCTGCTCCTTGAAGCCAACGGAGGACGCGACGGACGGACGGACGGACGGACGGATGGACGGGCGGGCGAAGGAAGGAAGGAAGGAAGGAAGGAAGGAACGAACGATATCGAGTCACTGGCTCTGCTGCAATTTCACCAGCAGCCAGCCAGCCTGTCGGACAGGCAGGCTCGTTCAAGTGTGCCAGCAGCCAGGGCACGCGGACGGGAGGGAGGAAGGAAGGAAGGGAGGGAGGCATCCGATGGAGCCCGGCTACAGAGCAACGGGGCGCCGCCGCCGCCGGCACAACAGGGCCCGGTGCTCCTGCACCCTGCATCCTCCCCGCCTGCACCAGACTGCCAAGACTGCTGCTCTCCTGCCCAGACAGACAGACCAGCTACAAGCATCACCACCTAGCCATAGCATCAGCAAAACTCTGCCTACCTGCCCTGCCCTGGCCTGGCCTGGCCTCCTGGCCTCCTCTGATGCGTCTGCCTGCCCCAGGCCCAAAGCCCCGCCCACCGTTCAAGGTAAGGCAGAGGCACAACCCCCCACTCCACCCACTCAGACCTCCCCAATATACATCGGCAGTGCAGTGCATCTCTAGCCTCGCTCAGAATCACGTCCCAAACCCCAAGATCACTCAAACGTCTCATGCTTACACCTACCTACTCGGCGTCCAGCTTTGGCGCACGTCTCCACAATTGCCACATCCGTCCACGTGCCCCTGCTTCACGCACGGCACTGTGCCTCCCTCCGGCAGGCATTTCGCCGATCCGTTTCCTGTTTCACAACCAAGGCATAATCAGTACCCCTTTCCTTCCACGGCGCGCACACGCGCCCACCCACTCCACCACTGAGCCATGCCGGCCAAAAACGCACCTGCAGAGCAGTGGGGCACAGGGCCGCCGTCAGCCCGCGACACATTTCCCTCCTGCCGTGCCCTCCCTCCTGTTTCTACATCCGTGCACCCACCCCGCTGCAAAACCAGTCAGTCTGCTCAGGCGTCAGCACAGAGGCATAATGAAGGGCCTCGGCCCTTCTCCCTTTACTGCCCTCTGTACAGCTTGGCAGATCCCTCAGCACTCCGTGTGCACGTGTGTCTGTGACTCTGTGTGTGTGTGTGTGTGTGTGAGAGAGAGAGATTGAGTGAGTGAGTGAGTGAGTGAGTGAGTGAGTGAGTGAGTGAGAGAGAGAGAGACAGACCCTGCCAGATCCCTCAGCATTCCATGTGTGTTTGTGTCGGTGGGTGAGAGAGACAGAGACAGAGACAGAGAGACAGACAGACACACACACACACACACACACACACCCACCCACCTCCACACACCCCCGTGTGCACGTGTGTCTGTGACTCTGTGTGTGTGTGAGATTGAGTGAGAGAGAGAGACAGACCCTGCCAGATCCCTCAGCATTCCATGTGTGTTTGTGTCGGTGGGTGAGAGAGACAGAGACAGAGACAGACACAGAGAGACAGACACACACACACACACAAACACACACACACACCCACCCCCACACACCCCCGTGTGCACGTGTGTCTGTGACTCTGTGTGTGTGTGAGATTGAGTGAGTGAGAGAGAGAGACAGACCGACCCTGCCAGATCCCTCAGCATTCCATGTGTGTTTGTGTCGGTGGGTGAGAGAGACAGAGACAGACACAGAGAGACAGACAGACACACACACACACCCACCCACCCCCATCCACCCTGGTAAAAAAAGGTGGTGGGGGAGCAGGGGAGAAGACACCACTGTGTCCAATGATAGCCTGTGCAGACGCAAAGTCTACAGCTTCTGTGAGATGAAACAAACTCAAGCCACTCAACAATTGTAATTCCACACACATCAAAATAAAGGCACAGAGGTGTGAATGGCTGCACTTCAGCCTTCGGCTTGGAGAGCACACCCATTGTTTCTCCTCAGGCACACCTGTAGCTGACATCTTCCTATTCCCAAGCTTGCCAGGAGGCTTTTCTGCCCGCGGACTTTGGCCACGTCCACAAACCTCGTAACCGGTCTTGAGCGGCGCACGTGGCCTCTGCCTTTGTCGCCCGGTGCAGTCCCATCCGCTCGCTCCCTCCCGGAGAGGGCAGAGCCTCCGAAGGAGACCGTTCAGCTGGATGCGCCAGCCAGCTGGGGCACGCAAAGCCGAGAGGCGCGCTCTCTTTGCCGAGTGCAGGGACGCCCTTGAAGGGCCGAGCGGCCTGCTCCCACTCCCCCTGCAGACTTTTGTGCAGACAGGACAGCGTGACCAGCCTCCCACGACCAGGAGAGCAGTGCAAGTTGAGCCAGCCTCTGAGACCGACCTGGGAGCCAGCCGAGGAAGCCGGCAGCCTTGACGTAGGCAGTGTGCCAGTGACGTAGGCGCCCGTAGGTACGGCCCCACTCCCAGATGATTGGTGGATCACTGGCAGCTTTACATAGCCTCTGACAAGTTGCACTCAGGACGGACCAGGTAGGCAACAGCTGTCCAGCACACCCACCGATCCCAGACAACCTAGGGGAGAGCTGCCAGCGGGCCAGGGCAGCAAGGTCTTTGCCAGGCCTCCTGCTTCAATCTAAACACCAGAGGCTAGGCAGGATGTAGCCGACTCAAGAGGCCGCCTGCATCGCTTCTCGGCCTTTTGGCTAAGATCAAGTGTAGTATCTGTTCTTATCAGTTTAATATCTGATACGTCCCTTATCTGGGGACCATATATTAAATTGATTTTTGGAACAGGGAGATGGAATAGGGGCTTGCTCCGTCCACTCCACGCATCGACCCGGTATTGCAGTGCCTCTGGGAACGGTGCACTCCCCTTCTGGGGAATTTCAAAGTAGCAAAGAAAAGAAAAACGACGAAAGCTCCATCAGGCGGCGGCGGCGGCACAGCAGCACAGACAAGCATGCACGCACATGGAGAGAGAGGAGAGCTGCTTGCTCTACACCTCTCCTGTGTCTGTGTCTGTCTGTCGATACAGCTCACTCACTCACTCACTCACGCAATGTGCAGACAACTCAACAACAGCACGGGCATCATATCTGGGCCGTTTGGCTAAGATCAAGTGCACATCCGGGCTGCAACCAGATCAGGTGCTGCAGGCAAGGCAGCAACTTCATGAGAGATGCCCCTTGGCATTCATTCCTGAAGCAAACTGCTCAACCGGCGCACTCATTCTGATGCCTGCTCACTCGGCTGCTGCCTGCACCAAGCACAGAAGCAGAGTGAAGTGGAGCAGGCCGAAAGACCTTTTCTGTCCCGCCACACTCGCTCCACTTCTCAGGCTCAGGCTTCTCAGCTGCTCCTTGAAGCCAACGGAGGACGCGACGGACGGACGGACGGACGGATGGACGGGCGGGCGAAGGAAGGAAGGAAGGAAGGAAGGAAGGAAGGAAGGAAGGAACGAACGATATCGAGTCACTGGCTCTGCTGCAATTTCACCAGCAGCCAGCCAGCCTGTCGGACAGGCAGGCTCGTTCAAGTGTGCCAGCAGCCAGGGCACGCGGACGGGAGGGAGGAAGGAAGGAAGGGAGGGAGGCATCCGATGGAGCCCGGCTACAGAGCAACGGGGCGCCGCCGCCGCCGGCACAACAGGGCCCGGTGCTCCTGCACCCTGCATCCTCCCCGCCTGCACCAGACTGCCAAGACTGCTGCTCTCCTGCCCAGACAGACAGACCAGCTACAAGCATCACCACCTAGCCATAGCATCAGCAAAACTCTGCCTACCTGCCCTGCCCTGGCCTGGCCTGGCCTCCTGGCCTCCTCTGATGCGTCTGCCTGCCCCAGGCCCAAAGCCCCGCCCACCGTTCAAGGTAAGGCAGAGGCACAACCCCCCACTCCACCCACTCAGACCTCCCCAATATACATCGGCAGTGCAGTGCATCTCTAGCCTCGCTCAGAATCACGTCCCAAACCCCAAGATCACTCAAACGTCTCATGCTTACACCTACCTACTCGGCGTCCAGCTTTGGCGCACGTCTCCACAATTGCCACATCCGTCCACGTGCCCCTGCTTCACGCACGGCACTGTGCCTCCCTCCGGCAGGCATTTCGCCGATCCGTTTCCTGTTTCACAACCAAGGCATAATCAGTACCCCTTTCCTTCCACGGCGCGCACACGCGCCCACCCACTCCACCACTGAGCCATGCCGGCCAAAAACGCACCTGCAGAGCAGTGGGGCACAGGGCCGCCGTCAGCCCGCGACACATTTCCCTCCTGCCGTGCCCTCCCTCCTGTTTCTACATCCGTGCACCCACCCCGCTGCAAAACCAGTCAGTCTGCTCAGGCGTCAGCACAGAGGCATAATGAAGGGCCTCGGCCCTTCTCCCTTTACTGCCCTCTGTACAGCTTGGCAGATCCCTCAGCACTCCGTGTGCACGTGTGTCTGTGACTCTGTGTGTGTGTGTGTGTGTGTGAGAGAGAGAGATTGAGTGAGTGAGTGAGTGAGTGAGTGAGTGAGTGAGTGAGTGAGAGAGAGAGAGACAGACCCTGCCAGATCCCTCAGCATTCCATGTGTGTTTGTGTCGGTGGGTGAGAGAGACAGAGACAGAGACAGAGAGACAGACAGACACACACACACACACACACACACACACCCACCCACCTCCACACACCCCCGTGTGCACGTGTGTCTGTGACTCTGTGTGTGTGTGAGATTGAGTGAGAGAGAGAGACAGACCCTGCCAGATCCCTCAGCATTCCATGTGTGTTTGTGTCGGTGGGTGAGAGAGACAGAGACAGAGACAGACACAGAGAGACAGACACACACACACACACAAACACACACACACACCCACCCCCACACACCCCCGTGTGCACGTGTGTCTGTGACTCTGTGTGTGTGTGAGATTGAGTGAGTGAGAGAGAGAGACAGACCGACCCTGCCAGATCCCTCAGCATTCCATGTGTGTTTGTGTCGGTGGGTGAGAGAGACAGAGACAGACACAGAGAGACAGACAGACACACACACACACCCACCCACCCCCATCCACCCTGGTAAAAAAAGGTGGTGGGGGAGCAGGGGAGAAGACACCACTGTGTCCAATGATAGCCTGTGCAGACGCAAAATCTACAGCTTCTGTGAGATGAAACAAACTCAAGCCACTCAACAATTGTAATTCCACACACATCAAAATAAAGGCACAGAGGTGTGAATGGCTGCACTTCAGCCTTCGGCTTGGAGAGCACACCCATTGTTTCTCCTCAGGCACACCTGTAGCTGACATCTTCCTATTCCCAAGCTTGCCAGGAGGCTTTTCTGCCTGCGGACTTTGGCCACGTCCACAAACCTCGTAACCGGTCTTGAGCGGCGCACGTGGCCTCTGCCTTTGTCGCCCGGTGCAGTCCCATCCGCTCGCTCCCTCCCGGAGAGGGCAGAGCCTCCGAAGGAGACCGTTCAGCTGGATGCGCCAGCCAGCTGGGGCACGCAAAGCCGAGAGGCGCGCTCTCTTTGCCGAGTGCAGGGACGCCCTTGAAGGGCCGAGCGGCCTGCTCCCACTCCCCCTGCAGACTTTTGTGCAGACAGGACAGCGTGACCAGCCTCCCACGACCAGGAGAGCAGTGCAAGTTGAGCCAGCCTCTGAGACCGACCTGGGAGCCAGCCGAGGAAGCCGGCAGCCTTGACGTAGGCAGTGTGCCAGTGACGTAGGCGCCCGTAGGTACGGCCCCACTCCCAGATGATTGGTGGATCACTGGCAGCTTTACATAGCCTCTGACAAGTTGCACTCAGGACGGACCAGGTAGGCAACAGCTGTCCAGCACACCCACCGATCCCAGACAACCTAGGGGAGAGCTGCCAGCGGGCCAGGGCAGCAAGGTCTTTGCCAGGCCTCCTGCTTCAATCTAAACACCAGAGGCTAGGCAGGATGTAGCCGACTCAAGAGGCCGCCTGCATCGCTTCTCGGCCTTTTGGCTAAGATCAAGTGTAGTATCTGTTCTTATCAGTTTAATATCTGATACGTCCCTTATCTGGGGACCATATATTAAATTGATTTTTGGAACAGGGAGATGGAATAGGGGCTTGCTCCGTCCACTCCACGCATCGACCCGGTATTGCAGTGCCTCTGGGAACGGTGCACTCCCCTTCTGGGGAATTTCAAAGTAGCAAAGAAAAGAAAAACGACGAAAGCTCCATCAGGCGGCGGCGGCGGCACAGCAGCACAGACAAGCATGCACGCACATGGAGAGAGAGGAGAGCTGCTTGCTCTACACCTCTCCTGTGTCTGTGTCTGTCTGTCGATACAGCTCACTCACTCACTCACTCACGCAATGTGCAGACAACTCAACAACAGCACGGGCATCATATCTGGGCCGTTTGGCTAAGATCAAGTGCACATCCGGGCTGCAACCAGATCAGGTGCTGCAGGCAAGGCAGCAACTTCATGAGAGATGCCCCTTGGCATTCATTCCTGAAGCAAACTGCTCAACCGGCGCACTCATTCTGATGCCTGCTCACTCGGCTGCTGCCTGCACCAAGCACAGAAGCAGAGTGAAGTGGAGCAGGCCGAAAGACCTTTTCTGTCCCGCCACACTCGCTCCACTTCTCAGGCTCAGGCTTCTCAGCTGCTCCTTGAAGCCAACGGAGGACGCGACGGACGGACGGACGGACGGATGGACGGGCGGGCGAAGGAAGGAAGGAAGGAAGGAAGGAAGGAAGGAAGGAAGGAAGGAACGAACGATATCGAGTCACTGGCTCTGCTGCAATTTCACCAGCAGCCAGCCAGCCTGTCGGACAGGCAGGCTCGTTCAAGTGTGCCAGCAGCCAGGGCACGCGGACGGGAGGGAGGAAGGAAGGAAGGGAGGGAGGCATCCGATGGAGCCCGGCTACAGAGCAACGGGGCGCCGCCGCCGCCGGCACAACAGGGCCCGGTGCTCCTGCACCCTGCATCCTCCCCGCCTGCACCAGACTGCCAAGACTGCTGCTCTCCTGCCCAGACAGACAGACCAGCTACAAGCATCACCACCTAGCCATAGCATCAGCAAAACTCTGCCTACCTGCCCTGCCCTGGCCTGGCCTGGCCTCCTGGCCTCCTCTGATGCGTCTGCCTGCCCCAGGCCCAAAGCCCCGCCCACCGTTCAAGGTAAGGCAGAGGCACAACCCCCCACTCCACCCACTCAGACCTCCCCAATATACATCGGCAGTGCAGTGCATCTCTAGCCTCGCTCAGAATCACGTCCCAAACCCCAAGATCACTCAAACGTCTCATGCTTACACCTACCTACTCGGCGTCCAGCTTTGGCGCACGTCTCCACAATTGCCACATCCGTCCACGTGCCCCTGCTTCACGCACGGCACTGTGCCTCCCTCCGGCAGGCATTTCGCCGATCCGTTTCCTGTTTCACAACCAAGGCATAATCAGTACCCCTTTCCTTCCACGGCGCGCACACGCGCCCACCCACTCCACCACTGAGCCATGCCGGCCAAAAACGCACCTGCAGAGCAGTGGGGCACAGGGCCGCCGTCAGCCCGCGACACATTTCCCTCCTGCCGTGCCCTCCCTCCTGTTTCTACATCCGTGCACCCACCCCGCTGCAAAACCAGTCAGTCTGCTCAGGCGTCAGCACAGAGGCATAATGAAGGGCCTCGGCCCTTCTCCCTTTACTGCCCTCTGTACAGCTTGGCAGATCCCTCAGCACTCCGTGTGCACGTGTGTCTGTGACTCTGTGTGTGTGTGTGTGTGTGTGTGAGAGAGAGAGATTGAGTGAGTGAGTGAGTGAGTGAGTGAGTGAGTGAGTGAGTGAGAGAGAGAGAGACAGACCCTGCCAGATCCCTCAGCATTCCATGTGTGTTTGTGTCGGTGGGTGACAGAGACAGAGACAGAGACAGAGAGACAGACAGACACACACACACACACACACACACACCCACCCACCTCCACACACCCCCGTGTGCACGTGTGTCTGTGACTCTGTGTGTGTGTGAGATTGAGTGAGAGAGAGAGACAGACCCTGCCAGATCCCTCAGCATTCCATGTGTGTTTGTGTCGGTGGGTGAGAGAGACAGAGACAGAGACAGACACAGAGAGACAGACACACACACACACACAAACACACACACACACCCACCCCCACACACCCCCGTGTGCACGTGTGTCTGTGACTCTGTGTGTGTGTGAGATTGAGTGAGTGAGAGAGAGAGACAGACCGACCCTGCCAGATCCCTCAGCATTCCATGTGTGTTTGTGTCGGTGGGTGAGAGAGACAGAGACAGACACAGAGAGACAGACAGACACACACACACACCCACCCACCCCCATCCACCCTGGTAAAAAAAGGTGGTGGGGGAGCAGGGGAGAAGACACCACTGTGTCCAATGATAGCCTGTGCAGACGCAAAGTCTACAGCTTCTGTGAGATGAAACAAACTCAAGCCACTCAACAATTGTAATTCCACACACATCAAAATAAAGGCACAGAGGTGTGAATGGCTGCACTTCAGCCTTCGGCTTGGAGAGCACACCCATTGTTTCTCCTCAGGCACACCTGTAGCTGACATCTTCCTATTCCCAAGCTTGCCAGGAGGCTTTTCTGCCCGCGGACTTTGGCCACGTCCACAAACCTCGTAACCGGTCTTGAGCGGCGCACGTGGCCTCTGCCTTTGTCGCCCGGTGCAGTCCCATCCGCTCGCTCCCTCCCGGAGAGGGCAGAGCCTCCGAAGGAGACCGTTCAGCTGGATGCGCCAGCCAGCTGGGGCACGCAAAGCCGAGAGGCGCGCTCTCTTTGCCGAGTGCAGGGACGCCCTTGAAGGGCCGAGCGGCCTGCTCCCACTCCCCCTGCAGACTTTTGTGCAGACAGGACAGCGTGACCAGCCTCCCACGACCAGGAGAGCAGTGCAAGTTGAGCCAGCCTCTGAGACCGACCTGGGAGCCAGCCGAGGAAGCCGGCAGCCTTGACGTAGGCAGTGTGCCAGTGACGTAGGCGCCCGTAGGTACGGCCCCACTCCCAGATGATTGGTGGATCACTGGCAGCTTTACATAGCCTCTGACAAGTTGCACTCAGGACGGACCAGGTAGGCAACAGCTGTCCAGCACACCCACCGATCCCAGACAACCTAGGGGAGAGCTGCCAGCGGGCCAGGGCAGCAAGGTCTTTGCCAGGCCTCCTGCTTCAATCTAAACACCAGAGGCTAGGCAGGATGTAGCCGACTCAAGAGGCCGCCTGCATCGCTTCTCGGCCTTTTGGCTAAGATCAAGTGTAGTATCTGTTCTTATCAGTTTAATATCTGATACGTCCCTTATCTGGGGACCATATATTAAATTGATTTTTGGAACAGGGAGATGGAATAGGGGCTTGCTCCGTCCACTCCACGCATCGACCCGGTATTGCAGTGCCTCTGGGAACGGTGCACTCCCCTTCTGGGGAATTTCAAAGTAGCAAAGAAAAGAAAAACGACGAAAGCTCCATCAGGCGGCGGCGGCGGCACAGCAGCACAGACAAGCATGCACGCACATGGAGAGAGAGGAGAGCTGCTTGCTCTACACCTCTCCTGTGTCTGTGTCTGTCTGTCGATACAGCTCACTCACTCACTCACTCACGCAATGTGCAGACAACTCAACAACAGCACGGGCATCATATCTGGGCCGTTTGGCTAAGATCAAGTGCACATCCGGGCTGCAACCAGATCAGGTGCTGCAGGCAAGGCAGCAACTTCATGAGAGATGCCCCTTGGCATTCATTCCTGAAGCAAACTGCTCAACCGGCGCACTCATTCTGATGCCTGCTCACTCGGCTGCTGCCTGCACCAAGCACAGAAGCAGAGTGAAGTGGAGCAGGCCGAAAGACCTTTTCTGTCCCGCCACACTCGCTCCACTTCTCAGGCTCAGGCTTCTCAGCTGCTCCTTGAAGCCAACGGAGGACGCGACGGACGGACGGACGGACGGATGGACGGGCGGGCGAAGGAAGGAAGGAAGGAAGGAAGGAAGGAAGGAAGGAAGGAAGGAACGAACGATATCGAGTCACTGGCTCTGCTGCAATTTCACCAGCAGCCAGCCAGCCTGTCGGACAGGCAGGCTCGTTCAAGTGTGCCAGCAGCCAGGGCACGCGGACGGGAGGGAGGAAGGAAGGAAGGGAGGGAGGCATCCGATGGAGCCCGGCTACAGAGCAACGGGGCGCCGCCGCCGCCGGCACAACAGGGCCCGGTGCTCCTGCACCCTGCATCCTCCCCGCCTGCACCAGACTGCCAAGACTGCTGCTCTCCTGCCCAGACAGACAGACCAGCTACAAGCATCACCACCTAGCCATAGCATCAGCAAAACTCTGCCTACCTGCCCTGCCCTGGCCTGGCCTGGCCTCCTGGCCTCCTCTGATGCGTCTGCCTGCCCCAGGCCCAAAGCCCCGCCCACCGTTCAAGGTAAGGCAGAGGCACAACCCCCCACTCCACCCACTCAGACCTCCCCAATATACATCGGCAGTGCAGTGCATCTCTAGCCTCGCTCAGAATCACGTCCCAAACCCCAAGATCACTCAAACGTCTCATGCTTACACCTACCTACTCGGCGTCCAGCTTTGGCGCACGTCTCCACAATTGCCACATCCGTCCACGTGCCCCTGCTTCACGCACGGCACTGTGCCTCCCTCCGGCAGGCATTTCGCCGATCCGTTTCCTGTTTCACAACCAAGGCATAATCAGTACCCCTTTCCTTCCACGGCGCGCACACGCGCCCACCCACTCCACCACTGAGCCATGCCGGCCAAAAACGCACCTGCAGAGCAGTGGGGCACAGGGCCGCCGTCAGCCCGCGACACATTTCCCTCCTGCCGTGCCCTCCCTCCTGTTTCTACATCCGTGCACCCACCCCGCTGCAAAACCAGTCAGTCTGCTCAGGCGTCAGCACAGAGGCATAATGAAGGGCCTCGGCCCTTCTCCCTTTACTGCCCTCTGTACAGCTTGGCAGATCCCTCAGCACTCCGTGTGCACGTGTGTCTGTGACTCTGTGTGTGTGTGTGTGTGTGTGTGAGAGAGAGAGATTGAGTGAGTGAGTGAGTGAGTGAGTGAGTGAGTGAGTGAGTGAGAGAGAGAGAGACAGACCCTGCCAGATCCCTCAGCATTCCATGTGTGTTTGTGTCGGTGGGTGACAGAGACAGAGACAGAGACAGAGAGACAGACAGACACACACACACACACACACACACACCCACCCACCTCCACACACCCCCGTGTGCACGTGTGTCTGTGACTCTGTGTGTGTGTGAGATTGAGTGAGAGAGAGAGACAGACCCTGCCAGATCCCTCAGCATTCCATGTGTGTTTGTGTCGGTGGGTGAGAGAGACAGAGACAGAGACAGACACAGAGAGACAGACACACACACACACACAAACACACACACACACCCACCCCCACACACCCCCGTGTGCACGTGTGTCTGTGACTCTGTGTGTGTGTGAGATTGAGTGAGTGAGAGAGAGAGACAGACCGACCCTGCCAGATCCCTCAGCATTCCATGTGTGTTTGTGTCGGTGGGTGAGAGAGACAGAGACAGACACAGAGAGACAGACAGACACACACACACACCCACCCACCCCCATCCACCCTGGTAAAAAAAGGTGGTGGGGGAGCAGGGGAGAAGACACCACTGTGTCCAATGATAGCCTGTGCAGACGCAAAGTCTACAGCTTCTGTGAGATGAAACAAACTCAAGCCACTCAACAATTGTAATTCCACACACATCAAAATAAAGGCACAGAGGTGTGAATGGCTGCACTTCAGCCTTCGGCTTGGAGAGCACACCCATTGTTTCTCCTCAGGCACACCTGTAGCTGACATCTTCCTATTCCCAAGCTTGCCAGGAGGCTTTTCTGCCCGCGGACTTTGGCCACGTCCACAAACCTCGTAACCGGTCTTGAGCGGCGCACGTGGCCTCTGCCTTTGTCGCCCGGTGCAGTCCCATCCGCTCGCTCCCTCCCGGAGAGGGCAGAGCCTCCGAAGGAGACCGTTCAGCTGGATGCGCCAGCCAGCTGGGGCACGCAAAGCCGAGAGGCGCGCTCTCTTTGCCGAGTGCAGGGACGCCCTTGAAGGGCCGAGCGGCCTGCTCCCACTCCCCCTGCAGACTTTTGTGCAGACAGGACAGCGTGACCAGCCTCCCACGACCAGGAGAGCAGTGCAAGTTGAGCCAGCCTCTGAGACCGACCTGGGAGCCAGCCGAGGAAGCCGGCAGCCTTGACGTAGGCAGTGTGCCAGTGACGTAGGCGCCCGTAGGTACGGCCCCACTCCCAGATGATTGGTGGATCACTGGCAGCTTTACATAGCCTCTGACAAGTTGCACTCAGGACGGACCAGGTAGGCAACAGCTGTCCAGCACACCCACCGATCCCAGACAACCTAGGGGAGAGCTGCCAGCGGGCCAGGGCAGCAAGGTCTTTGCCAGGCCTCCTGCTTCAATCTAAACACCAGAGGCTAGGCAGGATGTAGCCGACTCAAGAGGCCGCCTGCATCGCTTCTCGGCCTTTTGGCTAAGATCAAGTGTAGTATCTGTTCTTATCAGTTTAATATCTGATACGTCCCTTATCTGGGGACCATATATTAAATTGATTTTTGGAACAGGGAGATGGAATAGGGGCTTGCTCCGTCCACTCCACGCATCGACCCGGTATTGCAGTGCCTCTGGGAACGGTGCACTCCCCTTCTGGGGAATTTCAAAGTAGCAAAGAAAAGAAAAACGACGAAAGCTCCATCAGGCGGCGGCGGCGGCACAGCAGCACAGACAAGCATGCACGCACATGGAGAGAGAGGAGAGCTGCTTGCTCTACACCTCTCCTGTGTCTGTGTCTGTCTGTCGATACAGCTCACTCACTCACTCACTCACGCAATGTGCAGACAACTCAACAACAGCACGGGCATCATATCTGGGCCGTTTGGCTAAGATCAAGTGCACATCCGGGCTGCAACCAGATCAGGTGCTGCAGGCAAGGCAGCAACTTCATGAGAGATGCCCCTTGGCATTCATTCCTGAAGCAAACTGCTCAACCGGCGCACTCATTCTGATGCCTGCTCACTCGGCTGCTGCCTGCACCAAGCACAGAAGCAGAGTGAAGTGGAGCAGGCCGAAAGACCTTTTCTGTCCCGCCACACTCGCTCCACTTCTCAGGCTCAGGCTTCTCAGCTGCTCCTTGAAGCCAACGGAGGACGCGACGGACGGACGGACGGACGGATGGACGGGCGGGCGAAGGAAGGAAGGAAGGAAGGAAGGAAGGAAGGAAGGAAGGAAGGAACGAACGATATCGAGTCACTGGCTCTGCTGCAATTTCACCAGCAGCCAGCCAGCCTGTCGGACAGGCAGGCTCGTTCAAGTGTGCCAGCAGCCAGGGCACGCGGACGGGAGGGAGGAAGGAAGGAAGGGAGGGAGGCATCCGATGGAGCCCGGCTACAGAGCAACGGGGCGCCGCCGCCGCCGGCACAACAGGGCCCGGTGCTCCTGCACCCTGCATCCTCCCCGCCTGCACCAGACTGCCAAGACTGCTGCTCTCCTGCCCAGACAGACAGACCAGCTACAAGCATCACCACCTAGCCATAGCATCAGCAAAACTCTGCCTACCTGCCCTGCCCTGGCCTGGCCTGGCCTCCTGGCCTCCTCTGATGCGTCTGCCTGCCCCAGGCCCAAAGCCCCGCCCACCGTTCAAGGTAAGGCAGAGGCACAACCCCCCACTCCACCCACTCAGACCTCCCCAATATACATCGGCAGTGCAGTGCATCTCTAGCCTCGCTCAGAATCACGTCCCAAACCCCAAGATCACTCAAACGTCTCATGCTTACACCTACCTACTCGGCGTCCAGCTTTGGCGCACGTCTCCACAATTGCCACATCCGTCCACGTGCCCCTGCTTCACGCACGGCACTGTGCCTCCCTCCGGCAGGCATTTCGCCGATCCGTTTCCTGTTTCACAACCAAGGCATAATCAGTACCCCTTTCCTTCCACGGCGCGCACACGCGCCCACCCACTCCACCACTGAGCCATGCCGGCCAAAAACGCACCTGCAGAGCAGTGGGGCACAGGGCCGCCGTCAGCCCGCGACACATTTCCCTCCTGCCGTGCCCTCCCTCCTGTTTCTACATCCGTGCACCCACCCCGCTGCAAAACCAGTCAGTCTGCTCAGGCGTCAGCACAGAGGCATAATGAAGGGCCTCGGCCCTTCTCCCTTTACTGCCCTCTGTACAGCTTGGCAGATCCCTCAGCACTCCGTGTGCACGTGTGTCTGTGACTCTGTGTGTGTGTGTGTGTGTGTGTGAGAGAGAGAGATTGAGTGAGTGAGTGAGTGAGTGAGTGAGTGAGTGAGTGAGTGAGAGAGAGAGAGACAGACCCTGCCAGATCCCTCAGCATTCCATGTGTGTTTGTGTCGGTGGGTGACAGAGACAGAGACAGAGACAGAGAGACAGACAGACACACACACACACACACACACACACCCACCCACCTCCACACACCCCCGTGTGCACGTGTGTCTGTGACTCTGTGTGTGTGTGAGATTGAGTGAGAGAGAGAGACAGACCCTGCCAGATCCCTCAGCATTCCATGTGTGTTTGTGTCGGTGGGTGAGAGAGACAGAGACAGAGACAGACACAGAGAGACAGACACACACACACACACAAACACACACACACACCCACCCCCACACACCCCCGTGTGCACGTGTGTCTGTGACTCTGTGTGTGTGTGAGATTGAGTGAGTGAGAGAGAGAGACAGACCGACCCTGCCAGATCCCTCAGCATTCCATGTGTGTTTGTGTCGGTGGGTGAGAGAGACAGAGACAGACACAGAGAGACAGACAGACACACACACACACCCACCCACCCCCATCCACCCTGGTAAAAAAAGGTGGTGGGGGAGCAGGGGAGAAGACACCACTGTGTCCAATGATAGCCTGTGCAGACGCAAAGTCTACAGCTTCTGTGAGATGAAACAAACTCAAGCCACTCAACAATTGTAATTCCACACACATCAAAATAAAGGCACAGAGGTGTGAATGGCTGCACTTCAGCCTTCGGCTTGGAGAGCACACCCATTGTTTCTCCTCAGGCACACCTGTAGCTGACATCTTCCTATTCCCAAGCTTGCCAGGAGGCTTTTCTGCCCGCGGACTTTGGCCACGTCCACAAACCTCGTAACCGGTCTTGAGCGGCGCACGTGGCCTCTGCCTTTGTCGCCCGGTGCAGTCCCATCCGCTCGCTCCCTCCCGGAGAGGGCAGAGCCTCCGAAGGAGACCGTTCAGCTGGATGCGCCAGCCAGCTGGGGCACGCAAAGCCGAGAGGCGCGCTCTCTTTGCCGAGTGCAGGGACGCCCTTGAAGGGCCGAGCGGCCTGCTCCCACTCCCCCTGCAGACTTTTGTGCAGACAGGACAGCGTGACCAGCCTCCCACGACCAGGAGAGCAGTGCAAGTTGAGCCAGCCTCTGAGACCGACCTGGGAGCCAGCCGAGGAAGCCGGCAGCCTTGACGTAGGCAGTGTGCCAGTGACGTAGGCGCCCGTAGGTACGGCCCCACTCCCAGATGATTGGTGGATCACTGGCAGCTTTACATAGCCTCTGACAAGTTGCACTCAGGACGGACCAGGTAGGCAACAGCTGTCCAGCACACCCACCGATCCCAGACAACCTAGGGGAGAGCTGCCAGCGGGCCAGGGCAGCAAGGTCTTTGCCAGGCCTCCTGCTTCAATCTAAACACCAGAGGCTAGGCAGGATGTAGCCGACTCAAGAGGCCGCCTGCATCGCTTCTCGGCCTTTTGGCTAAGATCAAGTGTAGTATCTGTTCTTATCAGTTTAATATCTGATACGTCCCTTATCTGGGGACCATATATTAAATTGATTTTTGGAACAGGGAGATGGAATAGGGGCTTGCTCCGTCCACTCCACGCATCGACCCGGTATTGCAGTGCCTCTGGGAACGGTGCACTCCCCTTCTGGGGAATTTCAAAGTAGCAAAGAAAAGAAAAACGACGAAAGCTCCATCAGGCGGCGGCGGCGGCACAGCAGCACAGACAAGCATGCACGCACATGGAGAGAGAGGAGAGCTGCTTGCTCTACACCTCTCCTGTGTCTGTGTCTGTCTGTCGATACAGCTCACTCACTCACTCACTCACGCAATGTGCAGACAACTCAACAACAGCACGGGCATCATATCTGGGCCGTTTGGCTAAGATCAAGTGCACATCCGGGCTGCAACCAGATCAGGTGCTGCAGGCAAGGCAGCAACTTCATGAGAGATGCCCCTTGGCATTCATTCCTGAAGCAAACTGCTCAACCGGCGCACTCATTCTGATGCCTGCTCACTCGGCTGCTGCCTGCACCAAGCACAGAAGCAGAGTGAAGTGGAGCAGGCCGAAAGACCTTTTCTGTCCCGCCACACTCGCTCCACTTCTCAGGCTCAGGCTTCTCAGCTGCTCCTTGAAGCCAACGGAGGACGCGACGGACGGACGGACGGACGGATGGACGGGCGGGCGAAGGAAGGAAGGAAGGAAGGAAGGAAGGAAGGAAGGAAGGAACGAACGATATCGAGTCACTGGCTCTGCTGCAATTTCACCAGCAGCCAGCCAGCCTGTCGGACAGGCAGGCTCGTTCAAGTGTGCCAGCAGCCAGGGCACGCGGACGGGAGGGAGGAAGGAAGGAAGGGAGGGAGGCATCCGATGGAGCCCGGCTACAGAGCAACGGGGCGCCGCCGCCGCCGGCACAACAGGGCCCGGTGCTCCTGCACCCTGCATCCTCCCCGCCTGCACCAGACTGCCAAGACTGCTGCTCTCCTGCCCAGACAGACAGACCAGCTACAAGCATCACCACCTAGCCATAGCATCAGCAAAACTCTGCCTACCTGCCCTGCCCTGGCCTGGCCTGGCCTCCTGGCCTCCTCTGATGCGTCTGCCTGCCCCAGGCCCAAAGCCCCGCCCACCGTTCAAGGTAAGGCAGAGGCACAACCCCCCACTCCACCCACTCAGACCTCCCCAATATACATCGGCAGTGCAGTGCATCTCTAGCCTCGCTCAGAATCACGTCCCAAACCCCAAGATCACTCAAACGTCTCATGCTTACACCTACCTACTCGGCGTCCAGCTTTGGCGCACGTCTCCACAATTGCCACATCCGTCCACGTGCCCCTGCTTCACGCACGGCACTGTGCCTCCCTCCGGCAGGCATTTCGCCGATCCGTTTCCTGTTTCACAACCAAGGCATAATCAGTACCCCTTTCCTTCCACGGCGCGCACACGCGCCCACCCACTCCACCACTGAGCCATGCCGGCCAAAAACGCACCTGCAGAGCAGTGGGGCACAGGGCCGCCGTCAGCCCGCGACACATTTCCCTCCTGCCGTGCCCTCCCTCCTGTTTCTACATCCGTGCACCCACCCCGCTGCAAAACCAGTCAGTCTGCTCAGGCGTCAGCACAGAGGCATAATGAAGGGCCTCGGCCCTTCTCCCTTTACTGCCCTCTGTACAGCTTGGCAGATCCCTCAGCACTCCGTGTGCACGTGTGTCTGTGACTCTGTGTGTGTGTGTGTGTGTGTGAGAGAGAGAGATTGAGTGAGTGAGTGAGTGAGTGAGTGAGTGAGTGAGTGAGTGAGAGAGAGAGAGACAGACCCTGCCAGATCCCTCAGCATTCCATGTGTGTTTGTGTCGGTGGGTGAGAGAGACAGAGACAGAGACAGAGAGACAGACAGACACACACACACACACACACACACACCCACCCACCTCCACACACCCCCGTGTGCACGTGTGTCTGTGACTCTGTGTGTGTGTGAGATTGAGTGAGAGAGAGAGACAGACCCTGCCAGATCCCTCAGCATTCCATGTGTGTTTGTGTCGGTGGGTGAGAGAGACAGAGACAGAGACAGACACAGAGAGACAGACACACACACACACACAAACACACACACACACCCACCCCCACACACCCCCGTGTGCACGTGTGTCTGTGACTCTGTGTGTGTGTGAGATTGAGTGAGTGAGAGAGAGAGACAGACCGACCCTGCCAGATCCCTCAGCATTCCATGTGTGTTTGTGTCGGTGGGTGAGAGAGACAGAGACAGACACAGAGAGACAGACAGACACACACACACACCCACCCACCCCCATCCACCCTGGTAAAAAAAGGTGGTGGGGGAGCAGGGGAGAAGACACCACTGTGTCCAATGATAGCCTGTGCAGACGCAAAGTCTACAGCTTCTGTGAGATGAAACAAACTCAAGCCACTCAACAATTGTAATTCCACACACATCAAAATAAAGGCACAGAGGTGTGAATGGCTGCACTTCAGCCTTCGGCTTGGAGAGCACACCCATTGTTTCTCCTCAGGCACACCTGTAGCTGACATCTTCCTATTCCCAAGCTTGCCAGGAGGCTTTTCTGCCCGCGGACTTTGGCCACGTCCACAAACCTCGTAACCGGTCTTGAGCGGCGCACGTGGCCTCTGCCTTTGTCGCCCGGTGCAGTCCCATCCGCTCGCTCCCTCCCGGAGAGGGCAGAGCCTCCGAAGGAGACCGTTCAGCTGGATGCGCCAGCCAGCTGGGGCACGCAAAGCCGAGAGGCGCGCTCTCTTTGCCGAGTGCAGGGACGCCCTTGAAGGGCCGAGCGGCCTGCTCCCACTCCCCCTGCAGACTTTTGTGCAGACAGGACAGCGTGACCAGCCTCCCACGACCAGGAGAGCAGTGCAAGTTGAGCCAGCCTCTGAGACCGACCTGGGAGCCAGCCGAGGAAGCCGGCAGCCTTGACGTAGGCAGTGTGCCAGTGACGTAGGCGCCCGTAGGTACGGCCCCACTCCCAGATGATTGGTGGATCACTGGCAGCTTTACATAGCCTCTGACAAGTTGCACTCAGGACGGACCAGGTAGGCAACAGCTGTCCAGCACACCCACCGATCCCAGACAACCTAGGGGAGAGCTGCCAGCGGGCCAGGGCAGCAAGGTCTTTGCCAGGCCTCCTGCTTCAATCTAAACACCAGAGGCTAGGCAGGATGTAGCCGACTCAAGAGACCGCCTGCATCGCTTCTCGGCCTTTTGGCTAAGATCAAGTGTAGTATCTGTTCTTATCAGTTTAATATCTGATACGTCCCTTATCTGGGGACCATATATTAAATTGATTTTTGGAACAGGGAGATGGAATAGGGGCTTGCTCCGTCCACTCCACGCATCGACCCGGTATTGCAGTGCCTCTGGGAACGGTGCACTCCCCTTCTGGGGAATTTCAAAGTAGCAAAGAAAAGAAAAACGACGAAAGCTCCATCAGGCGGCGGCGGCGGCACAGCAGCACAGACAAGCATGCACGCACATGGAGAGAGAGGAGAGCTGCTTGCTCTACACCTCTCCTGTGTCTGTGTCTGTCTGTCGATACAGCTCACTCACTCACTCACTCACGCAATGTGCAGACAACTCAACAACAGCACGGGCATCATATCTGGGCCGTTTGGCTAAGATCAAGTGCACATCCGGGCTGCAACCAGATCAGGTGCTGCAGGCAAGGCAGCAACTTCATGAGAGATGCCCCTTGGCATTCATTCCTGAAGCAAACTGCTCAACCGGCGCACTCATTCTGATGCCTGCTCACTCGGCTGCTGCCTGCACCAAGCACAGAAGCAGAGTGAAGTGGAGCAGGCCGAAAGACCTTTTCTGTCCCGCCACACTCGCTCCACTTCTCAGGCTCAGGCTTCTCAGCTGCTCCTTGAAGCCAACGGAGGACGCGACGGACGGACGGACGGACGGATGGACGGGCGGGCGAAGGAAGGAAGGAAGGAAGGAAGGAAGGAAGGAAGGAAGGAACGAACGATATCGAGTCACTGGCTCTGCTGCAATTTCACCAGCAGCCAGCCAGCCTGTCGGACAGGCAGGCTCGTTCAAGTGTGCCAGCAGCCAGGGCACGCGGACGGGAGGGAGGAAGGAAGGAAGGGAGGGAGGCATCCGATGGAGCCCGGCTACAGAGCAACGGGGCGCCGCCGCCGCCGGCACAACAGGGCCCGGTGCTCCTGCACCCTGCATCCTCCCCGCCTGCACCAGACTGCCAAGACTGCTGCTCTCCTGCCCAGACAGACAGACCAGCTACAAGCATCACCACCTAGCCATAGCATCAGCAAAACTCTGCCTACCTGCCCTGCCCTGGCCTGGCCTGGCCTCCTGGCCTCCTCTGATGCGTCTGCCTGCCCCAGGCCCAAAGCCCCGCCCACCGTTCAAGGTAAGGCAGAGGCACAACCCCCCACTCCACCCACTCAGACCTCCCCAATATACATCGGCAGTGCAGTGCATCTCTAGCCTCGCTCAGAATCACGTCCCAAACCCCAAGATCACTCAAACGTCTCATGCTTACACCTACCTACTCGGCGTCCAGCTTTGGCGCACGTCTCCACAATTGCCACATCCGTCCACGTGCCCCTGCTTCACGCACGGCACTGTGCCTCCCTCCGGCAGGCATTTCGCCGATCCGTTTCCTGTTTCACAACCAAGGCATAATCAGTACCCCTTTCCTTCCACGGCGCGCACACGCGCCCACCCACTCCACCACTGAGCCATGCCGGCCAAAAACGCACCTGCAGAGCAGTGGGGCACAGGGCCGCCGTCAGCCCGCGACACATTTCCCTCCTGCCGTGCCCTCCCTCCTGTTTCTACATCCGTGCACCCACCCCGCTGCAAAACCAGTCAGTCTGCTCAGGCGTCAGCACAGAGGCATAATGAAGGGCCTCGGCCCTTCTCCCTTTACTGCCCTCTGTACAGCTTGGCAGATCCCTCAGCACTCCGTGTGCACGTGTGTCTGTGACTCTGTGTGTGTGTGTGTGTGTGTGTGAGAGAGAGAGATTGAGTGAGTGAGTGAGTGAGTGAGTGAGTGAGTGAGTGAGTGAGAGAGAGAGAGACAGACCCTGCCAGATCCCTCAGCATTCCATGTGTGTTTGTGTCGGTGGGTGAGAGAGACAGAGACAGAGACAGAGAGACAGACAGACACACACACACACACACACACACACCCACCCACCTCCACACACCCCCGTGTGCACGTGTGTCTGTGACTCTGTGTGTGTGTGAGATTGAGTGAGAGAGAGAGACAGACCCTGCCAGATCCCTCAGCATTCCATGTGTGTTTGTGTCGGTGGGTGAGAGAGACAGAGACAGAGACAGACACAGAGAGACAGACACACACACACACACAAACACACACACACACCCACCCCCACACACCCCCGTGTGCACGTGTGTCTGTGACTCTGTGTGTGTGTGAGATTGAGTGAGTGAGAGAGAGAGACAGACCGACCCTGCCAGATCCCTCAGCATTCCATGTGTGTTTGTGTCGGTGGGTGAGAGAGACAGAGACAGACACAGAGAGACAGACAGACACACACACACACCCACCCACCCCCATCCACCCTGGTAAAAAAAGGTGGTGGGGGAGCAGGGGAGAAGACACCACTGTGTCCAATGATAGCCTGTGCAGACGCAAAGTCTACAGCTTCTGTGAGATGAAACAAACTCAAGCCACTCAACAATTGTAATTCCACACACATCAAAATAAAGGCACAGAGGTGTGAATGGCTGCACTTCAGCCTTCGGCTTGGAGAGCACACCCATTGTTTCTCCTCAGGCACACCTGTAGCTGACATCTTCCTATTCCCAAGCTTGCCAGGAGGCTTTTCTGCCCGCGGACTTTGGCCACGTCCACAAACCTCGTAACCGGTCTTGAGCGGCGCACGTGGCCTCTGCCTTTGTCGCCCGGTGCAGTCCCATCCGCTCGCTCCCTCCCGGAGAGGGCAGAGCCTCCGAAGGAGACCGTTCAGCTGGATGCGCCAGCCAGCTGGGGCACGCAAAGCCGAGAGGCGCGCTCTCTTTGCCGAGTGCAGGGACGCCCTTGAAGGGCCGAGCGGCCTGCTCCCACTCCCCCTGCAGACTTTTGTGCAGACAGGACAGCGTGACCAGCCTCCCACGACCAGGAGAGCAGTGCAAGTTGAGCCAGCCTCTGAGACCGACCTGGGAGCCAGCCGAGGAAGCCGGCAGCCTTGACGTAGGCAGTGTGCCAGTGACGTAGGCGCCCGTAGGTACGGCCCCACTCCCAGATGATTGGTGGATCACTGGCAGCTTTACATAGCCTCTGACAAGTTGCACTCAGGACGGACCAGGTAGGCAACAGCTGTCCAGCACACCCACCGATCCCAGACAACCTAGGGGAGAGCTGCCAGCGGGCCAGGGCAGCAAGGTCTTTGCCAGGCCTCCTGCTTCAATCTAAACACCAGAGGCTAGGCAGGATGTAGCCGACTCAAGAGGCCGCCTGCATCGCTTCTCGGCCTTTTGGCTAAGATCAAGTGTAGTATCTGTTCTTATCAGTTTAATATCTGATACGTCCCTTATCTGGGGACCATATATTAAATTGATTTTTGGAACAGGGAGATGGAATAGGGGCTTGCTCCGTCCACTCCACGCATCGACCCGGTATTGCAGTGCCTCTGGGAACGGTGCACTCCCCTTCTGGGGAATTTCAAAGTAGCAAAGAAAAGAAAAACGACGAAAGCTCCATCAGGCGGCGGCGGCGGCACAGCAGCACAGACAAGCATGCACGCACATGGAGAGAGAGGAGAGCTGCTTGCTCTACACCTCTCCTGTGTCTGTGTCTGTCTGTCGATACAGCTCACTCACTCACTCACTCACGCAATGTGCAGACAACTCAACAACAGCACGGGCATCATATCTGGGCCGTTTGGCTAAGATCAAGTGCACATCCGGGCTGCAACCAGATCAGGTGCTGCAGGCAAGGCAGCAACTTCATGAGAGATGCCCCTTGGCATTCATTCCTGAAGCAAACTGCTCAACCGGCGCACTCATTCTGATGCCTGCTCACTCGGCTGCTGCCTGCACCAAGCACAGAAGCAGAGTGAAGTGGAGCAGGCCGAAAGACCTTTTCTGTCCCGCCACACTCGCTCCACTTCTCAGGCTCAGGCTTCTCAGCTGCTCCTTGAAGCCAACGGAGGACGCGACGGACGGACGGACGGACGGATGGACGGGCGGGCGAAGGAAGGAAGGAAGGAAGGAAGGAAGGAAGGAAGGAAGGAAGGAACGAACGATATCGAGTCACTGGCTCTGCTGCAATTTCACCAGCAGCCAGCCAGCCTGTCGGACAGGCAGGCTCGTTCAAGTGTGCCAGCAGCCAGGGCACGCGGACGGGAGGGAGGAAGGAAGGAAGGGAGGGAGGCATCCGATGGAGCCCGGCTACAGAGCAACGGGGCGCCGCCGCCGCCGGCACAACAGGGCCCGGTGCTCCTGCACCCTGCATCCTCCCCGCCTGCACCAGACTGCCAAGACTGCTGCTCTCCTGCCCAGACAGACAGACCAGCTACAAGCATCACCACCTAGCCATAGCATCAGCAAAACTCTGCCTACCTGCCCTGCCCTGGCCTGGCCTGGCCTCCTGGCCTCCTCTGATGCGTCTGCCTGCCCCAGGCCCAAAGCCCCGCCCACCGTTCAAGGTAAGGCAGAGGCACAACCCCCCACTCCACCCACTCAGACCTCCCCAATATACATCGGCAGTGCAGTGCATCTCTAGCCTCGCTCAGAATCACGTCCCAAACCCCAAGATCACTCAAACGTCTCATGCTTACACCTACCTACTCGGCGTCCAGCTTTGGCGCACGTCTCCACAATTGCCACATCCGTCCACGTGCCCCTGCTTCACGCACGGCACTGTGCCTCCCTCCGGCAGGCATTTCGCCGATCCGTTTCCTGTTTCACAACCAAGGCATAATCAGTACCCCTTTCCTTCCACGGCGCGCACACGCGCCCACCCACTCCACCACTGAGCCATGCCGGCCAAAAACGCACCTGCAGAGCAGTGGGGCACAGGGCCGCCGTCAGCCCGCGACACATTTCCCTCCTGCCGTGCCCTCCCTCCTGTTTCTACATCCGTGCACCCACCCCGCTGCAAAACCAGTCAGTCTGCTCAGGCGTCAGCACAGAGGCATAATGAAGGGCCTCGGCCCTTCTCCCTTTACTGCCCTCTGTACAGCTTGGCAGATCCCTCAGCACTCCGTGTGCACGTGTGTCTGTGACTCTGTGTGTGTGTGTGTGTGTGTGAGAGAGAGAGATTGAGTGAGTGAGTGAGTGAGTGAGTGAGTGAGTGAGTGAGTGAGAGAGAGAGAGACAGACCCTGCCAGATCCCTCAGCATTCCATGTGTGTTTGTGTCGGTGGGTGAGAGAGACAGAGACAGAGACAGAGAGACAGACAGACACACACACACACACACACACACACCCACCCACCTCCACACACCCCCGTGTGCACGTGTGTCTGTGACTCTGTGTGTGTGTGAGATTGAGTGAGAGAGAGAGACAGACCCTGCCAGATCCCTCAGCATTCCATGTGTGTTTGTGTCGGTGGGTGAGAGAGACAGAGACAGAGACAGACACAGAGAGACAGACACACACACACACACAAACACACACACACACCCACCCCCACACACCCCCGTGTGCACGTGTGTCTGTGACTCTGTGTGTGTGTGAGATTGAGTGAGTGAGAGAGAGAGACAGACCGACCCTGCCAGATCCCTCAGCATTCCATGTGTGTTTGTGTCGGTGGGTGAGAGAGACAGAGACAGACACAGAGAGACAGACAGACAGACACACACACCCACCCACCCCCATCCACCCTGGTAAAAAAAGGTGGTGGGGGAGCAGGGGAGAAGACACCACTGTGTCCAATGATAGCCTGTGCAGACGCAAAGTCTACAGCTTCTGTGAGATGAAACAAACTCAAGCCACTCAACAATTGTAATTCCACACACATCAAAATAAAGGCACAGAGGTGTGAATGGCTGCACTTCAGCCTTCGGCTTGGAGAGCACACCCATTGTTTCTCCTCAGGCACACCTGTAGCTGACATCTTCCTATTCCCAAGCTTGCCAGGAGGCTTTTCTGCCCGCGGACTTTGGCCACGTCCACAAACCTCGTAACCGGTCTTGAGCGGCGCACGTGGCCTCTGCCTTTGTCGCCCGGTGCAGTCCCATCCGCTCGCTCCCTCCCGGAGAGGGCAGAGCCTCCGAAGGAGACCGTTCAGCTGGATGCGCCAGCCAGCTGGGGCACGCAAAGCCGAGAGGCGCGCTCTCTTTGCCGAGTGCAGGGACGCCCTTGAAGGGCCGAGCGGCCTGCTCCCACTCCCCCTGCAGACTTTTGTGCAGACAGGACAGCGTGACCAGCCTCCCACGACCAGGAGAGCAGTGCAAGTTGAGCCAGCCTCTGAGACCGACCTGGGAGCCAGCCGAGGAAGCCGGCAGCCTTGACGTAGGCAGTGTGCCAGTGACGTAGGCGCCCGTAGGTACGGCCCCACTCCCAGATGATTGGTGGATCACTGGCAGCTTTACATAGCCTCTGACAAGTTGCACTCAGGACGGACCAGGTAGGCAACAGCTGTCCAGCACACCCACCGATCCCAGACAACCTAGGGGAGAGCTGCCAGCGGGCCAGGGCAGCAAGGTCTTTGCCAGGCCTCCTGCTTCAATCTAAACACCAGAGGCTAGGCAGGATGTAGCCGACTCAAGAGGCCGCCTGCATCGCTTCTCGGCCTTTTGGCTAAGATCAAGTGTAGTATCTGTTCTTATCAGTTTAATATCTGATACGTCCCTTATCTGGGGACCATATATTAAATTGATTTTTGGAACAGGGAGATGGAATAGGGGCTTGCTCCGTCCACTCCACGCATCGACCCGGTATTGCAGTGCCTCTGGGAACGGTGCACTCCCCTTCTGGGGAATTTCAAAGTAGCAAAGAAAAGAAAAACGACGAAAGCTCCATCAGGCGGCGGCGGCGGCACAGCAGCACAGACAAGCATGCACGCACATGGAGAGAGAGGAGAGCTGCTTGCTCTACACCTCTCCTGTGTCTGTGTCTGTCTGTCGATACAGCTCACTCACTCACTCACTCACGCAATGTGCAGACAACTCAACAACAGCACGGGCATCATATCTGGGCCGTTTGGCTAAGATCAAGTGCACATCCGGGCTGCAACCAGATCAGGTGCTGCAGGCAAGGCAGCAACTTCATGAGAGATGCCCCTTGGCATTCATTCCTGAAGCAAACTGCTCAACCGGCGCACTCATTCTGATGCCTGCTCACTCGGCTGCTGCCTGCACCAAGCACAGAAGCAGAGTGAAGTGGAGCAGGCCGAAAGACCTTTTCTGTCCCGCCACACTCGCTCCACTTCTCAGGCTCAGGCTTCTCAGCTGCTCCTTGAAGCCAACGGAGGACGCGACGGACGGACGGACGGACGGATGGACGGGCGGGCGAAGGAAGGAAGGAAGGAAGGAAGGAAGGAAGGAAGGAAGGAACGAACGATATCGAGTCACTGGCTCTGCTGCAATTTCACCAGCAGCCAGCCAGCCTGTCGGACAGGCAGGCTCGTTCAAGTGTGCCAGCAGCCAGGGCACGCGGACGGGAGGGAGGAAGGAAGGAAGGGAGGGAGGCATCCGATGGAGCCCGGCTACAGAGCAACGGGGCGCCGCCGCCGCCGGCACAACAGGGCCCGGTGCTCCTGCACCCTGCATCCTCCCCGCCTGCACCAGACTGCCAAGACTGCTGCTCTCCTGCCCAGACAGACAGACCAGCTACAAGCATCACCACCTAGCCATAGCATCAGCAAAACTCTGCCTACCTGCCCTGCCCTGGCCTGGCCTGGCCTCCTGGCCTCCTCTGATGCGTCTGCCTGCCCCAGGCCCAAAGCCCCGCCCACCGTTCAAGGTAAGGCAGAGGCACAACCCCCCACTCCACCCACTCAGACCTCCCCAATATACATCGGCAGTGCAGTGCATCTCTAGCCTCGCTCAGAATCACGTCCCAAACCCCAAGATCACTCAAACGTCTCATGCTTACACCTACCTACTCGGCGTCCAGCTTTGGCGCACGTCTCCACAATTGCCACATCCGTCCACGTGCCCCTGCTTCACGCACGGCACTGTGCCTCCCTCCGGCAGGCATTTCGCCGATCCGTTTCCTGTTTCACAACCAAGGCATAATCAGTACCCCTTTCCTTCCACGGCGCGCACACGCGCCCACCCACTCCACCACTGAGCCATGCCGGCCAAAAACGCACCTGCAGAGCAGTGGGGCACAGGGCCGCCGTCAGCCCGCGACACATTTCCCTCCTGCCGTGCCCTCCCTCCTGTTTCTACATCCGTGCACCCACCCCGCTGCAAAACCAGTCAGTCTGCTCAGGCGTCAGCACAGAGGCATAATGAAGGGCCTCGGCCCTTCTCCCTTTACTGCCCTCTGTACAGCTTGGCAGATCCCTCAGCACTCCGTGTGCACGTGTGTCTGTGACTCTGTGTGTGTGTGTGTGTGTGTGAGAGAGAGAGATTGAGTGAGTGAGTGAGTGAGTGAGTGAGTGAGTGAGTGAGTGAGAGAGAGAGAGACAGACCCTGCCAGATCCCTCAGCATTCCATGTGTGTTTGTGTCGGTGGGTGAGAGAGACAGAGACAGAGACAGAGAGACAGACAGACACACACACACACACACACACACACCCACCCACCTCCACACACCCCCGTGTGCACGTGTGTCTGTGACTCTGTGTGTGTGTGAGATTGAGTGAGAGAGAGAGACAGACCCTGCCAGATCCCTCAGCATTCCATGTGTGTTTGTGTCGGTGGGTGAGAGAGACAGAGACAGAGACAGACACAGAGAGACAGACACACACACACACACAAACACACACACACACCCACCCCCACACACCCCCGTGTGCACGTGTGTCTGTGACTCTGTGTGTGTGTGAGATTGAGTGAGTGAGAGAGAGAGACAGACCGACCCTGCCAGATCCCTCAGCATTCCATGTGTGTTTGTGTCGGTGGGTGAGAGAGACAGAGACAGACACAGAGAGACAGACAGACACACACACACACCCACCCACCCCCATCCACCCTGGTAAAAAAAGGTGGTGGGGGAGCAGGGGAGAAGACACCACTGTGTCCAATGATAGCCTGTGCAGACGCAAAGTCTACAGCTTCTGTGAGATGAAACAAACTCAAGCCACTCAACAATTGTAATTCCACACACATCAAAATAAAGGCACAGAGGTGTGAATGGCTGCACTTCAGCCTTCGGCTTGGAGAGCACACCCATTGTTTCTCCTCAGGCACACCTGTAGCTGACATCTTCCTATTCCCAAGCTTGCCAGGAGGCTTTTCTGCCCGCGGACTTTGGCCACGTCCACAAACCTCGTAACCGGTCTTGAGCGGCGCACGTGGCCTCTGCCTTTGTCGCCCGGTGCAGTCCCATCCGCTCGCTCCCTCCCGGAGAGGGCAGAGCCTCCGAAGGAGACCGTTCAGCTGGATGCGCCAGCCAGCTGGGGCACGCAAAGCCGAGAGGCGCGCTCTCTTTGCCGAGTGCAGGGACGCCCTTGAAGGGCCGAGCGGCCTGCTCCCACTCCCCCTGCAGACTTTTGTGCAGACAGGACAGCGTGACCAGCCTCCCACGACCAGGAGAGCAGTGCAAGTTGAGCCAGCCTCTGAGACCGACCTGGGAGCCAGCCGAGGAAGCCGGCAGCCTTGACGTAGGCAGTGTGCCAGTGACGTAGGCGCCCGTAGGTACGGCCCCACTCCCAGATGATTGGTGGATCACTGGCAGCTTTACATAGCCTCTGACAAGTTGCACTCAGGACGGACCAGGTAGGCAACAGCTGTCCAGCACACCCACCGATCCCAGACAACCTAGGGGAGAGCTGCCAGCGGGCCAGGGCAGCAAGGTCTTTGCCAGGCCTCCTGCTTCAATCTAAACACCAGAGGCTAGGCAGGATGTAGCCGACTCAAGAGGCCGCCTGCATCGCTTCTCGGCCTTTTGGCTAAGATCAAGTGTAGTATCTGTTCTTATCAGTTTAATATCTGATACGTCCCTTATCTGGGGACCATATATTAAATTGATTTTTGGAACAGGGAGATGGAATAGGGGCTTGCTCCGTCCACTCCACGCATCGACCCGGTATTGCAGTGCCTCTGGGAACGGTGCACTCCCCTTCTGGGGAATTTCAAAGTAGCAAAGAAAAGAAAAACGACGAAAGCTCCATCAGGCGGCGGCGGCGGCACAGCAGCACAGACAAGCATGCACGCACATGGAGAGAGAGGAGAGCTGCTTGCTCTACACCTCTCCTGTGTCTGTGTCTGTCTGTCGATACAGCTCACTCACTCACTCACGCAATGTGCAGACAACTCAACAACAGCACGGGCATCATATCTGGGCCGTTTGGCTAAGATCAAGTGCACATCCGGGCTGCAACCAGATCAGGTGCTGCAGGCAAGGCAGCAACTTCATGAGAGATGCCCCTTGGCATTCATTCCTGAAGCAAACTGCTCAACCGGCGCACTCATTCTGATGCCTGCTCACTCGGCTGCTGCCTGCACCAAGCACAGAAGCAGAGTGAAGTGGAGCAGGCCGAAAGACCTTTTCTGTCCCGCCACACTCGCTCCACTTCTCAGGCTCAGGCTTCTCAGCTGCTCCTTGAAGCCAACGGAGGACGCGACGGACGGACGGACGGATGGACGGGCGGGCGAAGGAAGGAAGGAAGGAAGGAAGGAAGGAAGGAACGAACGAAGGAAGGAAGGAAGGAACGAACGAAGGAAGGAAGGAAGGAACGAAGGAAGGAAGGAAGGAAGGAAGGAAGGAAGGAACGAACGATATCGAGTCACTGGCTCTGCTGCAATTTCACCAGCAGCCAGCCAGCCTGTCGGACAGGCAGGCTCGTTCAAGTGTGCCAGCAGCCAGGGCACGCGGACGGGAGGGAGGAAGGAAGGAAGGAAGGAAGGGAGGGAGGCATCCGATGGAGCCCGGCTACAGAGCAACGGGGCGCCGCCGCCGCCGCCGGCACAACAGGGCCCGGTGCTCCTGCACCCTGCATCCTCCCCGCCTGCACCAGACTGCCAAGACTGCTGCTCTCCTGCCCAGACAGACAGACCAGCTACAAGCATCACCACCTAGCCATAGCATCAGCAAAACTCTGCCTACCTGCCCTGCCCTGGCCTGGCCTGGCCTCCTGGCCTCCTCTGATGCGTCTGCCTGCCCCAGGCCCAAAGCCCCGCCCACCGTTCAAGGTAAGGCAGAGGCACAACCCCCCACTCCACCCACTCAGACCTCCCCAATATACATCGGCAGTGCAGTGCATCTCTAGCCTCGCTCAGAATCACGTCCCAAACCCCAAGATCACTCAAACGTCTCATGCTTACACCTACCTACTCGGCGTCCAGCTTTGGCGCACGTCTCCACAATTGCCACATCCGTCCACGTGCCCCTGCTTCACGCACGGCACTGTGCCTCCCTCCGGCAGGCATTTCGCCGATCCGTTTCCTGTTTCACAACCAAGGCATAATCAGTACCCCTTTCCTTCCACGGCGCGCACACGCGCCCACCCACTCCACCACTGAGCCATGCCGGCCAAAAACGCACCTGCAGAGCAGTGGGGCACAGGGCCGCCGTCAGCCCGCGACACATTTCCCTCCTGCCGTGCCCTCCCTCCTGTTTCTACATCCGTGCACCCACCCCGCTGCAAAACCAGTCAGTCTGCTCAGGCGTCAGCACAGAGGCATAATGAAGGGCCTCGGCCCTTCTCCCTTTACTGCCCTCTGTACAGCTTGGCAGATCCCTCAGCACTCCGTGTGCACGTGTGTCTGTGACTCTGTGTGTGTGTGTGTGAGAGAGAGATTGAGTGAGTGAGTGAGTGAGTGAGTGAGTGAGTGAGAGAGAGAGAGACAGACCCTGCCAGATCCCTCAGCATTCCATGTGTGTTTGTGTCGGTGGGTGAGAGAGACAGAGACAGAGACAGAGAGACAGACAGACAGACACACACACACACACACACACACACACACACACACACACACACACACACCCACCCACCTCCACACACCCCCGTGTGCACGTGTGTCTGTGACTCTGTGTGTGTGTGAGATTGAGTGAGAGAGAGAGACAGACCCTGCCAGATCCCTCAGCATTCCATGTGTGTTTGTGTCGGTGGGTGAGAGAGACAGAGACAGAGACAGAGAGACAGACAGACAGACACACAGACACACACACACACACACACACACACACACACCCACCCACCTCCACACACCCCCGTGTGCACGTGTGTCTGTGACTCTGTGTGTGTGTGAGATTGAGTGAGAGAGAGAGACAGACCCTGCCAGATCCCTCAGCATTCCATGTGTGTTTGTGTCGGTGGGTGAGAGAGACAGAGACAGAGACAGACACAGAGAGACAGACACACACACACACACAAACACACACACACACCCACCCCCACACACCCCCGTGTGCACGTGTGTCTGTGACTCTGTGTGTGTGTGAGATTGAGTGAGTGAGAGAGAGAGACAGACCGACCCTGCCAGATCCCTCAGCATTCCATGTGTGTTTGTGTCGGTGGGTGAGAGAGACAGAGACAGACACAGAGAGACAGACAGACACACACACACACCCACCCACCCCCATCCACCCTGGTAAAAAAAGGTGGTGGGGGAGCAGGGGAGAAGACACCACTGTGTCCAATGATAGCCTGTGCAGACGCAAAGTCTACAGCTTCTGTGAGATGAAACAAACTCAAGCCACTCAACAATTGTAATTCCACACACATCAAAATAAAGGCACAGAGGTGTGAATGGCTGCACTTCAGCCTTCGGCTTGGAGAGCACACCCATTGTTTCTCCTCAGGCACACCTGTAGCTGACATCTTCCTATTCCCAAGCTTGCCAGGAGGCTTTTCTGCCCGCGGACTTTGGCCACGTCCACAAACCTCGTAACCGGTCTTGAGCGGCGCACGTGGCCTCTGCCTTTGTCGCCCGGTGCAGTCCCATCCGCTCGCTCCCTCCCGGAGAGGGCAGAGCCTCCGAAGGAGACCGTTCAGCTGGATGCGCCAGCCAGCTGGGGCACGCAAAGCCGAGAGGCGCGCTCTCTTTGCCGAGTGCAGGGACGCCCTTGAAGGGCCGAGCGGCCTGCTCCCACTCCCCCTGCAGACTTTTGTGCAGACAGGACAGCGTGACCAGCCTCCCACGACCAGGAGAGCAGTGCAAGTTGAGCCAGCCTCTGAGACCGACCTGGGAGCCAGCCGAGGAAGCCGGCAGCCTTGACGTAGGCAGTGTGCCAGTGACGTAGGCGCCCGTAGGTACGGCCCCACTCCCAGATGATTGGTGGATCACTGGCAGCTTTACATAGCCTCTGACAAGTTGCACTCAGGACGGACCAGGTAGGCAACAGCTGTCCAGCACACCCACCGATCCCAGACAACCTAGGGGAGAGCTGCCAGCGGGCCAGGGCAGCAAGGTCTTTGCCAGGCCTCCTGCTTCAATCTAAACACCAGAGGCTAGGCAGGATGTAGCCGACTCAAGAGGCCGCCTGCATCGCTTCTCGGCCTTTTGGCTAAGATCAAGTGTAGTATCTGTTCTTATCAGTTTAATATCTGATACGTCCCTTATCTGGGGACCATATATTAAATTGATTTTTGGAACAGGGAGATGGAATAGGGGCTTGCTCCGTCCACTCCACGCATCGACCCGGTATTGCAGTGCCTCTGGGAACGGTGCACTCCCCTTCTGGGGAATTTCAAAGTAGCAAAGAAAAGAAAAACGACGAAAGCTCCATCAGGCGGCGGCGGCGGCACAGCAGCACAGACAAGCATGCACGCACATGGAGAGAGAGGAGAGCTGCTTGCTCTACACCTCTCCTGTGTCTGTGTCTGTCTGTCGATACAGCTCACTCACTCACTCACTCACGCAATGTGCAGACAACTCAACAACAGCACGGGCATCATATCTGGGCCGTTTGGCTAAGATCAAGTGCACATCCGGGCTGCAACCAGATCAGGTGCTGCAGGCAAGGCAGCAACTTCATGAGAGATGCCCCTTGGCATTCATTCCTGAAGCAAACTGCTCAACCGGCGCACTCATTCTGATGCCTGCTCACTCGGCTGCTGCCTGCACCAAGCACAGAAGCAGAGTGAAGTGGAGCAGGCCGAAAGACCTTTTCTGTCCCGCCACACTCGCTCCACTTCTCAGGCTCAGGCTTCTCAGCTGCTCCTTGAAGCCAACGGAGGACGCGACGGACGGACGGACGGACGGATGGACGGGCGGGCGAAGGAAGGAAGGAAGGAAGGAAGGAAGGAAGGAAGGAAGGAACGAACGAACGATATCGAGTCACTGGCTCTGCTGCAATTTCACCAGCAGCCAGCCAGCCTGTCGGACAGGCAGGCTCGTTCAAGTGTGCCAGCAGCCAGGGCACGCGGACGGGAGGGAGGAAGGAAGGAAGGGAGGGAGGCATCCGATGGAGCCCGGCTACAGAGCAACGGGGCGCCGCCGCCGCCGGCACAACAGGGCCCGGTGCTCCTGCACCCTGCATCCTCCCCGCCTGCACCAGACTGCCAAGACTGCTGCTCTCCTGCCCAGACAGACAGACCAGCTACAAGCATCACCACCTAGCCATAGCATCAGCAAAACTCTGCCTACCTGCCCTGCCCTGGCCTGGCCTGGCCTCCTGGCCTCCTCTGATGCGTCTGCCTGCCCCAGGCCCAAAGCCCCGCCCACCGTTCAAGGTAAGGCAGAGGCACAACCCCCCACTCCACCCACTCAGACCTCCCCAATATACATCGGCAGTGCAGTGCATCTCTAGCCTCGCTCAGAATCACGTCCCAAACCCCAAGATCACTCAAACGTCTCATGCTTACACCTACCTACTCGGCGTCCAGCTTTGGCGCACGTCTCCACAATTGCCACATCCGTCCACGTGCCCCTGCTTCACGCACGGCACTGTGCCTCCCTCCGGCAGGCATTTCGCCGATCCGTTTCCTGTTTCACAACCAAGGCATAATCAGTACCCCTTTCCTTCCACGGCGCGCACACGCGCCCACCCACTCCACCACTGAGCCATGCCGGCCAAAAACGCACCTGCAGAGCAGTGGGGCACAGGGCCGCCGTCAGCCCGCGACACATTTCCCTCCTGCCGTGCCCTCCCTCCTGTTTCTACATCCGTGCACCCACCCCGCTGCAAAACCAGTCAGTCTGCTCAGGCGTCAGCACAGAGGCATAATGAAGGGCCTCGGCCCTTCTCCCTTTACTGCCCTCTGTACAGCTTGGCAGATCCCTCAGCACTCCGTGTGCACGTGTGTCTGTGACTCTGTGTGTGTGTGTGTGTGTGTGAGAGAGAGAGATTGAGTGAGTGAGTGAGTGAGTGAGTGAGTGAGTGAGTGAGTGAGAGAGAGAGAGACAGACCCTGCCAGATCCCTCAGCATTCCATGTGTGTTTGTGTCGGTGGGTGAGAGAGACAGAGACAGAGACAGAGAGACAGACAGACACACACACACACACACACACACACCCACCCACCTCCACACACCCCCGTGTGCACGTGTGTCTGTGACTCTGTGTGTGTGTGAGATTGAGTGAGAGAGAGAGACAGACCCTGCCAGATCCCTCAGCATTCCATGTGTGTTTGTGTCGGTGGGTGAGAGAGACAGAGACAGAGACAGACACAGAGAGACAGACACACACACACACACAAACACACACACACACCCACCCCCACACACCCCCGTGTGCACGTGTGTCTGTGACTCTGTGTGTGTGTGAGATTGAGTGAGTGAGAGAGAGAGACAGACCGACCCTGCCAGATCCCTCAGCATTCCATGTGTGTTTGTGTCGGTGGGTGAGAGAGACAGAGACAGACACAGAGAGACAGACAGACACACACACACACCCACCCACCCCCATCCACCCTGGTAAAAAAAGGTGGTGGGGGAGCAGGGGAGAAGACACCACTGTGTCCAATGATAGCCTGTGCAGACGCAAAGTCTACAGCTTCTGTGAGATGAAACAAACTCAAGCCACTCAACAATTGTAATTCCACACACATCAAAATAAAGGCACAGAGGTGTGAATGGCTGCACTTCAGCCTTCGGCTTGGAGAGCACACCCATTGTTTCTCCTCAGGCACACCTGTAGCTGACATCTTCCTATTCCCAAGCTTGCCAGGAGGCTTTTCTGCCCGCGGACTTTGGCCACGTCCACAAACCTCGTAACCGGTCTTGAGCGGCGCACGTGGCCTCTGCCTTTGTCGCCCGGTGCAGTCCCATCCGCTCGCTCCCTCCCGGAGAGGGCAGAGCCTCCGAAGGAGACCGTTCAGCTGGATGCGCCAGCCAGCTGGGGCACGCAAAGCCGAGAGGCGCGCTCTCTTTGCCGAGTGCAGGGACGCCCTTGAAGGGCCGAGCGGCCTGCTCCCACTCCCCCTGCAGACTTTTGTGCAGACAGGACAGCGTGACCAGCCTCCCACGACCAGGAGAGCAGTGCAAGTTGAGCCAGCCTCTGAGACCGACCTGGGAGCCAGCCGAGGAAGCCGGCAGCCTTGACGTAGGCAGTGTGCCAGTGACGTAGGCGCCCGTAGGTACGGCCCCACTCCCAGATGATTGGTGGATCACTGGCAGCTTTACATAGCCTCTGACAAGTTGCACTCAGGACGGACCAGGTAGGCAACAGCTGTCCAGCACACCCACCGATCCCAGACAACCTAGGGGAGAGCTGCCAGCGGGCCAGGGCAGCAAGGTCTTTGCCAGGCCTCCTGCTTCAATCTAAACACCAGAGGCTAGGCAGGATGTAGCCGACTCAAGAGGCCGCCTGCATCGCTTCTCGGCCTTTTGGCTAAGATCAAGTGTAGTATCTGTTCTTATCAGTTTAATATCTGATACGTCCCTTATCTGGGGACCATATATTAAATTGATTTTTGGAACAGGGAGATGGAATAGGGGCTTGCTCCGTCCACTCCACGCATCGACCCGGTATTGCAGTGCCTCTGGGAACGGTGCACTCCCCTTCTGGGGAATTTCAAAGTAGCAAAGAAAAGAAAAACGACGAAAGCTCCATCAGGCGGCGGCGGCGGCACAGCAGCACAGACAAGCATGCACGCACATGGAGAGAGAGGAGAGCTGCTTGCTCTACACCTCTCCTGTGTCTGTGTCTGTCTGTCGATACAGCTCACTCACTCACTCACTCACGCAATGTGCAGACAACTCAACAACAGCACGGGCATCATATCTGGGCCGTTTGGCTAAGATCAAGTGCACATCCGGGCTGCAACCAGATCAGGTGCTGCAGGCAAGGCAGCAACTTCATGAGAGATGCCCCTTGGCATTCATTCCTGAAGCAAACTGCTCAACCGGCGCACTCATTCTGATGCCTGCTCACTCGGCTGCTGCCTGCACCAAGCACAGAAGCAGAGTGAAGTGGAGCAGGCCGAAAGACCTTTTCTGTCCCGCCACACTCGCTCCACTTCTCAGGCTCAGGCTTCTCAGCTGCTCCTTGAAGCCAACGGAGGACGCGACGGACGGACGGACGGACGGATGGACGGGCGGGCGAAGGAAGGAAGGAAGGAAGGAAGGAAGGAAGGAAGGAAGGAACGAACGATATCGAGTCACTGGCTCTGCTGCAATTTCACCAGCAGCCAGCCAGCCTGTCGGACAGGCAGGCTCGTTCAAGTGTGCCAGCAGCCAGGGCACGCGGACGGGAGGGAGGAAGGAAGGAAGGGAGGGAGGCATCCGATGGAGCCCGGCTACAGAGCAACGGGGCGCCGCCGCCGCCGGCACAACAGGGCCCGGTGCTCCTGCACCCTGCATCCTCCCCGCCTGCACCAGACTGCCAAGACTGCTGCTCTCCTGCCCAGACAGACAGACCAGCTACAAGCATCACCACCTAGCCATAGCATCAGCAAAACTCTGCCTACCTGCCCTGCCCTGGCCTGGCCTGGCCTCCTGGCCTCCTCTGATGCGTCTGCCTGCCCCAGGCCCAAAGCCCCGCCCACCGTTCAAGGTAAGGCAGAGGCACAACCCCCCACTCCACCCACTCAGACCTCCCCAATATACATCGGCAGTGCAGTGCATCTCTAGCCTCGCTCAGAATCACGTCCCAAACCCCAAGATCACTCAAACGTCTCATGCTTACACCTACCTACTCGGCGTCCAGCTTTGGCGCACGTCTCCACAATTGCCACATCCGTCCACGTGCCCCTGCTTCACGCACGGCACTGTGCCTCCCTCCGGCAGGCATTTCGCCGATCCGTTTCCTGTTTCACAACCAAGGCATAATCAGTACCCCTTTCCTTCCACGGCGCGCACACGCGCCCACCCACTCCACCACTGAGCCATGCCGGCCAAAAACGCACCTGCAGAGCAGTGGGGCACAGGGCCGCCGTCAGCCCGCGACACATTTCCCTCCTGCCGTGCCCTCCCTCCTGTTTCTACATCCGTGCACCCACCCCGCTGCAAAACCAGTCAGTCTGCTCAGGCGTCAGCACAGAGGCATAATGAAGGGCCTCGGCCCTTCTCCCTTTACTGCCCTCTGTACAGCTTGGCAGATCCCTCAGCACTCCGTGTGCACGTGTGTCTGTGACTCTGTGTGTGTGTGTGTGTGTGTGAGAGAGAGAGATTGAGTGAGTGAGTGAGTGAGTGAGTGAGTGAGTGAGTGAGTGAGAGAGAGAGAGACAGACCCTGCCAGATCCCTCAGCATTCCATGTGTGTTTGTGTCGGTGGGTGAGAGAGACAGAGACAGAGACAGAGAGACAGACAGACACACACACACACACACACACACACCCACCCACCTCCACACACCCCCGTGTGCACGTGTGTCTGTGACTCTGTGTGTGTGTGAGATTGAGTGAGAGAGAGAGACAGACCCTGCCAGATCCCTCAGCATTCCATGTGTGTTTGTGTCGGTGGGTGAGAGAGACAGAGACAGAGACAGACACAGAGAGACAGACACACACACACACACAAACACACACACACACCCACCCCCACACACCCCCGTGTGCACGTGTGTCTGTGACTCTGTGTGTGTGTGAGATTGAGTGAGTGAGAGAGAGAGACAGACCGACCCTGCCAGATCCCTCAGCATTCCATGTGTGTTTGTGTCGGTGGGTGAGAGAGACAGAGACAGACACAGAGAGACAGACAGACACACACACACACCCACCCACCCCCATCCACCCTGGTAAAAAAAGGTGGTGGGGGAGCAGGGGAGAAGACACCACTGTGTCCAATGATAGCCTGTGCAGACGCAAAGTCTACAGCTTCTGTGAGATGAAACAAACTCAAGCCACTCAACAATTGTAATTCCACACACATCAAAATAAAGGCACAGAGGTGTGAATGGCTGCACTTCAGCCTTCGGCTTGGAGAGCACACCCATTGTTTCTCCTCAGGCACACCTGTAGCTGACATCTTCCTATTCCCAAGCTTGCCAGGAGGCTTTTCTGCCCGCGGACTTTGGCCACGTCCACAAACCTCGTAACCGGTCTTGAGCGGCGCACGTGGCCTCTGCCTTTGTCGCCCGGTGCAGTCCCATCCGCTCGCTCCCTCCCGGAGAGGGCAGAGCCTCCGAAGGAGACCGTTCAGCTGGATGCGCCAGCCAGCTGGGGCACGCAAAGCCGAGAGGCGCGCTCTCTTTGCCGAGTGCAGGGACGCCCTTGAAGGGCCGAGCGGCCTGCTCCCACTCCCCCTGCAGACTTTTGTGCAGACAGGACAGCGTGACCAGCCTCCCACGACCAGGAGAGCAGTGCAAGTTGAGCCAGCCTCTGAGACCGACCTGGGAGCCAGCCGAGGAAGCCGGCAGCCTTGACGTAGGCAGTGTGCCAGTGACGTAGGCGCCCGTAGGTACGGCCCCACTCCCAGATGATTGGTGGATCACTGGCAGCTTTACATAGCCTCTGACAAGTTGCACTCAGGACGGACCAGGTAGGCAACAGCTGTCCAGCACACCCACCGATCCCAGACAACCTAGGGGAGAGCTGCCAGCGGGCCAGGGCAGCAAGGTCTTTGCCAGGCCTCCTGCTTCAATCTAAACACCAGAGGCTAGGCAGGATGTAGCCGACTCAAGAGGCCGCCTGCATCGCTTCTCGGCCTTTTGGCTAAGATCAAGTGTAGTATCTGTTCTTATCAGTTTAATATCTGATACGTCCCTTATCTGGGGACCATATATTAAATTGATTTTTGGAACAGGGAGATGGAATAGGGGCTTGCTCCGTCCACTCCACGCATCGACCCGGTATTGCAGTGCCTCTGGGAACGGTGCACTCCCCTTCTGGGGAATTTCAAAGTAGCAAAGAAAAGAAAAACGACGAAAGCTCCATCAGGCGGCGGCGGCGGCACAGCAGCACAGACAAGCATGCACGCACATGGAGAGAGAGGAGAGCTGCTTGCTCTACACCTCTCCTGTGTCTGTGTCTGTCTGTCGATACAGCTCACTCACTCACTCACTCACGCAATGTGCAGACAACTCAACAACAGCACGGGCATCATATCTGGGCCGTTTGGCTAAGATCAAGTGCACATCCGGGCTGCAACCAGATCAGGTGCTGCAGGCAAGGCAGCAACTTCATGAGAGATGCCCCTTGGCATTCATTCCTGAAGCAAACTGCTCAACCGGCGCACTCATTCTGATGCCTGCTCACTCGGCTGCTGCCTGCACCAAGCACAGAAGCAGAGTGAAGTGGAGCAGGCCGAAAGACCTTTTCTGTCCCGCCACACTCGCTCCACTTCTCAGGCTCAGGCTTCTCAGCTGCTCCTTGAAGCCAACGGAGGACGCGACGGACGGACGGACGGACGGATGGACGGGCGGGCGAAGGAAGGAAGGAAGGAAGGAAGGAAGGAAGGAAGGAAGGAAGGAACGAACGATATCGAGTCACTGGCTCTGCTGCAATTTCACCAGCAGCCAGCCAGCCTGTCGGACAGGCAGGCTCGTTCAAGTGTGCCAGCAGCCAGGGCACGCGGACGGGAGGGAGGAAGGAAGGAAGGGAGGGAGGCATCCGATGGAGCCCGGCTACAGAGCAACGGGGCGCCGCCGCCGCCGGCACAACAGGGCCCGGTGCTCCTGCACCCTGCATCCTCCCCGCCTGCACCAGACTGCCAAGACTGCTGCTCTCCTGCCCAGACAGACAGACCAGCTACAAGCATCACCACCTAGCCATAGCATCAGCAAAACTCTGCCTACCTGCCCTGCCCTGGCCTGGCCTGGCCTCCTGGCCTCCTCTGATGCGTCTGCCTGCCCCAGGCCCAAAGCCCCGCCCACCGTTCAAGGTAAGGCAGAGGCACAACCCCCCACTCCACCCACTCAGACCTCCCCAATATACATCGGCAGTGCAGTGCATCTCTAGCCTCGCTCAGAATCACGTCCCAAACCCCAAGATCACTCAAACGTCTCATGCTTACACCTACCTACTCGGCGTCCAGCTTTGGCGCACGTCTCCACAATTGCCACATCCGTCCACGTGCCCCTGCTTCACGCACGGCACTGTGCCTCCCTCCGGCAGGCATTTCGCCGATCCGTTTCCTGTTTCACAACCAAGGCATAATCAGTACCCCTTTCCTTCCACGGCGCGCACACGCGCCCACCCACTCCACCACTGAGCCATGCCGGCCAAAAACGCACCTGCAGAGCAGTGGGGCACAGGGCCGCCGTCAGCCCGCGACACATTTCCCTCCTGCCGTGCCCTCCCTCCTGTTTCTACATCCGTGCACCCACCCCGCTGCAAAACCAGTCAGTCTGCTCAGGCGTCAGCACAGAGGCATAATGAAGGGCCTCGGCCCTTCTCCCTTTACTGCCCTCTGTACAGCTTGGCAGATCCCTCAGCACTCCGTGTGCACGTGTGTCTGTGACTCTGTGTGTGTGTGTGTGTGTGTGAGAGAGAGAGATTGAGTGAGTGAGTGAGTGAGTGAGTGAGTGAGTGAGTGAGTGAGAGAGAGAGAGACAGACCCTGCCAGATCCCTCAGCATTCCATGTGTGTTTGTGTCGGTGGGTGAGAGAGACAGAGACAGAGACAGAGAGACAGACAGACACACACACACACACACACACACACCCACCCACCTCCACACACCCCCGTGTGCACGTGTGTCTGTGACTCTGTGTGTGTGTGAGATTGAGTGAGAGAGAGAGACAGACCCTGCCAGATCCCTCAGCATTCCATGTGTGTTTGTGTCGGTGGGTGAGAGAGACAGAGACAGAGACAGACACAGAGAGACAGACACACACACACACACAAACACACACACACACCCACCCCCACACACCCCCGTGTGCACGTGTGTCTGTGACTCTGTGTGTGTGTGAGATTGAGTGAGTGAGAGAGAGAGACAGACCGACCCTGCCAGATCCCTCAGCATTCCATGTGTGTTTGTGTCGGTGGGTGAGAGAGACAGAGACAGACACAGAGAGACAGACAGACACACACACACACCCACCCACCCCCATCCACCCTGGTAAAAAAAGGTGGTGGGGGAGCAGGGGAGAAGACACCACTGTGTCCAATGATAGCCTGTGCAGACGCAAAGTCTACAGCTTCTGTGAGATGAAACAAACTCAAGCCACTCAACAATTGTAATTCCACACACATCAAAATAAAGGCACAGAGGTGTGAATGGCTGCACTTCAGCCTTCGGCTTGGAGAGCACACCCATTGTTTCTCCTCAGGCACACCTGTAGCTGACATCTTCCTATTCCCAAGCTTGCCAGGAGGCTTTTCTGCCCGCGGACTTTGGCCACGTCCACAAACCTCGTAACCGGTCTTGAGCGGCGCACGTGGCCTCTGCCTTTGTCGCCCGGTGCAGTCCCATCCGCTCGCTCCCTCCCGGAGAGGGCAGAGCCTCCGAAGGAGACCGTTCAGCTGGATGCGCCAGCCAGCTGGGGCACGCAAAGCCGAGAGGCGCGCTCTCTTTGCCGAGTGCAGGGACGCCCTTGAAGGGCCGAGCGGCCTGCTCCCACTCCCCCTGCAGACTTTTGTGCAGACAGGACAGCGTGACCAGCCTCCCACGACCAGGAGAGCAGTGCAAGTTGAGCCAGCCTCTGAGACCGACCTGGGAGCCAGCCGAGGAAGCCGGCAGCCTTGACGTAGGCAGTGTGCCAGTGACGTAGGCGCCCGTAGGTACGGCCCCACTCCCAGATGATTGGTGGATCACTGGCAGCTTTACATAGCCTCTGACAAGTTGCACTCAGGACGGACCAGGTAGGCAACAGCTGTCCAGCACACCCACCGATCCCAGACAACCTAGGGGAGAGCTGCCAGCGGGCCAGGGCAGCAAGGTCTTTGCCAGGCCTCCTGCTTCAATCTAAACACCAGAGGCTAGGCAGGATGTAGCCGACTCAAGAGGCCGCCTGCATCGCTTCTCGGCCTTTTGGCTAAGATCAAGTGTAGTATCTGTTCTTATCAGTTTAATATCTGATACGTCCCTTATCTGGGGACCATATATTAAATTGATTTTTGGAACAGGGAGATGGAATAGGGGCTTGCTCCGTCCACTCCACGCATCGACCCGGTATTGCAGTGCCTCTGGGAACGGTGCACTCCCCTTCTGGGGAATTTCAAAGTAGCAAAGAAAAGAAAAACGACGAAAGCTCCATCAGGCGGCGGCGGCGGCACAGCAGCACAGACAAGCATGCACGCACATGGAGAGAGAGGAGAGCTGCTTGCTCTACACCTCTCCTGTGTCTGTGTCTGTCTGTCGATACAGCTCACTCACTCACTCACTCACGCAATGTGCAGACAACTCAACAACAGCACGGGCATCATATCTGGGCCGTTTGGCTAAGATCAAGTGCACATCCGGGCTGCAACCAGATCAGGTGCTGCAGGCAAGGCAGCAACTTCATGAGAGATGCCCCTTGGCATTCATTCCTGAAGCAAACTGCTCAACCGGCGCACTCATTCTGATGCCTGCTCACTCGGCTGCTGCCTGCACCAAGCACAGAAGCAGAGTGAAGTGGAGCAGGCCGAAAGACCTTTTCTGTCCCGCCACACTCGCTCCACTTCTCAGGCTCAGGCTTCTCAGCTGCTCCTTGAAGCCAACGGAGGACGCGACGGACGGACGGACGGACGGACGGATGGACGGGCGGGCGAAGGAAGGAAGGAAGGAAGGAAGGAAGGAACGAACGATATCGAGTCACTGGCTCTGCTGCAATTTCACCAGCAGCCAGCCAGCCTGTCGGACAGGCAGGCTCGTTCAAGTGTGCCAGCAGCCAGGGCACGCGGACGGGAGGGAGGAAGGAAGGAAGGGAGGGAGGCATCCGATGGAGCCCGGCTACAGAGCAACGGGGCGCCGCCGCCGCCGGCACAACAGGGCCCGGTGCTCCTGCACCCTGCATCCTCCCCGCCTGCACCAGACTGCCAAGACTGCTGCTCTCCTGCCCAGACAGACAGACCAGCTACAAGCATCACCACCTAGCCATAGCATCAGCAAAACTCTGCCTACCTGCCCTGCCCTGGCCTGGCCTGGCCTCCTGGCCTCCTCTGATGCGTCTGCCTGCCCCAGGCCCAAAGCCCCGCCCACCGTTCAAGGTAAGGCAGAGGCACAACCCCCCACTCCACCCACTCAGACCTCCCCAATATACATCGGCAGTGCAGTGCATCTCTAGCCTCGCTCAGAATCACGTCCCAAACCCCAAGATCACTCAAACGTCTCATGCTTACACCTACCTACTCGGCGTCCAGCTTTGGCGCACGTCTCCACAATTGCCACATCCGTCCACGTGCCCCTGCTTCACGCACGGCACTGTGCCTCCCTCCGGCAGGCATTTCGCCGATCCGTTTCCTGTTTCACAACCAAGGCATAATCAGTACCCCTTTCCTTCCACGGCGCGCACACGCGCCCACCCACTCCACCACTGAGCCATGCCGGCCAAAAACGCACCTGCAGAGCAGTGGGGCACAGGGCCGCCGTCAGCCCGCGACACATTTCCCTCCTGCCGTGCCCTCCCTCCTGTTTCTACATCCGTGCACCCACCCCGCTGCAAAACCAGTCAGTCTGCTCAGGCGTCAGCACAGAGGCATAATGAAGGGCCTCGGCCCTTCTCCCTTTACTGCCCTCTGTACAGCTTGGCAGATCCCTCAGCACTCCGTGTGCACGTGTGTCTGTGACTCTGTGTGTGTGTGTGTGTGTGTGAGAGAGAGAGATTGAGTGAGTGAGTGAGTGAGTGAGTGAGTGAGTGAGTGAGTGAGAGAGAGAGAGACAGACCCTGCCAGATCCCTCAGCATTCCATGTGTGTTTGTGTCGGTGGGTGAGAGAGACAGAGACAGAGACAGAGAGACAGACAGACACACACACACACACACACACACACCCACCCACCTCCACACACCCCCGTGTGCACGTGTGTCTGTGACTCTGTGTGTGTGTGAGATTGAGTGAGAGAGAGAGACAGACCCTGCCAGATCCCTCAGCATTCCATGTGTGTTTGTGTCGGTGGGTGAGAGAGACAGAGACAGAGACAGACACAGAGAGACAGACACACACACACACACAAACACACACACACACCCACCCCCACACACCCCCGTGTGCACGTGTGTCTGTGACTCTGTGTGTGTGTGAGATTGAGTGAGTGAGAGAGAGAGACAGACCGACCCTGCCAGATCCCTCAGCATTCCATGTGTGTTTGTGTCGGTGGGTGAGAGAGACAGAGACAGACACAGAGAGACAGACAGACACACACACACACCCACCCACCCCCATCCACCCTGGTAAAAAAAGGTGGTGGGGGAGCAGGGGAGAAGACACCACTGTGTCCAATGATAGCCTGTGCAGACGCAAAGTCTACAGCTTCTGTGAGATGAAACAAACTCAAGCCACTCAACAATTGTAATTCCACACACATCAAAATAAAGGCACAGAGGTGTGAATGGCTGCACTTCAGCCTTCGGCTTGGAGAGCACACCCATTGTTTCTCCTCAGGCACACCTGTAGCTGACATCTTCCTATTCCCAAGCTTGCCAGGAGGCTTTTCTGCCCGCGGACTTTGGCCACGTCCACAAACCTCGTAACCGGTCTTGAGCGGCGCACGTGGCCTCTGCCTTTGTCGCCCGGTGCAGTCCCATCCGCTCGCTCCCTCCCGGAGAGGGCAGAGCCTCCGAAGGAGACCGTTCAGCTGGATGCGCCAGCCAGCTGGGGCACGCAAAGCCGAGAGGCGCGCTCTCTTTGCCGAGTGCAGGGACGCCCTTGAAGGGCCGAGCGGCCTGCTCCCACTCCCCCTGCAGACTTTTGTGCAGACAGGACAGCGTGACCAGCCTCCCACGACCAGGAGAGCAGTGCAAGTTGAGCCAGCCTCTGAGACCGACCTGGGAGCCAGCCGAGGAAGCCGGCAGCCTTGACGTAGGCAGTGTGCCAGTGACGTAGGCGCCCGTAGGTACGGCCCCACTCCCAGATGATTGGTGGATCACTGGCAGCTTTACATAGCCTCTGACAAGTTGCACTCAGGACGGACCAGGTAGGCAACAGCTGTCCAGCACACCCACCGATCCCAGACAACCTAGGGGAGAGCTGCCAGCGGGCCAGGGCAGCAAGGTCTTTGCCAGGCCTCCTGCTTCAATCTAAACACCAGAGGCTAGGCAGGATGTAGCCGACTCAAGAGGCCGCCTGCATCGCTTCTCGGCCTTTTGGCTAAGATCAAGTGTAGTATCTGTTCTTATCAGTTTAATATCTGATACGTCCCTTATCTGGGGACCATATATTAAATTGATTTTTGGAACAGGGAGATGGAATAGGGGCTTGCTCCGTCCACTCCACGCATCGACCCGGTATTGCAGTGCCTCTGGGAACGGTGCACTCCCCTTCTGGGGAATTTCAAAGTAGCAAAGAAAAGAAAAACGACGAAAGCTCCATCAGGCGGCGGCGGCGGCACAGCAGCACAGACAAGCATGCACGCACATGGAGAGAGAGGAGAGCTGCTTGCTCTACACCTCTCCTGTGTCTGTGTCTGTCTGTCGATACAGCTCACTCACTCACTCACTCACGCAATGTGCAGACAACTCAACAACAGCACGGGCATCATATCTGGGCCGTTTGGCTAAGATCAAGTGCACATCCGGGCTGCAACCAGATCAGGTGCTGCAGGCAAGGCAGCAACTTCATGAGAGATGCCCCTTGGCATTCATTCCTGAAGCAAACTGCTCAACCGGCGCACTCATTCTGATGCCTGCTCACTCGGCTGCTGCCTGCACCAAGCACAGAAGCAGAGTGAAGTGGAGCAGGCCGAAAGACCTTTTCTGTCCCGCCACACTCGCTCCACTTCTCAGGCTCAGGCTTCTCAGCTGCTCCTTGAAGCCAACGGAGGACGCGACGGACGGACGGACGGACGGATGGACGGGCGGGCGAAGGAAGGAAGGAAGGAAGGAAGGAAGGAAGGAAGGAAGGAAGGAACGAACGATATCGAGTCACTGGCTCTGCTGCAATTTCACCAGCAGCCAGCCAGCCTGTCGGACAGGCAGGCTCGTTCAAGTGTGCCAGCAGCCAGGGCACGCGGACGGGAGGGAGGAAGGAAGGAAGGGAGGGAGGCATCCGATGGAGCCCGGCTACAGAGCAACGGGGCGCCGCCGCCGCCGGCACAACAGGGCCCGGTGCTCCTGCACCCTGCATCCTCCCCGCCTGCACCAGACTGCCAAGACTGCTGCTCTCCTGCCCAGACAGACAGACCAGCTACAAGCATCACCACCTAGCCATAGCATCAGCAAAACTCTGCCTACCTGCCCTGCCCTGGCCTGGCCTGGCCTCCTGGCCTCCTCTGATGCGTCTGCCTGCCCCAGGCCCAAAGCCCCGCCCACCGTTCAAGGTAAGGCAGAGGCACAACCCCCCACTCCACCCACTCAGACCTCCCCAATATACATCGGCAGTGCAGTGCATCTCTAGCCTCGCTCAGAATCACGTCCCAAACCCCAAGATCACTCAAACGTCTCATGCTTACACCTACCTACTCGGCGTCCAGCTTTGGCGCACGTCTCCACAATTGCCACATCCGTCCACGTGCCCCTGCTTCACGCACGGCACTGTGCCTCCCTCCGGCAGGCATTTCGCCGATCCGTTTCCTGTTTCACAACCAAGGCATAATCAGTACCCCTTTCCTTCCACGGCGCGCACACGCGCCCACCCACTCCACCACTGAGCCATGCCGGCCAAAAACGCACCTGCAGAGCAGTGGGGCACAGGGCCGCCGTCAGCCCGCGACACATTTCCCTCCTGCCGTGCCCTCCCTCCTGTTTCTACATCCGTGCACCCACCCCGCTGCAAAACCAGTCAGTCTGCTCAGGCGTCAGCACAGAGGCATAATGAAGGGCCTCGGCCCTTCTCCCTTTACTGCCCTCTGTACAGCTTGGCAGATCCCTCAGCACTCCGTGTGCACGTGTGTCTGTGACTCTGTGTGTGTGTGTGTGTGTGTGAGAGAGAGAGATTGAGTGAGTGAGTGAGTGAGTGAGTGAGTGAGTGAGTGAGTGAGAGAGAGAGAGACAGACCCTGCCAGATCCCTCAGCATTCCATGTGTGTTTGTGTCGGTGGGTGAGAGAGACAGAGACAGAGACAGAGAGACAGACAGACACACACACACACACACACACACACCCACCCACCTCCACACACCCCCGTGTGCACGTGTGTCTGTGACTCTGTGTGTGTGTGAGATTGAGTGAGAGAGAGAGACAGACCCTGCCAGATCCCTCAGCATTCCATGTGTGTTTGTGTCGGTGGGTGAGAGAGACAGAGACAGAGACAGACACAGAGAGACAGACACACACACACACACAAACACACACACACACCCACCCCCACACACCCCCGTGTGCACGTGTGTCTGTGACTCTGTGTGTGTGTGAGATTGAGTGAGTGAGAGAGAGAGACAGACCGACCCTGCCAGATCCCTCAGCATTCCATGTGTGTTTGTGTCGGTGGGTGAGAGAGACAGAGACAGACACAGAGAGACAGACAGACACACACACACACCCACCCACCCCCATCCACCCTGGTAAAAAAAGGTGGTGGGGGAGCAGGGGAGAAGACACCACTGTGTCCAATGATAGCCTGTGCAGACGCAAAGTCTACAGCTTCTGTGAGATGAAACAAACTCAAGCCACTCAACAATTGTAATTCCACACACATCAAAATAAAGGCACAGAGGTGTGAATGGCTGCACTTCAGCCTTCGGCTTGGAGAGCACACCCATTGTTTCTCCTCAGGCACACCTGTAGCTGACATCTTCCTATTCCCAAGCTTGCCAGGAGGCTTTTCTGCCCGCGGACTTTGGCCACGTCCACAAACCTCGTAACCGGTCTTGAGCGGCGCACGTGGCCTCTGCCTTTGTCGCCCGGTGCAGTCCCATCCGCTCGCTCCCTCCCGGAGAGGGCAGAGCCTCCGAAGGAGACCGTTCAGCTGGATGCGCCAGCCAGCTGGGGCACGCAAAGCCGAGAGGCGCGCTCTCTTTGCCGAGTGCAGGGACGCCCTTGAAGGGCCGAGCGGCCTGCTCCCACTCCCCCTGCAGACTTTTGTGCAGACAGGACAGCGTGACCAGCCTCCCACGACCAGGAGAGCAGTGCAAGTTGAGCCAGCCTCTGAGACCGACCTGGGAGCCAGCCGAGGAAGCCGGCAGCCTTGACGTAGGCAGTGTGCCAGTGACGTAGGCGCCCGTAGGTACGGCCCCACTCCCAGATGATTGGTGGATCACTGGCAGCTTTACATAGCCTCTGACAAGTTGCACTCAGGACGGACCAGGTAGGCAACAGCTGTCCAGCACACCCACCGATCCCAGACAACCTAGGGGAGAGCTGCCAGCGGGCCAGGGCAGCAAGGTCTTTGCCAGGCCTCCTGCTTCAATCTAAACACCAGAGGCTAGGCAGGATGTAGCCGACTCAAGAGGCCGCCTGCATCGCTTCTCGGCCTTTTGGCTAAGATCAAGTGTAGTATCTGTTCTTATCAGTTTAATATCTGATACGTCCCTTATCTGGGGACCATATATTAAATTGATTTTTGGAACAGGGAGATGGAATAGGGGCTTGCTCCGTCCACTCCACGCATCGACCCGGTATTGCAGTGCCTCTGGGAACGGTGCACTCCCCTTCTGGGGAATTTCAAAGTAGCAAAGAAAAGAAAAACGACGAAAGCTCCATCAGGCGGCGGCGGCGGCACAGCAGCACAGACAAGCATGCACGCACATGGAGAGAGAGGAGAGCTGCTTGCTCTACACCTCTCCTGTGTCTGTGTCTGTCTGTCGATACAGCTCACTCACTCACTCACTCACGCAATGTGCAGACAACTCAACAACAGCACGGGCATCATATCTGGGCCGTTTGGCTAAGATCAAGTGCACATCCGGGCTGCAACCAGATCAGGTGCTGCAGGCAAGGCAGCAACTTCATGAGAGATGCCCCTTGGCATTCATTCCTGAAGCAAACTGCTCAACCGGCGCACTCATTCTGATGCCTGCTCACTCGGCTGCTGCCTGCACCAAGCACAGAAGCAGAGTGAAGTGGAGCAGGCCGAAAGACCTTTTCTGTCCCGCCACACTCGCTCCACTTCTCAGGCTCAGGCTTCTCAGCTGCTCCTTGAAGCCAACGGAGGACGCGACGGACGGACGGACGGACGGACGGATGGACGGGCGGGCGAAGGAAGGAAGGAAGGAAGGAAGGAAGGAACGAACGATATCGAGTCACTGGCTCTGCTGCAATTTCACCAGCAGCCAGCCAGCCTGTCGGACAGGCAGGCTCGTTCAAGTGTGCCAGCAGCCAGGGCACGCGGACGGGAGGGAGGAAGGAAGGAAGGGAGGGAGGCATCCGATGGAGCCCGGCTACAGAGCAACGGGGCGCCGCCGCCGCCGGCACAACAGGGCCCGGTGCTCCTGCACCCTGCATCCTCCCCGCCTGCACCAGACTGCCAAGACTGCTGCTCTCCTGCCCAGACAGACAGACCAGCTACAAGCATCACCACCTAGCCATAGCATCAGCAAAACTCTGCCTACCTGCCCTGCCCTGGCCTGGCCTGGCCTCCTGGCCTCCTCTGATGCGTCTGCCTGCCCCAGGCCCAAAGCCCCGCCCACCGTTCAAGGTAAGGCAGAGGCACAACCCCCCACTCCACCCACTCAGACCTCCCCAATATACATCGGCAGTGCAGTGCATCTCTAGCCTCGCTCAGAATCACGTCCCAAACCCCAAGATCACTCAAACGTCTCATGCTTACACCTACCTACTCGGCGTCCAGCTTTGGCGCACGTCTCCACAATTGCCACATCCGTCCACGTGCCCCTGCTTCACGCACGGCACTGTGCCTCCCTCCGGCAGGCATTTCGCCGATCCGTTTCCTGTTTCACAACCAAGGCATAATCAGTACCCCTTTCCTTCCACGGCGCGCACACGCGCCCACCCACTCCACCACTGAGCCATGCCGGCCAAAAACGCACCTGCAGAGCAGTGGGGCACAGGGCCGCCGTCAGCCCGCGACACATTTCCCTCCTGCCGTGCCCTCCCTCCTGTTTCTACATCCGTGCACCCACCCCGCTGCAAAACCAGTCAGTCTGCTCAGGCGTCAGCACAGAGGCATAATGAAGGGCCTCGGCCCTTCTCCCTTTACTGCCCTCTGTACAGCTTGGCAGATCCCTCAGCACTCCGTGTGCACGTGTGTCTGTGACTCTGTGTGTGTGTGTGTGTGTGTGAGAGAGAGAGATTGAGTGAGTGAGTGAGTGAGTGAGTGAGTGAGTGAGTGAGTGAGAGAGAGAGAGACAGACCCTGCCAGATCCCTCAGCATTCCATGTGTGTTTGTGTCGGTGGGTGAGAGAGACAGAGACAGAGACAGAGAGACAGACAGACACACACACACACACACACACACACCCACCCACCTCCACACACCCCCGTGTGCACGTGTGTCTGTGACTCTGTGTGTGTGTGAGATTGAGTGAGAGAGAGAGACAGACCCTGCCAGATCCCTCAGCATTCCATGTGTGTTTGTGTCGGTGGGTGAGAGAGACAGAGACAGAGACAGACACAGAGAGACAGACACACACACACACACAAACACACACACACACCCACCCCCACACACCCCCGTGTGCACGTGTGTCTGTGACTCTGTGTGTGTGTGAGATTGAGTGAGTGAGAGAGAGAGACAGACCGACCCTGCCAGATCCCTCAGCATTCCATGTGTGTTTGTGTCGGTGGGTGAGAGAGACAGAGACAGACACAGAGAGACAGACAGACACACACACACACCCACCCACCCCCATCCACCCTGGTAAAAAAAGGTGGTGGGGGAGCAGGGGAGAAGACACCACTGTGTCCAATGATAGCCTGTGCAGACGCAAAGTCTACAGCTTCTGTGAGATGAAACAAACTCAAGCCACTCAACAATTGTAATTCCACACACATCAAAATAAAGGCACAGAGGTGTGAATGGCTGCACTTCAGCCTTCGGCTTGGAGAGCACACCCATTGTTTCTCCTCAGGCACACCTGTAGCTGACATCTTCCTATTCCCAAGCTTGCCAGGAGGCTTTTCTGCCCGCGGACTTTGGCCACGTCCACAAACCTCGTAACCGGTCTTGAGCGGCGCACGTGGCCTCTGCCTTTGTCGCCCGGTGCAGTCCCATCCGCTCGCTCCCTCCCGGAGAGGGCAGAGCCTCCGAAGGAGACCGTTCAGCTGGATGCGCCAGCCAGCTGGGGCACGCAAAGCCGAGAGGCGCGCTCTCTTTGCCGAGTGCAGGGACGCCCTTGAAGGGCCGAGCGGCCTGCTCCCACTCCCCCTGCAGACTTTTGTGCAGACAGGACAGCGTGACCAGCCTCCCACGACCAGGAGAGCAGTGCAAGTTGAGCCAGCCTCTGAGACCGACCTGGGAGCCAGCCGAGGAAGCCGGCAGCCTTGACGTAGGCAGTGTGCCAGTGACGTAGGCGCCCGTAGGTACGGCCCCACTCCCAGATGATTGGTGGATCACTGGCAGCTTTACATAGCCTCTGACAAGTTGCACTCAGGACGGACCAGGTAGGCAACAGCTGTCCAGCACACCCACCGATCCCAGACAACCTAGGGGAGAGCTGCCAGCGGGCCAGGGCAGCAAGGTCTTTGCCAGGCCTCCTGCTTCAATCTAAACACCAGAGGCTAGGCAGGATGTAGCCGACTCAAGAGGCCGCCTGCATCGCTTCTCGGCCTTTTGGCTAAGATCAAGTGTAGTATCTGTTCTTATCAGTTTAATATCTGATACGTCCCTTATCTGGGGACCATATATTAAATTGATTTTTGGAACAGGGAGATGGAATAGGGGCTTGCTCCGTCCACTCCACGCATCGACCCGGTATTGCAGTGCCTCTGGGAACGGTGCACTCCCCTTCTGGGGAATTTCAAAGTAGCAAAGAAAAGAAAAACGACGAAAGCTCCATCAGGCGGCGGCGGCGGCACAGCAGCACAGACAAGCATGCACGCACATGGAGAGAGAGGAGAGCTGCTTGCTCTACACCTCTCCTGTGTCTGTGTCTGTCTGTCGATACAGCTCACTCACTCACTCACTCACGCAATGTGCAGACAACTCAACAACAGCACGGGCATCATATCTGGGCCGTTTGGCTAAGATCAAGTGCACATCCGGGCTGCAACCAGATCAGGTGCTGCAGGCAAGGCAGCAACTTCATGAGAGATGCCCCTTGGCATTCATTCCTGAAGCAAACTGCTCAACCGGCGCACTCATTCTGATGCCTGCTCACTCGGCTGCTGCCTGCACCAAGCACAGAAGCAGAGTGAAGTGGAGCAGGCCGAAAGACCTTTTCTGTCCCGCCACACTCGCTCCACTTCTCAGGCTCAGGCTTCTCAGCTGCTCCTTGAAGCCAACGGAGGACGCGACGGACGGACGGACGGACGGACGGATGGACGGGCGGGCGAAGGAAGGAAGGAAGGAAGGAAGGAAGGAACGAACGATATCGAGTCACTGGCTCTGCTGCAATTTCACCAGCAGCCAGCCAGCCTGTCGGACAGGCAGGCTCGTTCAAGTGTGCCAGCAGCCAGGGCACGCGGACGGGAGGGAGGAAGGAAGGAAGGGAGGGAGGCATCCGATGGAGCCCGGCTACAGAGCAACGGGGCGCCGCCGCCGCCGGCACAACAGGGCCCGGTGCTCCTGCACCCTGCATCCTCCCCGCCTGCACCAGACTGCCAAGACTGCTGCTCTCCTGCCCAGACAGACAGACCAGCTACAAGCATCACCACCTAGCCATAGCATCAGCAAAACTCTGCCTACCTGCCCTGCCCTGGCCTGGCCTGGCCTCCTGGCCTCCTCTGATGCGTCTGCCTGCCCCAGGCCCAAAGCCCCGCCCACCGTTCAAGGTAAGGCAGAGGCACAACCCCCCACTCCACCCACTCAGACCTCCCCAATATACATCGGCAGTGCAGTGCATCTCTAGCCTCGCTCAGAATCACGTCCCAAACCCCAAGATCACTCAAACGTCTCATGCTTACACCTACCTACTCGGCGTCCAGCTTTGGCGCACGTCTCCACAATTGCCACATCCGTCCACGTGCCCCTGCTTCACGCACGGCACTGTGCCTCCCTCCGGCAGGCATTTCGCCGATCCGTTTCCTGTTTCACAACCAAGGCATAATCAGTACCCCTTTCCTTCCACGGCGCGCACACGCGCCCACCCACTCCACCACTGAGCCATGCCGGCCAAAAACGCACCTGCAGAGCAGTGGGGCACAGGGCCGCCGTCAGCCCGCGACACATTTCCCTCCTGCCGTGCCCTCCCTCCTGTTTCTACATCCGTGCACCCACCCCGCTGCAAAACCAGTCAGTCTGCTCAGGCGTCAGCACAGAGGCATAATGAAGGGCCTCGGCCCTTCTCCCTTTACTGCCCTCTGTACAGCTTGGCAGATCCCTCAGCACTCCGTGTGCACGTGTGTCTGTGACTCTGTGTGTGTGTGTGTGTGTGTGAGAGAGAGAGATTGAGTGAGTGAGTGAGTGAGTGAGTGAGTGAGTGAGTGAGTGAGAGAGAGAGAGACAGACCCTGCCAGATCCCTCAGCATTCCATGTGTGTTTGTGTCGGTGGGTGAGAGAGACAGAGACAGAGACAGACACAGAGAGACAGACACACACACACACACAAACACACACACACACCCACCCCCACACACCCCCGTGTGCACGTGTGTCTGTGACTCTGTGTGTGTGTGAGATTGAGTGAGAGAGAGAGACAGACCCTGCCAGATCCCTCAGCATTCCATGTGTGTTTGTGTCGGTGGGTGAGAGAGACAGAGACAGAGACAGACACAGAGAGACAGACACACACACACACACAAACACACACACACACCCACCCCCACACACCCCCGTGTGCACGTGTGTCTGTGACTCTGTGTGTGTGTGAGATTGAGTGAGTGAGAGAGAGAGACAGACCGACCCTGCCAGATCCCTCAGCATTCCATGTGTGTTTGTGTCGGTGGGTGAGAGAGACAGAGACAGACACAGAGAGACAGACAGACACACACACACACCCACCCACCCCCATCCACCCTGGTAAAAAAAGGTGGTGGGGGAGCAGGGGAGAAGACACCACTGTGTCCAATGATAGCCTGTGCAGACGCAAAGTCTACAGCTTCTGTGAGATGAAACAAACTCAAGCCACTCAACAATTGTAATTCCACACACATCAAAATAAAGGCACAGAGGTGTGAATGGCTGCACTTCAGCCTTCGGCTTGGAGAGCACACCCATTGTTTCTCCTCAGGCACACCTGTAGCTGACATCTTCCTATTCCCAAGCTTGCCAGGAGGCTTTTCTGCCCGCGGACTTTGGCCACGTCCACAAACCTCGTAACCGGTCTTGAGCGGCGCACGTGGCCTCTGCCTTTGTCGCCCGGTGCAGTCCCATCCGCTCGCTCCCTCCCGGAGAGGGCAGAGCCTCCGAAGGAGACCGTTCAGCTGGATGCGCCAGCCAGCTGGGGCACGCAAAGCCGAGAGGCGCGCTCTCTTTGCCGAGTGCAGGGACGCCCTTGAAGGGCCGAGCGGCCTGCTCCCACTCCCCCTGCAGACTTTTGTGCAGACAGGACAGCGTGACCAGCCTCCCACGACCAGGAGAGCAGTGCAAGTTGAGCCAGCCTCTGAGACCGACCTGGGAGCCAGCCGAGGAAGCCGGCAGCCTTGACGTAGGCAGTGTGCCAGTGACGTAGGCGCCCGTAGGTACGGCCCCACTCCCAGATGATTGGTGGATCACTGGCAGCTTTACATAGCCTCTGACAAGTTGCACTCAGGACGGACCAGGTAGGCAACAGCTGTCCAGCACACCCACCGATCCCAGACAACCTAGGGGAGAGCTGCCAGCGGGCCAGGGCAGCAAGGTCTTTGCCAGGCCTCCTGCTTCAATCTAAACACCAGAGGCTAGGCAGGATGTAGCCGACTCAAGAGGCCGCCTGCATCGCTTCTCGGCCTTTTGGCTAAGATCAAGTGTAGTATCTGTTCTTATCAGTTTAATATCTGATACGTCCCTTATCTGGGGACCATATATTAAATTGATTTTTGGAACAGGGAGATGGAATAGGGGCTTGCTCCGTCCACTCCACGCATCGACCCGGTATTGCAGTGCCTCTGGGAACGGTGCACTCCCCTTCTGGGGAATTTCAAAGTAGCAAAGAAAAGAAAAACGACGAAAGCTCCATCAGGCGGCGGCGGCGGCACAGCAGCACAGACAAGCATGCACGCACATGGAGAGAGAGGAGAGCTGCTTGCTCTACACCTCTCCTGTGTCTGTGTCTGTCTGTCGATACAGCTCACTCACTCACTCACTCACGCAATGTGCAGACAACTCAACAACAGCACGGGCATCATATCTGGGCCGTTTGGCTAAGATCAAGTGCACATCCGGGCTGCAACCAGATCAGGTGCTGCAGGCAAGGCAGCAACTTCATGAGAGATGCCCCTTGGCATTCATTCCTGAAGCAAACTGCTCAACCGGCGCACTCATTCTGATGCCTGCTCACTCGGCTGCTGCCTGCACCAAGCACAGAAGCAGAGTGAAGTGGAGCAGGCCGAAAGACCTTTTCTGTCCCGCCACACTCGCTCCACTTCTCAGGCTCAGGCTTCTCAGCTGCTCCTTGAAGCCAACGGAGGACGCGACGGACGGACGGACGGACGGACGGATGGACGGGCGGGCGAAGGAAGGAAGGAAGGAAGGAAGGAAGGAACGAACGATATCGAGTCACTGGCTCTGCTGCAATTTCACCAGCAGCCAGCCAGCCTGTCGGACAGGCAGGCTCGTTCAAGTGTGCCAGCAGCCAGGGCACGCGGACGGGAGGGAGGAAGGAAGGAAGGGAGGGAGGCATCCGATGGAGCCCGGCTACAGAGCAACGGGGCGCCGCCGCCGCCGGCACAACAGGGCCCGGTGCTCCTGCACCCTGCATCCTCCCCGCCTGCACCAGACTGCCAAGACTGCTGCTCTCCTGCCCAGACAGACAGACCAGCTACAAGCATCACCACCTAGCCATAGCATCAGCAAAACTCTGCCTACCTGCCCTGCCCTGGCCTGGCCTGGCCTCCTGGCCTCCTCTGATGCGTCTGCCTGCCCCAGGCCCAAAGCCCCGCCCACCGTTCAAGGTAAGGCAGAGGCACAACCCCCCACTCCACCCACTCAGACCTCCCCAATATACATCGGCAGTGCAGTGCATCTCTAGCCTCGCTCAGAATCACGTCCCAAACCCCAAGATCACTCAAACGTCTCATGCTTACACCTACCTACTCGGCGTCCAGCTTTGGCGCACGTCTCCACAATTGCCACATCCGTCCACGTGCCCCTGCTTCACGCACGGCACTGTGCCTCCCTCCGGCAGGCATTTCGCCGATCCGTTTCCTGTTTCACAACCAAGGCATAATCAGTACCCCTTTCCTTCCACGGCGCGCACACGCGCCCACCCACTCCACCACTGAGCCATGCCGGCCAAAAACGCACCTGCAGAGCAGTGGGGCACAGGGCCGCCGTCAGCCCGCGACACATTTCCCTCCTGCCGTGCCCTCCCTCCTGTTTCTACATCCGTGCACCCACCCCGCTGCAAAACCAGTCAGTCTGCTCAGGCGTCAGCACAGAGGCATAATGAAGGGCCTCGGCCCTTCTCCCTTTACTGCCCTCTGTACAGCTTGGCAGATCCCTCAGCACTCCGTGTGCACGTGTGTCTGTGACTCTGTGTGTGTGTGTGTGTGTGTGAGAGAGAGAGATTGAGTGAGTGAGTGAGTGAGTGAGTGAGTGAGTGAGTGAGTGAGAGAGAGAGAGACAGACCCTGCCAGATCCCTCAGCATTCCATGTGTGTTTGTGTCGGTGGGTGAGAGAGACAGAGACAGAGACAGAGAGACAGACAGACACACACACACACACACACACACACCCACCCACCTCCACACACCCCCGTGTGCACGTGTGTCTGTGACTCTGTGTGTGTGTGAGATTGAGTGAGAGAGAGAGACAGACCCTGCCAGATCCCTCAGCATTCCATGTGTGTTTGTGTCGGTGGGTGAGAGAGACAGAGACAGAGACAGACACAGAGAGACAGACACACACACACACACAAACACACACACACACCCACCCCCACACACCCCCGTGTGCACGTGTGTCTGTGACTCTGTGTGTGTGTGAGATTGAGTGAGTGAGAGAGAGAGACAGACCGACCCTGCCAGATCCCTCAGCATTCCATGTGTGTTTGTGTCGGTGGGTGAGAGAGACAGAGACAGACACAGAGAGACAGACAGACACACACACACACCCACCCACCCCCATCCACCCTGGTAAAAAAAGGTGGTGGGGGAGCAGGGGAGAAGACACCACTGTGTCCAATGATAGCCTGTGCAGACGCAAAGTCTACAGCTTCTGTGAGATGAAACAAACTCAAGCCACTCAACAATTGTAATTCCACACACATCAAAATAAAGGCACAGAGGTGTGAATGGCTGCACTTCAGCCTTCGGCTTGGAGAGCACACCCATTGTTTCTCCTCAGGCACACCTGTAGCTGACATCTTCCTATTCCCAAGCTTGCCAGGAGGCTTTTCTGCCCGCGGACTTTGGCCACGTCCACAAACCTCGTAACCGGTCTTGAGCGGCGCACGTGGCCTCTGCCTTTGTCGCCCGGTGCAGTCCCATCCGCTCGCTCCCTCCCGGAGAGGGCAGAGCCTCCGAAGGAGACCGTTCAGCTGGATGCGCCAGCCAGCTGGGGCACGCAAAGCCGAGAGGCGCGCTCTCTTTGCCGAGTGCAGGGACGCCCTTGAAGGGCCGAGCGGCCTGCTCCCACTCCCCCTGCAGACTTTTGTGCAGACAGGACAGCGTGACCAGCCTCCCACGACCAGGAGAGCAGTGCAAGTTGAGCCAGCCTCTGAGACCGACCTGGGAGCCAGCCGAGGAAGCCGGCAGCCTTGACGTAGGCAGTGTGCCAGTGACGTAGGCGCCCGTAGGTACGGCCCCACTCCCAGATGATTGGTGGATCACTGGCAGCTTTACATAGCCTCTGACAAGTTGCACTCAGGACGGACCAGGTAGGCAACAGCTGTCCAGCACACCCACCGATCCCAGACAACCTAGGGGAGAGCTGCCAGCGGGCCAGGGCAGCAAGGTCTTTGCCAGGCCTCCTGCTTCAATCTAAACACCAGAGGCTAGGCAGGATGTAGCCGACTCAAGAGGCCGCCTGCATCGCTTCTCGGCCTTTTGGCTAAGATCAAGTGTAGTATCTGTTCTTATCAGTTTAATATCTGATACGTCCCTTATCTGGGGACCATATATTAAATTGATTTTTGGAACAGGGAGATGGAATAGGGGCTTGCTCCGTCCACTCCACGCATCGACCCGGTATTGCAGTGCCTCTGGGAACGGTGCACTCCCCTTCTGGGGAATTTCAAAGTAGCAAAGAAAAGAAAAACGACGAAAGCTCCATCAGGCGGCGGCGGCGGCACAGCAGCACAGACAAGCATGCACGCACATGGAGAGAGAGGAGAGCTGCTTGCTCTACACCTCTCCTGTGTCTGTGTCTGTCTGTCGATACAGCTCACTCACTCACTCACTCACGCAATGTGCAGACAACTCAACAACAGCACGGGCATCATATCTGGGCCGTTTGGCTAAGATCAAGTGCACATCCGGGCTGCAACCAGATCAGGTGCTGCAGGCAAGGCAGCAACTTCATGAGAGATGCCCCTTGGCATTCATTCCTGAAGCAAACTGCTCAACCGGCGCACTCATTCTGATGCCTGCTCACTCGGCTGCTGCCTGCACCAAGCACAGAAGCAGAGTGAAGTGGAGCAGGCCGAAAGACCTTTTCTGTCCCGCCACACTCGCTCCACTTCTCAGGCTCAGGCTTCTCAGCTGCTCCTTGAAGCCAACGGAGGACGCGACGGACGGACGGACGGACGGACGGATGGACGGGCGGGCGAAGGAAGGAAGGAAGGAAGGAAGGAAGGAACGAACGATATCGAGTCACTGGCTCTGCTGCAATTTCACCAGCAGCCAGCCAGCCTGTCGGACAGGCAGGCTCGTTCAAGTGTGCCAGCAGCCAGGGCACGCGGACGGGAGGGAGGAAGGAAGGAAGGGAGGGAGGCATCCGATGGAGCCCGGCTACAGAGCAACGGGGCGCCGCCGCCGCCGGCACAACAGGGCCCGGTGCTCCTGCACCTGCTCCTGCACCCTGCATCCTCCCCGCCTGCACCAGACTGCCAAGACTGCTGCTCTCCTGCCCAGACAGACAGACCAGCTACAAGCATCACCACCTAGCCATAGCATCAGCAAAACTCTGCCTACCTGCCCTGCCCTGGCCTGGCCTGGCCTCCTGGCCTCCTCTGATGCGTCTGCCTGCCCCAGCCCCAAAGCCCCGCCCACCGTTCAAGGTAAGGCAGAGGCACAACCCCCCACTCCACCCACTCAGACCTCCCCAATATACATCGGCAGTGCAGTGCATCTCTAGCCTCGCTCAGAATCACGTCCCAAACCCCAAGATCACTCAAACGTCTCATGCTTACACCTACCTACTCGGCGTCCAGCTTTGGCGCACGTCTCCACAATTGCCACATCCGTCCACGTGCCCCTGCTTCACGCACGGCACTGTGCCTCCCTCCGGCAGGCATTTCGCCGATCCGTTTCCTGTTTCACAACCAAGGCATAATCAGTACCCCTTTCCTTCCACGGCGCGCACACGCGCCCACCCACTCCACCACTGAGCCATGCCGGCCAAAAACGCACCTGCAGAGCAGTGGGGCACAGGGCCGCCGTCAGCCCGCGACACATTTCCCTCCTGCCGTGCCCTCCCTCCTGTTTCTACATCCGTGCACCCACCCCGCTGCAAAACCAGTCAGTCTGCTCAGGCGTCAGCACAGAGGCATAATGAAGGGCCTCGGCCCTTCTCCCTTTACTGCCCTCTGTACAGCTTGGCAGATCCCTCAGCACTCCGTGTGCACGTGTGTCTGTGACTCTGTGTGTGTGTGTGTGTGTGTGAGAGAGAGAGATTGAGTGAGTGAGTGAGTGAGTGAGTGAGTGAGTGAGTGAGTGAGAGAGAGAGAGACAGACCCTGCCAGATCCCTCAGCATTCCATGTGTGTTTGTGTCGGTGGGTGAGAGAGACAGAGACAGAGACAGAGAGACAGACAGACACACACACACACACACACACACACCCACCCACCTCCACACACCCCCGTGTGCACGTGTGTCTGTGACTCTGTGTGTGTGTGAGATTGAGTGAGAGAGAGAGACAGACCCTGCCAGATCCCTCAGCATTCCATGTGTGTTTGTGTCGGTGGGTGAGAGAGACAGAGACAGAGACAGACACAGAGAGACAGACACACACACACACACAAACACACACACACACCCACCCCCACACACCCCCGTGTGCACGTGTGTCTGTGACTCTGTGTGTGTGTGAGATTGAGTGAGTGAGAGAGAGAGACAGACCGACCCTGCCAGATCCCTCAGCATTCCATGTGTGTTTGTGTCGGTGGGTGAGAGAGACAGAGACAGACACAGAGAGACAGACAGACACACACACACACCCACCCACCCCCATCCACCCTGGTAAAAAAAGGTGGTGGGGGAGCAGGGGAGAAGACACCACTGTGTCCAATGATAGCCTGTGCAGACGCAAAGTCTACAGCTTCTGTGAGATGAAACAAACTCAAGCCACTCAACAATTGTAATTCCACACACATCAAAATAAAGGCACAGAGGTGTGAATGGCTGCACTTCAGCCTTCGGCTTGGAGAGCACACCCATTGTTTCTCCTCAGGCACACCTGTAGCTGACATCTTCCTATTCCCAAGCTTGCCAGGAGGCTTTTCTGCCCGCGGACTTTGGCCACGTCCACAAACCTCGTAACCGGTCTTGAGCGGCGCACGTGGCCTCTGCCTTTGTCGCCCGGTGCAGTCCCATCCGCTCGCTCCCTCCCGGAGAGGGCAGAGCCTCCGAAGGAGACCGTTCAGCTGGATGCGCCAGCCAGCTGGGGCACGCAAAGCCGAGAGGCGCGCTCTCTTTGCCGAGTGCAGGGACGCCCTTGAAGGGCCGAGCGGCCTGCTCCCACTCCCCCTGCAGACTTTTGTGCAGACAGGACAGCGTGACCAGCCTCCCACGACCAGGAGAGCAGTGCAAGTTGAGCCAGCCTCTGAGACCGACCTGGGAGCCAGCCGAGGAAGCCGGCAGCCTTGACGTAGGCAGTGTGCCAGTGACGTAGGCGCCCGTAGGTACGGCCCCACTCCCAGATGATTGGTGGATCACTGGCAGCTTTACATAGCCTCTGACAAGTTGCACTCAGGACGGACCAGGTAGGCAACAGCTGTCCAGCACACCCACCGATCCCAGACAACCTAGGGGAGAGCTGCCAGCGGGCCAGGGCAGCAAGGTCTTTGCCAGGCCTCCTGCTTCAATCTAAACACCAGAGGCTAGGCAGGATGTAGCCGACTCAAGAGGCCGCCTGCATCGCTTCTCGGCCTTTTGGCTAAGATCAAGTGTAGTATCTGTTCTTATCAGACCAGAAGGCGGAGGAGGAGAGTTCGCGCTGACGCAGGGGTGGATCCTAATGCTGATTGGCCTCCAATCTAACACCCCATACCAGCGACGACAGCAGTGAGTTAGAAGATGGCAGCAGCGAGCAGTACATCAGCTCGAGGCCAGGGTATCAAGAACACTGTCAGGCTGACAGTGCGAGACCGGAACGGGGGCACCGGCTTCACCCGAGAGACCTTCATCCGGAAGGTCTTGCTGGATTGCTGCGGATTTACGCCCGATGACATCTACTGCGTCCAGGACTTCGCAGGCTTCTTCGATGTCACTTTCCGGCAGGCTGCAGGGTGGCAGAAGCTGTACCAGCAGCTTCAGCTGAAGGGGACAGAGGCGCCGCTGTCGCTGCTGAAAGCACAGCCCCTCTTTGCAACGGCTACGCAACAGGAAAGGACAATCACGGTGCACATGTTCAACCCGCACGTGCCAGTGGTAGATGTCCTTACGTTCCTCGCTCGGTATGTGGAGAGCGTAGGAACACCAGCAGACGTGAAGGACGGGCTGGGAATCTGGACCAGCAAACGGCAGGTGAAGGTGAAGCTGAGGTTGGATTCCAACGGCGGCATCATCCACCCCCCCTCCGTCTTCGCCATCGGAGGGAACCGAGGGTACATGGTGTACGCGGGACAACCCAGGGTGTGCCGAAACTGCGGCAAGGAAGGGCACATCGCAGCCCAGTGCAGGGTGGTGATGTGCAAGAACTGTAAAATGGAAGGCCACCTGACCAAAGACTGCACGCAGGCCAAGGCCTGCAACCTCTGCGGACAGGCCGGCCACCTGTACAGAGCCTGCCCGAAGCGTGGGGGCACCTACGCACAGGCGACCAGGGGAGGTGCTGGCCCTGAAAGGGCCCAGGCTGATGCGGACGTACCCGCCAGCGCTGCAGATGAGGCACCCGACAGGACGGATGACGAGACCAGGGAGGAAGGTGCAAGCACCCCAAGACCTGCCACCCCACTGCAGACCCTCCAGGACCAGGCAAACGACGAGCAGGAGTCCATGGAGGAGGGGAGAGCTGAGGCGGAAACCGAATGGAAGGTCGTGAAACGAAAAAAGACCCAAAAGGCGGCGGCCAAGCGACAGAAGGCGGAGCAACGCCAGAAAAGGGCAGGGAACCACGCAGCCCCTGGTACCCTGTCCTCTTCAGAGGAGGAAGGAGTTGGGGGAGGCCAGCAGCCCCGGCGGAAGAAGCGGCTGGCAGAACAGGTGGAGAGGAGGAGAGAGAGGGGAGAAAGTCTGCTGGCCACCCCCCAAGTACAGGAGGCGGAGAGCAGCAGACGCACAGAGCTCCGGGAACCCGGGAGCAGAGCCACGGCTGGTACCCAGCAGCCGGAAGGGGAAGCAGCCCAGGAAGTCAGCAACCCCCCGGGCCCAGACCCAGAACCAGAACGGCCACACACGGAGGAGTACTACCAGCAGTACCTGAGCCCACAGGAGGTGGAAAACTTCACAAAGGCGGTGGGGATGAAGGCTCAGGATGGCAAGAGTGAGGACGGAGAGCAGCCAAAATAAAAGACTTAACGATGGCAGACCTTAAATTGGCGTGCTTGAATGTGCGAAGTTTGAAGAGTACTGGGCGATGCGTCAGCACGCTCCAGTACCTGGACACTGTAAAGGCCGATGTGACCTTCCTCCAGGAGTGTGGACTACCACATCTCCGTAACTACCGGAGGTGGTCACGGTGGTGGAAAAAAGGTTTGTCGGTGTGGTCGGGGGGCAACGATTGTCGCGCTTCTGGCCTGGGGATTCTGCTGCGGGGAGGCAACTTCTCAATCACCCAAGTGAAAGAGGTGGTTGCGGGGCGCCTCCTGGTAGCAGACGTCAAATACCGGGGCACTCCGCTCCGGCTGATCAACATGTACGCCTCCCCCGTGCGGAGCGAGCGGCTGGCCGTCTTCGAGCAGCTCCCACAGCTGCTGGTGACGACCCAGCCGGTCGTTCTGGCCGGAGACTTCAATTGCACCATTGATGCGGCTGGAGGACCCGGCAGTGCCGACGGCAGGCTAGACAGTACCTCTAGACTCCTGAGGGAAATGGTGAAGACAGCCAAGCTGCGCGACGCCTTTGGCACCCCCACAGGTGGAGCACAGCCGCAAGCCACCTGGACACGATCGGACGGCTCAGCCCGCTCCCGGATCGACTTCCTCTTCCTGTCTGAGTCCCTCACGGTCAGGTCCACTGACGTCACGCCGGTGTTCTTCTCTGACCACTGCCTTCTGAGAGCCACCTGTCACCTACGGGAGGACCAGAAGGCAGGCAGGGGGACGTGGAAGCTGAACGTAAAGCTGCTGACCCCAGAGAACATCGAGGAACTAGAGAGGGAGTACACAGGTTGGAGAACCTTGAAAGCCTTCTTTGATTCCCCGGTTCACTGGTGGGAAGCCACCAAGGAGAACATTAAGAGGTTCTTCATCCGCAAGGGTATTCAGAAGGCAAGGCAGGAGCAGAGGGAACTGCGTAAACTCCAGACAGAGTTGCAGCAACTTCTCCTTCTGCAGTCGAAGGGGGTGGATGTCAGGGAGGAACTGCGAGAGGTGAAGGGCCGGCAAGCCCAGCACCTCGCCGCTGAATCCTCCAAGATCATCTTCCGATCAAGGGTCCAAACCGTGGAGCAGGACGAGACGTGCTCACGCTTCTTCTTCCAAAAGGTGCACAGGGGGAGCTCTGTGATCCACAACCTTAAGGAAGAGGACGGCTCAGTCGCGTCCTCGCAGACCGACATACTGAGGATCTGCAAGTCCTTCTATGCCGGTCTGTACGAGGAAAAGGCCACAGAATCCACAGCCTCCCGCAACTTCCTGTCGTCTATCACGCAGGTCTTAGACGACGGCAAGCGGGAGAGTCTGGATCAGCCACTGACCCTGGACGAGCTGACAGGCTCCATCCGTTCCTTCGGGTCGGGTAAGACTCCCGGAAGCGACGGCTTACCGGCCGAGTTGTACTCGGCTCTGTGGAACTGGATGGGCCCAGACCTGCTGGAAGTGTACAACGCTATGCTTCTGGCCGGCAGTATGTCTGAGTCCATGAGGAAGGGCATCATCACCCTCATCTACAAGCAGAAGGGGGAAAGGGAGGACATTAGGAATTGGAGACCCATCTCTCTCCTGAATGTGGACTACAAGATCCTGTCCAAGGCTATCGCCAACAGGGTCAAGTCTGCTCTGGGACAGGTGATCCACCCGGACCAAACCTGTGCTGTACCGGGCAGGAAGATCTCAGACAGCCTCGCGCTGCTGAGGGACACCATCGCCTACGTGCAGGACAGGGGGGTGGACGCCTGCCTGGTCAGCTTGGACCAGGAGAAAGCCTTCGACAGGATATCGCACACGTACATGGCGGACGTGCTCTCCAAAATGGGATTTGGGGAGGGAATCCGGAATTGGATCAGACTGCTCTACACAGACATCCGTAGTGCAGTCCAGGTCAACGGGTGGGAAACAGACAGCTTCCCCATCAGGTCTGGAGTCAGGCAGGGCTGCCCCCTCTCCCCTGTCTTGTTTGTCTGCTGCATAGAACCCTTTGTGGAAGCCATCAGGAGGGATGAGGGCATAAGAGGGGTGACGCTGCCAGGCAGTGGAGGGACCCAAGTGAAAACCTCCCTGTACATGGACGACGTCACCGTCTTCTGCTCTGATCCGAGGTCAGTTCGCAGGTTGATTGGCACCTGCGAACAGTTCGAGCTAGCGTCGGGGGCCAGGGTCAACCGCACGAAGAGCGAAGCCATGCTCTTTGGCAACTGGCCCGACCGATCCAGCGTCCCCTTCACCATCAGGTCTGACCACGTGAAGGTGTTGGGGATCTGGTTCGGAGGGGCGGAGGCGTGCAACAAGAACTGGCAGGAGCGGACTGCCAAGGTGAAACAGAAACTGGGACTGTGGGGAGGGCGCTCCCTGTCGATAACGGGCAAGAACCTGGTCATCAGGTGTGAGGTGCTCTCAGGGCTGCTGTACTTGGCGCAGGTCTGGCCCGTCCCCCGCTCCTACAGCTCGGAAATCACCCGGGCTGTCTTCAGATTCGTCTGGGGATCCAAGATGGAGCGGGTGAGACGGACCGCCATGCACAAGTCCCTGGACAACGGGGGCAAGAACGTCCCCAATGTCGCCCTCACCCTGATGGCCAGCTTCGTATGTGGCTGCATCAGGTTGTGTGTAGAGCCCAGGTATGTGGGCACCAAGTACCACTATGTGCCCAGGTTCTACCTGTCGCCCTGGCTGCGAAGGATGGGTCTGGCCCCACTCCCGCGCAACGCCCCAGTCAGCTGGTCGTTGCCGGCATACCTATCCCACGTAGCAAAGTTCTTCCAGGAGAACGCCTTTGACCACAAGGCCATCAGGCAGTGGTCGGCACGAAGTGTCCTGCAGGCACTGCAGGAGAAGGACGTGATGGACACAGTGGGGTGGTTCCCTGAGCAGACTGTCCAGTTCATCTGGCAAAATGCCTCATCGCCAGATCTCACCAACAGGCACCAAGACCTCGCCTGGCTGGCAGTGAGAGGGGCCCTCCCAGTCAGAGCCCTCCTGTACGCCCGGAACGTCGTCTCCGCACCCCACTGCCCACGGGAGGACTGCAGTGAGGAGGAGTCTGTGACCCACCTCTTTGCACACTGCCAGTTCGCAAAGAGGGTGTGGAGGAGGATGGACGGGCTAGTGTCACGTTTCATCCCCAGCAGCTGCGTGACAGAGGACTCTCTGATCTACGGGCTGTTCCCGGGGACGCACACGGAGACCAACATCCGGTGCTGCTGGCAGATCATCAACTCGGTGAAAGACGCTCTTTGGTCAGCCCGAAACTTGATCATCTACCAGCACATGGAGATGTCCGTGGGAGAATGCTGCCGACTGGCACACTCTCGGCTGCAGGAGTACGTGCTGAGGGACGCACTGAAACTTGGTGCAGCCACCGCAAGGGCCCGGTGGGGAAGGACCACAGTATAGGTTTCTCCACCCGTGGGAGGGGGAGGGGTCGGTGGGCGAGGAGTATACCCCTCAACAATGAGATGCTAAGCTGAACTACTGGAGTGCCACGTGGGTGGCTATAAACACGGGTATTTTACTGAGTATAATGGAAACGTATGTAAAGGATGAAAAGTTATTGAATGGTTTATTGTATATATTTATTTTTGAATAAAGTATATTTTGAAATAAAAAAAAAAAAAAAAAAAAAAAAATCTGTTCTTATCAGTTTAATATCTGATACGTCCCTTATCTGGGGACCATATATTAAATTGATTTTTGGAACAGGGAGATGGAATAGGGGCTTGCTCCGTCCACTCCACGCATCGACCCGGTATTGCAGTGCCTCTGGGAACGGTGCACTCCCCTTCTGGGGAATTTCAAAGTAGCAAAGAAAAGAAAAACGACGAAAGCTCCATCAGGCGGCGGCGGCGGCACAGCAGCACAGACAAGCATGCACGCACATGGAGAGAGAGGAGAGCTGCTTGCTCTACACCTCTCCTGTGTCTGTGTCTGTCTGTCGATACAGCTCACTCACTCACTCACTCACGCAATGTGCAGACAACTCAACAACAGCACGGGCATCATATCTGGGCCGTTTGGCTAAGATCAAGTGCACATCCGGGCTGCAACCAGATCAGGTGCTGCAGGCAAGGCAGCAACTTCATGAGAGATGCCCCTTGGCATTCATTCCTGAAGCAAACTGCTCAACCGGCGCACTCATTCTGATGCCTGCTCACTCGGCTGCTGCCTGCACCAAGCACAGAAGCAGAGTGAAGTGGAGCAGGCCGAAAGACCTTTTCTGTCCCGCCACACTCGCTCCACTTCTCAGGCTCAGGCTTCTCAGCTGCTCCTTGAAGCCAACGGAGGACGCGACGGACGGACGGACGGACGGATGGACGGGCGGGCGAAGGAAGGAAGGAAGGAAGGAAGGAAGGAAGGAAGGAAGGAACGAACGATATCGAGTCACTGGCTCTGCTGCAATTTCACCAGCAGCCAGCCAGCCTGTCGGACAGGCAGGCTCGTTCAAGTGTGCCAGCAGCCAGGGCACGCGGACGGGAGGGAGGAAGGAAGGAAGGGAGGGAGGCATCCGATGGAGCCCGGCTACAGAGCAACGGGGCGCCGCCGCCGCCGGCACAACAGGGCCCGGTGCTCCTGCACCCTGCATCCTCCCCGCCTGCACCAGACTGCCAAGACTGCTGCTCTCCTGCCCAGACAGACAGACCAGCTACAAGCATCACCACCTAGCCATAGCATCAGCAAAACTCTGCCTACCTGCCCTGCCCTGGCCTGGCCTGGCCTCCTGGCCTCCTCTGATGCGTCTGCCTGCCCCAGGCCCAAAGCCCCGCCCACCGTTCAAGGTAAGGCAGAGGCACAACCCCCCACTCCACCCACTCAGACCTCCCCAATATACATCGGCAGTGCAGTGCATCTCTAGCCTCGCTCAGAATCACGTCCCAAACCCCAAGATCACTCAAACGTCTCATGCTTACACCTACCTACTCGGCGTCCAGCTTTGGCGCACGTCTCCACAATTGCCACATCCGTCCACGTGCCCCTGCTTCACGCACGGCACTGTGCCTCCCTCCGGCAGGCATTTCGCCGATCCGTTTCCTGTTTCACAACCAAGGCATAATCAGTACCCCTTTCCTTCCACGGCGCGCACACGCGCCCACCCACTCCACCACTGAGCCATGCCGGCCAAAAACGCACCTGCAGAGCAGTGGGGCACAGGGCCGCCGTCAGCCCGCGACACATTTCCCTCCTGCCGTGCCCTCCCTCCTGTTTCTACATCCGTGCACCCACCCCGCTGCAAAACCAGTCAGTCTGCTCAGGCGTCAGCACAGAGGCATAATGAAGGGCCTCGGCCCTTCTCCCTTTACTGCCCTCTGTACAGCTTGGCAGATCCCTCAGCACTCCGTGTGCACGTGTGTCTGTGACTCTGTGTGTGTGTGTGTGTGTGTGAGAGAGAGAGATTGAGTGAGTGAGTGAGTGAGTGAGTGAGTGAGTGAGTGAGAGAGAGAGAGACAGACCCTGCCAGATCCCTCAGCATTCCATGTGTGTTTGTGTCGGTGGGTGAGAGAGACAGAGACAGAGACAGAGAGACAGACAGACACACACACACACACACACACACACCCACCCACCTCCACACACCCCCGTGTGCACGTGTGTCTGTGACTCTGTGTGTGTGTGAGATTGAGTGAGAGAGAGAGACAGACCCTGCCAGATCCCTCAGCATTCCATGTGTGTTTGTGTCGGTGGGTGAGAGAGACAGAGACAGAGACAGACACAGAGAGACAGACACACACACACACACAAACACACACACACACCCACCCCCACACACCCCCGTGTGCACGTGTGTCTGTGACTCTGTGTGTGTGTGAGATTGAGTGAGTGAGAGAGAGAGACAGACCGACCCTGCCAGATCCCTCAGCATTCCATGTGTGTTTGTGTCGGTGGGTGAGAGAGACAGAGACAGACACAGAGAGACAGACAGACACACACACACACCCACCCACCCCCATCCACCCTGGTAAAAAAAGGTGGTGGGGGAGCAGGGGAGAAGACACCACTGTGTCCAATGATAGCCTGTGCAGACGCAAAGTCTACAGCTTCTGTGAGATGAAACAAACTCAAGCCACTCAACAATTGTAATTCCACACACATCAAAATAAAGGCACAGAGGTGTGAATGGCTGCACTTCAGCCTTCGGCTTGGAGAGCACACCCATTGTTTCTCCTCAGGCACACCTGTAGCTGACATCTTCCTATTCCCAAGCTTGCCAGGAGGCTTTTCTGCCCGCGGACTTTGGCCACGTCCACAAACCTCGTAACCGGTCTTGAGCGGCGCACGTGGCCTCTGCCTTTGTCGCCCGGTGCAGTCCCATCCGCTCGCTCCCTCCCGGAGAGGGCAGAGCCTCCGAAGGAGACCGTTCAGCTGGATGCGCCAGCCAGCTGGGGCACGCAAAGCCGAGAGGCGCGCTCTCTTTGCCGAGTGCAGGGACGCCCTTGAAGGGCCGAGCGGCCTGCTCCCACTCCCCCTGCAGACTTTTGTGCAGACAGGACAGCGTGACCAGCCTCCCACGACCAGGAGAGCAGTGCAAGTTGAGCCAGCCTCTGAGACCGACCTGGGAGCCAGCCGAGGAAGCCGGCAGCCTTGACGTAGGCAGTGTGCCAGTGACGTAGGCGCCCGTAGGTACGGCCCCACTCCCAGATGATTGGTGGATCACTGGCAGCTTTACATAGCCTCTGACAAGTTGCACTCAGGACGGACCAGGTAGGCAACAGCTGTCCAGCACACCCACCGATCCCAGACAACCTAGGGGAGAGCTGCCAGCGGGCCAGGGCAGCAAGGTCTTTGCCAGGCCTCCTGCTTCAATCTAAACACCAGAGGCTAGGCAGGATGTAGCCGACTCAAGAGGCCGCCTGCATCGCTTCTCGGCCTTTTGGCTAAGATCAAGTGTAGTATCTGTTCTTATCAGTTGGTGAGATCTGGCGATGAGGCATTTTGCCAGATGAACTGGACAGTCTGCTCAGGGAACCACCCCACTGTGTCCATCACGTCCTTCTCCTGCAGTGCCTGCAGGACACTTCGTGCCGACCACTGCCTGATGGCCTTGTGGTCAAAGGCGTTCTCCTGGAAGAACTTTGCTACGTGGGATAGGTATGCCGGCAACGACCAGCTGACTGGGGCGTTGCGCGGGAGTGGGGCCAGACCCATCCTTCGCAGCCAGGGCGACAAGTAGAACCTGGGCACATAGTGGTACTTGGTGCCCACATACCTGGGCTCTACACACAACCTGATGCAGCCACATACGAAGCTGGCCATCAGGGTGAGGGCGACATTGGGGACGTTCTTGCCCCCGTTGTCCAGGGACTTGTGCATGGCGGTCCGTCTCACCCGCTCCATCTTGGATCCCCAGACGAATCTGAAGACAGCCCGGGTGATTTCCGAGCTGTAGGAGCGGGGGACGGGCCAGACCTGCGCCAAGTACAGCAGCCCTGAGAGCACCTCACACCTGATGACCAGGTTCTTGCCCGTTATCGACAGGGAGCGCCCTCCCCACAGTCCCAGTTTCTGTTTCACCTTGGCAGTCCGCTCCTGCCAGTTCTTGTTGCACGCCTCCGCCCCTCCGAACCAGATCCCCAACACCTTCACGTGGTCAGACCTGATGGTGAAGGGGACGCTGGATCGGTCGGGCCAGTTGCCAAAGAGCATGGCTTCGCTCTTCGTGCGGTTGACCCTGGCCCCCGACGCTAGCTCGAACTGTTCGCAGGTGCCAATCAACCTGCGAACTGACCTCGGATCAGAGCAGAAGACGGTGACGTCGTCCATGTACAGGGAGGTTTTCACTTGGGTCCCTCCACTGCCTGGCAGCGTCACCCCTCTTATGCCCTCATCCCTCCTGATGGCTTCCACAAAGGGTTCTATGCAGCAGACAAACAAGACAGGGGAGAGGGGGCAGCCCTGCCTGACTCCAGACCTGATGGGGAAGCTGTCTGTTTCCCACCCGTTGACCTGGACTGCACTACGGATGTCTGTGTAGAGCAGTCTGATCCAATTCCGGATTCCCTCCCCAAATCCCATTTTGGAGAGCACGTCCGCCATGTACGTGTGCGATATCCTGTCGAAGGCTTTCTCCTGGTCCAAGCTGACCAGGCAGGCGTCCACCCCCCTGTCCTGCACGTAGGCGATGGTGTCCCTCAGCAGCGCGAGGCTGTCTGAGATCTTCCTGCCCGGTACAGCACAGGTTTGGTCCGGGTGGATCACCTGTCCCAGAGCAGACTTGACCCTGTTGGAGAGGGGCCCTCCCAGTCAGAGCCCTCCTGTACGCCCGGAACGTCATCTCCGCACCCCACTGCCCACGGGAGGACTGCAGTGAGGAGGAGTCTGTGACCCACCTCTTTGCACACTGCCAGTTCGCAAAGAGGGTGTGGAGGAGGATGGACGGGCTAGTGTCACGTTTCATCCCCAGCAGCTGCGTGACAGAGGACTCTCTGATCTACGGGCTGTTCCCGGGGACGCACACGGAGACCAACATCCGGTGCTGCTGGCAGATCATCAACTCGGTGAAAGACGCTCTTTGGTCAGCCCGAAACTTGATCATCTACCAGCACATGGAGATGTCCGTGGGAGAATGCTGCCGACTGGCACACTCTCGGCTGCAGGAGTACGTGCTGAGGGACGCACTGAAACTCGGTGCAGCCACCGCAAGGGCCCGGTGGGGAAGGACCACAGTATAGGTTTCTCCACCCGTGGGAGTGGGAGGGGTCGGTGGGCGAGGAGTATACCCCTCAACAATGAGATGCAAAGCTGAACTACTGGAGTGCCACATGGGTGGCTATAAACACGGGTATTTTACTGAGTATAATGGAAACGTATGTAAAGGATGAAAAGTTATTGAATGGTTTACTGTATATATTTATTTTTGAATAAAGTATATTTTGAAATTAAAAAAAAAAAAAAAAATCTGTTCTTATCAGTTTAATATCTGATACGTCCCTTATCTGGGGACCATATATTAAATTGATTTTTGGAACAGGGAGATGGAATAGGGGCTTGCTCCGTCCACTCCACGCATCGACCCGGTATTGCAGTGCCTCTGGGAACGGTGCACTCCCCTTCTGGGGAATTTCAAAGTAGCAAAGAAAAGAAAAACGACGAAAGCTCCATCAGGCGGCGGCGGCGGCACAGCAGCACAGACAAGCATGCACGCACATGGAGAGAGAGGAGAGCTGCTTGCTCTACACCTCTCCTGTGTCTGTGTCTGTCTGTCGATACAGCTCACTCACTCACTCACTCACGCAATGTGCAGACAACTCAACAACAGCACGGGCATCATATCTGGGCCGTTTGGCTAAGATCAAGTGCACATCCGGGCTGCAACCAGATCAGGTGCTGCAGGCAAGGCAGCAACTTCATGAGAGATGCCCCTTGGCATTCATTCCTGAAGCAAACTGCTCAACCGGCGCACTCATTCTGATGCCTGCTCACTCGGCTGCTGCCTGCACCAAGCACAGAAGCAGAGTGAAGTGGAGCAGGCCGAAAGACCTTTTCTGTCCCGCCACACTCGCTCCACTTCTCAGGCTCAGGCTTCTCAGCTGCTCCTTGAAGCCAACGGAGGACGCGACGGACGGACGGACGGACGGATGGACGGGCGGGCGAAGGAAGGAAGGAAGGAAGGAAGGAAGGAAGGAAGGAAGGAACGAACGATATCGAGTCACTGGCTCTGCTGCAATTTCACCAGCAGCCAGCCAGCCTGTCGGACAGGCAGGCTCGTTCAAGTGTGCCAGCAGCCAGGGCACGCGGACGGGAGGGAGGAAGGAAGGAAGGGAGGGAGGCATCCGATGGAGCCCGGCTACAGAGCAACGGGGCGCCGCCGCCGCCGGCACAACAGGGCCCGGTGCTCCTGCACCCTGCATCCTCCCCGCCTGCACCAGACTGCCAAGACTGCTGCTCTCCTGCCCAGACAGACAGACCAGCTACAAGCATCACCACCTAGCCATAGCATCAGCAAAACTCTGCCTACCTGCCCTGCCCTGGCCTGGCCTGGCCTCCTGGCCTCCTCTGATGCGTCTGCCTGCCCCAGGCCCAAAGCCCCGCCCACCGTTCAAGGTAAGGCAGAGGCACAACCCCCCACTCCACCCACTCAGACCTCCCCAATATACATCGGCAGTGCAGTGCATCTCTAGCCTCGCTCAGAATCACGTCCCAAACCCCAAGATCACTCAAACGTCTCATGCTTACACCTACCTACTCGGCGTCCAGCTTTGGCGCACGTCTCCACAATTGCCACATCCGTCCACGTGCCCCTGCTTCACGCACGGCACTGTGCCTCCCTCCGGCAGGCATTTCGCCGATCCGTTTCCTGTTTCACAACCAAGGCATAATCAGTACCCCTTTCCTTCCACGGCGTGCACACGCGCCCACCCACTCCACCACTGAGCCATGCCGGCCAAAAACGCACCTGCAGAGCAGTGGGGCACAGGGCCGCCGTCAGCCCGCGACACATTTCCCTCCTGCCGTGCCCTCCCTCCTGTTTCTACATCCGTGCACCCACCCCGCTGCAAAACCAGTCAGTCTGCTCAGGCGTCAGCACAGAGGCATAATGAAGGGCCTCGGCCCTTCTCCCTTTACTGCCCTCTGTACAGCTTGGCAGATCCCTCAGCACTCCGTGTGCACGTGTGTCTGTGACTCTGTGTGTGTGTGTGTGTGTGTGAGAGAGAGAGATTGAGTGAGTGAGTGAGTGAGTGAGTGAGTGAGTGAGTGAGTGAGAGAGAGAGAGACAGACCCTGCCAGATCCCTCAGCATTCCATGTGTGTTTGTGTCGGTGGGTGAGAGAGACAGAGACAGAGACAGAGAGACAGACAGACACACACACACACACACACACACACACCCACCCACCTCCACACACCCCCGTGTGCACGTGTGTCTGTGACTCTGTGTGTGTGTGAGATTGAGTGAGAGAGAGAGACAGACCCTGCCAGATCCCTCAGCATTCCATGTGTGTTTGTGTCGGTGGGTGAGAGAGACAGAGACAGAGACAGACACAGAGAGACAGACACACACACACACACAAACACACACACACACCCACCCCCACACACCCCCGTGTGCACGTGTGTCTGTGACTCTGTGTGTGTGTGAGATTGAGTGAGTGAGAGAGAGAGACAGACCGACCCTGCCAGATCCCTCAGCATTCCATGTGTGTTTGTGTCGGTGGGTGAGAGAGACAGAGACAGACACAGAGAGACAGACAGACACACACACACACCCACCCACCCCCATCCACCCTGGTAAAAAAAGGTGGTGGGGGAGCAGGGGAGAAGACACCACTGTGTCCAATGATAGCCTGTGCAGACGCAAAGTCTACAGCTTCTGTGAGATGAAACAAACTCAAGCCACTCAACAATTGTAATTCCACACACATCAAAATAAAGGCACAGAGGTGTGAATGGCTGCACTTCAGCCTTCGGCTTGGAGAGCACACCCATTGTTTCTCCTCAGGCACACCTGTAGCTGACATCTTCCTATTCCCAAGCTTGCCAGGAGGCTTTTCTGCCCGCGGACTTTGGCCACGTCCACAAACCTCGTAACCGGTCTTGAGCGGCGCACGTGGCCTCTGCCTTTGTCGCCCGGTGCAGTCCCATCCGCTCGCTCCCTCCCGGAGAGGGCAGAGCCTCCGAAGGAGACCGTTCAGCTGGATGCGCCAGCCAGCTGGGGCACGCAAAGCCGAGAGGCGCGCTCTCTTTGCCGAGTGCAGGGACGCCCTTGAAGGGCCGAGCGGCCTGCTCCCACTCCCCCTGCAGACTTTTGTGCAGACAGGACAGCGTGACCAGCCTCCCACGACCAGGAGAGCAGTGCAAGTTGAGCCAGCCTCTGAGACCGACCTGGGAGCCAGCCGAGGAAGCCGGCAGCCTTGACGTAGGCAGTGTGCCAGTGACGTAGGCGCCCGTAGGTACGGCCCCACTCCCAGATGATTGGTGGATCACTGGCAGCTTTACATAGCCTCTGACAAGTTGCACTCAGGACGGACCAGGTAGGCAACAGCTGTCCAGCACACCCACCGATCCCAGACAACCTAGGGGAGAGCTGCCAGCGGGCCAGGGCAGCAAGGTCTTTGCCAGGCCTCCTGCTTCAATCTAAACACCAGAGGCTAGGCAGGATGTAGCCGACTCAAGAGGCCGCCTGCATCGCTTCTCGGCCTTTTGGCTAAGATCAAGTGTAGTATCTGTTCTTATCAGTTTAATATCTGATACGTCCCTTATCTGGGGACCATATATTAAATTGATTTTTGGAACAGGGAGATGGAATAGGGGCTTGCTCCGTCCACTCCACGCATCGACCCGGTATTGCAGTGCCTCTGGGAACGGTGCACTCCCCTTCTGGGGAATTTCAAAGTAGCAAAGAAAAGAAAAATGACGAAAGCTCCATCAGGCGGCGGCGGCGGCACAGCAGCACAGACAAGCATGCACGCACATGGAGAGAGAGGAGAGCTGCTTGCTCTACACCTCTCCTGTGTCTGTGTCTGTCTGTCGATACAGCTCACTCACTCACTCACTCACGCAATGTGCAGACAACTCAACAACAGCACGGGCATCATATCTGGGCCGTTTGGCTAAGATCAAGTGCACATCCGGGCTGCAACCAGATCAGGTGCTGCAGGCAAGGCAGCAACTTCATGAGAGATGCCCCTTGGCATTCATTCCTGAAGCAAACTGCTCAACCGGCGCACTCATTCTGATGCCTGCTCACTCGGCTGCTGCCTGCACCAAGCACAGAAGCAGAGTGAAGTGGAGCAGGCCGAAAGACCTTTTCTGTCCCGCCACACTCGCTCCACTTCTCAGGCTCAGGCTTCTCAGCTGCTCCTTGAAGCCAACGGAGGACGCGACGGACGGACGGACGGATGGACGGGCGGGCGAAGGAAGGAAGGAAGGAAGGAACGAAGGAAGGAAGGAAGGAACGAACGATATCGAGTCACTGGCTCTGCTGCAATTTCACCAGCAGCCAGCCAGCCTGTCGGACAGGCAGGCTCGTTCAAGTGTGCCAGCAGCCAGGGCACGCGGACGGGAGGGAGGAAGGAAGGAAGGGAGGGAGGCATCCGATGGAGCCCGGCTACAGAGCAACGGGGCGCCGCCGCCGCCGGCACAACAGGGCCCGGTGCTCCTGCACCCTGCATCCTCCCCGCCTGCACCAGACTGCCAAGACTGCTGCTCTCCTGCCCAGACAGACAGACCAGCTACAAGCATCACCACCTAGCCATAGCATCAGCAAAACTCTGCCTACCTGCCCTGCCCTGGCCTGGCCTGGCCTCCTGGCCTCCTCTGATGCGTCTGCCTGCCCCAGGCCCAAAGCCCCGCCCACCGTTCAAGGTAAGGCAGAGGCACAACCCCCCACTCCACCCACTCAGACCTCCCCAATATACATCGGCAGTGCAGTGCATCTCTAGCCTCGCTCAGAATCACGTCCCAAACCCCAAGATCACTCAAACGTCTCATGCTTACACCTACCTACTCGGCGTCCAGCTTTGGCGCACGTCTCCACAATTGCCACATCCGTCCACGTGCCCCTGCTTCACGCACGGCACTGTGCCTCCCTCCGGCAGGCATTTCGCCGATCCGTTTCCTGTTTCACAACCAAGGCATAATCAGTACCCCTTTCCTTCCACGGCGCGCACACGCGCCCACCCACTCCACCACTGAGCCATGCCGGCCAAAAACGCACCTGCAGAGCAGTGGGGCACAGGGCCGCCGTCAGCCCGCGACACATTTCCCTCCTGCCGTGCCCTCCCTCCTGTTTCTACATCCGTGCACCCACCCCGCTGCAAAACCAGTCAGTCTGCTCAGGCGTCAGCACAGAGGCATAATGAAGGGCCTCGGCCCTTCTCCCTTTACTGCCCTCTGTACAGCTTGGCAGATCCCTCAGCACTCCGTGTGCACGTGTGTCTGTGACTCTGTGTGTGTGTGTGTGTGTGAGAGAGAGAGATTGAGTGAGTGAGTGAGTGAGTGAGTGAGTGAGTGAGAGAGAGAGAGACAGACCCTGCCAGATCCCTCAGCATTCCATGTGTGTTTGTGTCGGTGGGTGAGAGAGACAGAGACAGAGACAGAGAGACAGACAGACACACACACACACACACACACACACACACCCACCTCCACACACCCCCGTGTGCACGTGTGTCTGTGACTCTGTGTGTGTGTGAGATTGAGTGAGAGAGAGAGACAGACCCTGCCAGATCCCTCAGCATTCCATGTGTGTTTGTGTCGGTGGGTGAGAGAGACAGAGACAGAGACAGACACAGAGAGACAGACACACACACACACACAAACACACACACACACCCACCCCCACACACCCCCGTGTGCACGTGTGTCTGTGACTCTGTGTGTGTGTGAGATTGAGTGAGTGAGAGAGAGAGACAGACCGACCCTGCCAGATCCCTCAGCATTCCATGTGTGTTTGTGTCGGTGGGTGAGAGAGACAGAGACAGACACAGAGAGACAGACAGACACACACACACACCCACCCACCCCCATCCACCCTGGTAAAAAAAGGTGGTGGGGGAGCAGGGGAGAAGACACCACTGTGTCCAATGATAGCCTGTGCAGACGCAAAGTCTACAGCTTCTGTGAGATGAAACAAACTCAAGCCACTCAACAATTGTAATTCCACACACATCAAAATAAAGGCACAGAGGTGTGAATGGCTGCACTTCAGCCTTCGGCTTGGAGAGCACACCCATTGTTTCTCCTCAGGCACACCTGTAGCTGACATCTTCCTATTCCCAAGCTTGCCAGGAGGCTTTTCTGCCCGCGGACTTTGGCCACGTCCACAAACCTCGTAACCGGTCTTGAGCGGCGCACGTGGCCTCTGCCTTTGTCGCCCGGTGCAGTCCCATCCGCTCGCTCCCTCCCGGAGAGGGCAGAGCCTCCGAAGGAGACCGTTCAGCTGGATGCGCCAGCCAGCTGGGGCACGCAAAGCCGAGAGGCGCGCTCTCTTTGCCGAGTGCAGGGACGCCCTTGAAGGGCCGAGCGGCCTGCTCCCACTCCCCCTGCAGACTTTTGTGCAGACAGGACAGCGTGACCAGCCTCCCACGACCAGGAGAGCAGTGCAAGTTGAGCCAGCCTCTGAGACCGACCTGGGAGCCAGCCGAGGAAGCCGGCAGCCTTGACGTAGGCAGTGTGCCAGTGACGTAGGCGCCCGTAGGTACGGCCCCACTCCCAGATGATTGGTGGATCACTGGCAGCTTTACATAGCCTCTGACAAGTTGCACTCAGGACGGACCAGGTAGGCAACAGCTGTCCAGCACACCCACCGATCCCAGACAACCTAGGGGAGAGCTGCCAGCGGGCCAGGGCAGCAAGGTCTTTGCCAGGCCTCCTGCTTCAATCTAAACACCAGAGGCTAGGCAGGATGTAGCCGACTCAAGAGGCCGCCTGCATCGCTTCTCGGCCTTTTGGCTAAGATCAAGTGTAGTATCTGTTCTTATCAGTTTAATATCTGATACGTCCCTTATCTGGGGACCATATATTAAATTGATTTTTGGAACAGGGAGATGGAATAGGGGCTTGCTCCGTCCACTCCACGCATCGACCCGGTATTGCAGTGCCTCTGGGAACGGTGCACTCCCCTTCTGGGGAATTTCAAAGTAGCAAAGAAAAGAAAAACGACGAAAGCTCCATCAGGCGGCGGCGGCGGCACAGCAGCACAGACAAGCATGCACGCACATGGAGAGAGAGGAGAGCTGCTTGCTCTACACCTCTCCTGTGTCTGTGTCTGTCTGTCGATACAGCTCACTCACTCACTCACTCACGCAATGTGCAGACAACTCAACAACAGCACGGGCATCATATCTGGGCCGTTTGGCTAAGATCAAGTGCACATCCGGGCTGCAACCAGATCAGGTGCTGCAGGCAAGGCAGCAACTTCATGAGAGATGCCCCTTGGCATTCATTCCTGAAGCAAACTGCTCAACCGGCGCACTCATTCTGATGCCTGCTCACTCGGCTGCTGCCTGCACCAAGCACAGAAGCAGAGTGAAGTGGAGCAGGCCGAAAGACCTTTTCTGTCCCGCCACACTCGCTCCACTTCTCAGGCTCAGGCTTCTCAGCTGCTCCTTGAAGCCAACGGAGGACGCGACGGACGGACGGACGGACGGATGGACGGGCGGGCGAAGGAAGGAAGGAAGGAAGGAAGGAAGGAAGGAAGGAAGGAAGGAACGAACGATATCGAGTCACTGGCTCTGCTGCAATTTCACCAGCAGCCAGCCAGCCTGTCGGACAGGCAGGCTCGTTCAAGTGTGCCAGCAGCCAGGGCACGCGGACGGGAGGGAGGAAGGAAGGAAGGGAGGGAGGCATCCGATGGAGCCCGGCTACAGAGCAACGGGGCGCCGCCGCCGCCGGCACAACAGGGCCCGGTGCTCCTGCACCCTGCATCCTCCCCGCCTGCACCAGACTGCCAAGACTGCTGCTCTCCTGCCCAGACAGACAGACCAGCTACAAGCATCACCACCTAGCCATAGCATCAGCAAAACTCTGCCTACCTGCCCTGCCCTGGCCTGGCCTGGCCTCCTGGCCTCCTCTGATGCGTCTGCCTGCCCCAGCCCCAAAGCCCCGCCCACCGTTCAAGGTAAGGCAGAGGCACAACCCCCCACTCCACCCACTCAGACCTCCCCAATATACATCGGCAGTGCAGTGCATCTCTAGCCTCGCTCAGAATCACGTCCCAAACCCCAAGATCACTCAAACGTCTCATGCTTACACCTACCTACTCGGCGTCCAGCTTTGGCGCACGTCTCCACAATTGCCACATCCGTCCACGTGCCCCTGCTTCACGCACGGCACTGTGCCTCCCTCCGGCAGGCATTTCGCCGATCCGTTTCCTGTTTCACAACCAAGGCATAATCAGTACCCCTTTCCTTCCACGGCGCGCACACGCGCCCACCCACTCCACCACTGAGCCATGCCGGCCAAAAACGCACCTGCAGAGCAGTGGGGCACAGGGCCGCCGTCAGCCCGCGACACATTTCCCTCCTGCCGTGCCCTCCCTCCTGTTTCTACATCCGTGCACCCACCCCGCTGCAAAACCAGTCAGTCTGCTCAGGCGTCAGCACAGAGGCATAATGAAGGGCCTCGGCCCTTCTCCCTTTACTGCCCTCTGTACAGCTTGGCAGATCCCTCAGCACTCCGTGTGCACGTGTGTCTGTGACTCTGTGTGTGTGTGTGTGTGTGTGAGAGAGAGAGATTGAGTGAGTGAGTGAGTGAGTGAGTGAGTGAGTGAGTGAGTGAGAGAGAGAGAGACAGACCCTGCCAGATCCCTCAGCATTCCATGTGTGTTTGTGTCGGTGGGTGAGAGAGACAGAGACAGAGACAGAGAGACAGACAGACACACACACACACACACACACACACCCACCCACCTCCACACACCCCCGTGTGCACGTGTGTCTGTGACTCTGTGTGTGTGTGAGATTGAGTGAGAGAGAGAGACAGACCCTGCCAGATCCCTCAGCATTCCATGTGTGTTTGTGTCGGTGGGTGAGAGAGACAGAGACAGAGACAGACACAGAGAGACAGACACACACACACACACAAACACACACACACACCCACCCCCACACACCCCCGTGTGCACGTGTGTCTGTGACTCTGTGTGTGTGTGAGATTGAGTGAGTGAGAGAGAGAGACAGACCGACCCTGCCAGATCCCTCAGCATTCCATGTGTGTTTGTGTCGGTGGGTGAGAGAGACAGAGACAGACACAGAGAGACAGACAGACACACACACACACCCACCCACCCCCATCCACCCTGGTAAAAAAAGGTGGTGGGGGAGCAGGGGAGAAGACACCACTGTGTCCAATGATAGCCTGTGCAGACGCAAAGTCTACAGCTTCTGTGAGATGAAACAAACTCAAGCCACTCAACAATTGTAATTCCACACACATCAAAATAAAGGCACAGAGGTGTGAATGGCTGCACTTCAGCCTTCGGCTTGGAGAGCACACCCATTGTTTCTCCTCAGGCACACCTGTAGCTGACATCTTCCTATTCCCAAGCTTGCCAGGAGGCTTTTCTGCCCGCGGACTTTGGCCACGTCCACAAACCTCGTAACCGGTCTTGAGCGGCGCACGTGGCCTCTGCCTTTGTCGCCCGGTGCAGTCCCATCCGCTCGCTCCCTCCCGGAGAGGGCAGAGCCTCCGAAGGAGACCGTTCAGCTGGATGCGCCAGCCAGCTGGGGCACGCAAAGCCGAGAGGCGCGCTCTCTTTGCCGAGTGCAGGGACGCCCTTGAAGGGCCGAGCGGCCTGCTCCCACTCCCCCTGCAGACTTTTGTGCAGACAGGACAGCGTGACCAGCCTCCCACGACCAGGAGAGCAGTGCAAGTTGAGCCAGCCTCTGAGACCGACCTGGGAGCCAGCCGAGGAAGCCGGCAGCCTTGACGTAGGCAGTGTGCCAGTGACGTAGGCGCCCGTAGGTACGGCCCCACTCCCAGATGATTGGTGGATCACTGGCAGCTTTACATAGCCTCTGACAAGTTGCACTCAGGACGGACCAGGTAGGCAACAGCTGTCCAGCACACCCACCGATCCCAGACAACCTAGGGGAGAGCTGCCAGCGGGCCAGGGCAGCAAGGTCTTTGCCAGGCCTCCTGCTTCAATCTAAACACCAGAGGCTAGGCAGGATGTAGCCGACTCAAGAGGCCGCCTGCATCGCTTCTCGGCCTTTTGGCTAAGATCAAGTGTAGTATCTGTTCTTATCAGTTTAATATCTGATACGTCCCTTATCTGGGGACCATATATTAAATTGATTTTTGGAACAGGGAGATGGAATAGGGGCTTGCTCCGTCCACTCCACGCATCGACCCGGTATTGCAGTGCCTCTGGGAACGGTGCACTCCCCTTCTGGGGAATTTCAAAGTAGCAAAGAAAAGAAAAACGACGAAAGCTCCATCAGGCGGCGGCGGCGGCACAGCAGCACAGACAAGCATGCACGCACATGGAGAGAGAGGAGAGCTGCTTGCTCTACACCTCTCCTGTGTCTGTGTCTGTCTGTCGATACAGCTCACTCACTCACTCACTCACGCAATGTGCAGACAACTCAACAACAGCACGGGCATCATATCTGGGCCGTTTGGCTAAGATCAAGTGCACATCCGGGCTGCAACCAGATCAGGTGCTGCAGGCAAGGCAGCAACTTCATGAGAGATGCCCCTTGGCATTCATTCCTGAAGCAAACTGCTCAACCGGCGCACTCATTCTGATGCCTGCTCACTCGGCTGCTGCCTGCACCAAGCACAGAAGCAGAGTGAAGTGGAGCAGGCCGAAAGACCTTTTCTGTCCCGCCACACTCGCTCCACTTCTCAGGCTCAGGCTTCTCAGCTGCTCCTTGAAGCCAACGGAGGACGCGACGGACGGACGGACGGACGGATGGACGGGCGGGCGAAGGAAGGAAGGAAGGAAGGAAGGAAGGAACGAACGATATCGAGTCACTGGCTCTGCTGCAATTTCACCAGCAGCCAGCCAGCCTGTCGGACAGGCAGGCTCGTTCAAGTGTGCCAGCAGCCAGGGCACGCGGACGGGAGGGAGGAAGGAAGGAAGGGAGGGAGGCATCCGATGGAGCCCGGCTACAGAGCAACGGGGCGCCGCCGCCGCCGGCACAACAGGGCCCGGTGCTCCTGCACCCTGCATCCTCCCCGCCTGCACCAGACTGCCAAGACTGCTGCTCTCCTGCCCAGACAGACAGACCAGCTACAAGCATCACCACCTAGCCATAGCATCAGCAAAACTCTGCCTACCTGCCCTGCCCTGGCCTGGCCTGGCCTCCTGGCCTCCTCTGATGCGTCTGCCTGCCCCAGCCCCAAAGCCCCGCCCACCGTTCAAGGTAAGGCAGAGGCACAACCCCCCACTCCACCCACTCAGACCTCCCCAATATACATCGGCAGTGCAGTGCATCTCTAGCCTCGCTCAGAATCACGTCCCAAACCCCAAGATCACTCAAACGTCTCATGCTTACACCTACCTACTCGGCGTCCAGCTTTGGCGCACGTCTCCACAATTGCCACATCCGTCCACGTGCCCCTGCTTCACGCACGGCACTGTGCCTCCCTCCGGCAGGCATTTCGCCGATCCGTTTCCTGTTTCACAACCAAGGCATAATCAGTACCCCTTTCCTTCCACGGCGCGCACACGCGCCCACCCACTCCACCACTGAGCCATGCCGGCCAAAAACGCACCTGCAGAGCAGTGGGGCACAGGGCCGCCGTCAGCCCGCGACACATTTCCCTCCTGCCGTGCCCTCCCTCCTGTTTCTACATCCGTGCACCCACCCCGCTGCAAAACCAGTCAGTCTGCTCAGGCGTCAGCACAGAGGCATAATGAAGGGCCTCGGCCCTTCTCCCTTTACTGCCCTCTGTACAGCTTGGCAGATCCCTCAGCACTCCGTGTGCACGTGTGTCTGTGACTCTGTGTGTGTGTGTGTGTGTGTGAGAGAGAGAGATTGAGTGAGTGAGTGAGTGAGTGAGTGAGTGAGTGAGTGAGTGAGAGAGAGAGAGACAGACCCTGCCAGATCCCTCAGCATTCCATGTGTGTTTGTGTCGGTGGGTGAGAGAGACAGAGACAGAGACAGAGAGACAGACAGACACACACACACACACACACACACACACCCACCCACCTCCACACACCCCCGTGTGCACGTGTGTCTGTGACTCTGTGTGTGTGTGAGATTGAGTGAGAGAGAGAGACAGACCCTGCCAGATCCCTCAGCATTCCATGTGTGTTTGTGTCGGTGGGTGAGAGAGACAGAGACAGAGACAGACACAGAGAGACAGACACACACACACACACAAACACACACACACACCCACCCCCACACACCCCCGTGTGCACGTGTGTCTGTGACTCTGTGTGTGTGTGAGATTGAGTGAGTGAGAGAGAGAGACAGACCGACCCTGCCAGATCCCTCAGCATTCCATGTGTGTTTGTGTCGGTGGGTGAGAGAGACAGAGACAGACACAGAGAGACAGACAGACACACACACACACCCACCCACCCCCATCCACCCTGGTAAAAAAAGGTGGTGGGGGAGCAGGGGAGAAGACACCACTGTGTCCAATGATAGCCTGTGCAGACGCAAAGTCTACAGCTTCTGTGAGATGAAACAAACTCAAGCCACTCAACAATTGTAATTCCACACACATCAAAATAAAGGCACAGAGGTGTGAATGGCTGCACTTCAGCCTTCGGCTTGGAGAGCACACCCATTGTTTCTCCTCAGGCACACCTGTAGCTGACATCTTCCTATTCCCAAGCTTGCCAGGAGGCTTTTCTGCCCGCGGACTTTGGCCACGTCCACAAACCTCGTAACCGGTCTTGAGCGGCGCACGTGGCCTCTGCCTTTGTCGCCCGGTGCAGTCCCATCCGCTCGCTCCCTCCCGGAGAGGGCAGAGCCTCCGAAGGAGACCGTTCAGCTGGATGCGCCAGCCAGCTGGGGCACGCAAAGCCGAGAGGCGCGCTCTCTTTGCCGAGTGCAGGGACGCCCTTGAAGGGCCGAGCGGCCTGCTCCCACTCCCCCTGCAGACTTTTGTGCAGACAGGACAGCGTGACCAGCCTCCCACGACCAGGAGAGCAGTGCAAGTTGAGCCAGCCTCTGAGACCGACCTGGGAGCCAGCCGAGGAAGCCGGCAGCCTTGACGTAGGCAGTGTGCCAGTGACGTAGGCGCCCGTAGGTACGGCCCCACTCCCAGATGATTGGTGGATCACTGGCAGCTTTACATAGCCTCTGACAAGTTGCACTCAGGACGGACCAGGTAGGCAACAGCTGTCCAGCACACCCACCGATCCCAGACAACCTAGGGGAGAGCTGCCAGCGGGCCAGGGCAGCAAGGTCTTTGCCAGGCCTCCTGCTTCAATCTAAACACCAGAGGCTAGGCAGGATGTAGCCGACTCAAGAGGCCGCCTGCATCGCTTCTCGGCCTTTTGGCTAAGATCAAGTGTAGTATCTGTTCTTATCAGTTTAATATCTGATACGTCCCTTATCTGGGGACCATATATTAAATTGATTTTTGGAACAGGGAGATGGAATAGGGGCTTGCTCCGTCCACTCCACGCATCGACCCGGTATTGCAGTGCCTCTGGGAACGGTGCACTCCCCTTCTGGGGAATTTCAAAGTAGCAAAGAAAAGAAAAACGACGAAAGCTCCATCAGGCGGCGGCGGCGGCACAGCAGCACAGACAAGCATGCACGCACATGGAGAGAGAGGAGAGCTGCTTGCTCTACACCTCTCCTGTGTCTGTGTCTGTCTGTCGATACAGCTCACTCACTCACTCACTCACGCAATGTGCAGACAACTCAACAACAGCACGGGCATCATATCTGGGCCGTTTGGCTAAGATCAAGTGCACATCCGGGCTGCAACCAGATCAGGTGCTGCAGGCAAGGCAGCAACTTCATGAGAGATGCCCCTTGGCATTCATTCCTGAAGCAAACTGCTCAACCGGCGCACTCATTCTGATGCCTGCTCACTCGGCTGCTGCCTGCACCAAGCACAGAAGCAGAGTGAAGTGGAGCAGGCCGAAAGACCTTTTCTGTCCCGCCACACTCGCTCCACTTCTCAGGCTCAGGCTTCTCAGCTGCTCCTTGAAGCCAACGGAGGACGCGACGGACGGACGGACGGATGGACGGGCGGGCGAAGGAAGGAAGGAAGGAAGGAACGAAGGAAGGAAGGAAGGAACGAACGATATCGAGTCACTGGCTCTGCTGCAATTTCACCAGCAGCCAGCCAGCCTGTCGGACAGGCAGGCTCGTTCAAGTGTGCCAGCAGCCAGGGCACGCGGACGGGAGGGAGGAAGGAAGGAAGGGAGGGAGGCATCCGATGGAGCCCGGCTACAGAGCAACGGGGCGCCGCCGCCGCCGGCACAACAGGGCCCGGTGCTCCTGCACCCTGCATCCTCCCCGCCTGCACCAGACTGCCAAGACTGCTGCTCTCCTGCCCAGACAGACAGACCAGCTACAAGCATCACCACCTAGCCATAGCATCAGCAAAACTCTGCCTACCTGCCCTGCCCTGGCCTGGCCTGGCCTCCTGGCCTCCTCTGATGCGTCTGCCTGCCCCAGGCCCAAAGCCCCGCCCACCGTTCAAGGTAAGGCAGAGGCACAACCCCCCACTCCACCCACTCAGACCTCCCCAATATACATCGGCAGTGCAGTGCATCTCTAGCCTCGCTCAGAATCACGTCCCAAACCCCAAGATCACTCAAACGTCTCATGCTTACACCTACCTACTCGGCGTCCAGCTTTGGCGCACGTCTCCACAATTGCCACATCCGTCCACGTGCCCCTGCTTCACGCACGGCACTGTGCCTCCCTCCGGCAGGCATTTCGCCGATCCGTTTCCTGTTTCACAACCAAGGCATAATCAGTACCCCTTTCCTTCCACGGCGCGCACACGCGCCCACCCACTCCACCACTGAGCCATGCCGGCCAAAAACGCACCTGCAGAGCAGTGGGGCACAGGGCCGCCGTCAGCCCGCGACACATTTCCCTCCTGCCGTGCCCTCCCTCCTGTTTCTACATCCGTGCACCCACCCCGCTGCAAAACCAGTCAGTCTGCTCAGGCGTCAGCACAGAGGCATAATGAAGGGCCTCGGCCCTTCTCCCTTTACTGCCCTCTGTACAGCTTGGCAGATCCCTCAGCACTCCGTGTGCACGTGTGTCTGTGACTCTGTGTGTGTGTGTGTGTGTGAGAGAGAGAGATTGAGTGAGTGAGTGAGTGAGTGAGTGAGTGAGTGAGAGAGAGAGAGACAGACCCTGCCAGATCCCTCAGCATTCCATGTGTGTTTGTGTCGGTGGGTGAGAGAGACAGAGACAGAGACAGAGAGACAGACAGACACACACACACACACACACACACACACACACACACACACACCCACCTCCACACACCCCCGTGTGCACGTGTGTCTGTGACTCTGTGTGTGTGTGAGATTGAGTGAGAGAGAGAGACAGACCCTGCCAGATCCCTCAGCATTCCATGTGTGTTTGTGTCGGTGGGTGAGAGAGACAGAGACAGAGACAGACACAGAGAGACAGACACACACACACACACAAACACACACACACACCCACCCCCACACACCCCCGTGTGCACGTGTGTCTGTGACTCTGTGTGTGTGTGAGATTGAGTGAGTGAGAGAGAGAGACAGACCGACCCTGCCAGATCCCTCAGCATTCCATGTGTGTTTGTGTCGGTGGGTGAGAGAGACAGAGACAGACACAGAGAGACAGACAGACACACACACACACCCACCCACCCCCATCCACCCTGGTAAAAAAAGGTGGTGGGGGAGCAGGGGAGAAGACACCACTGTGTCCAATGATAGCCTGTGCAGACGCAAAGTCTACAGCTTCTGTGAGATGAAACAAACTCAAGCCACTCAACAATTGTAATTCCACACACATCAAAATAAAGGCACAGAGGTGTGAATGGCTGCACTTCAGCCTTCGGCTTGGAGAGCACACCCATTGTTTCTCCTCAGGCACACCTGTAGCTGACATCTTCCTATTCCCAAGCTTGCCAGGAGGCTTTTCTGCCCGCGGACTTTGGCCACGTCCACAAACCTCGTAACCGGTCTTGAGCGGCGCACGTGGCCTCTGCCTTTGTCGCCCGGTGCAGTCCCATCCGCTCGCTCCCTCCCGGAGAGGGCAGAGCCTCCGAAGGAGACCGTTCAGCTGGATGCGCCAGCCAGCTGGGGCACGCAAAGCCGAGAGGCGCGCTCTCTTTGCCGAGTGCAGGGACGCCCTTGAAGGGCCGAGCGGCCTGCTCCCACTCCCCCTGCAGACTTTTGTGCAGACAGGACAGCGTGACCAGCCTCCCACGACCAGGAGAGCAGTGCAAGTTGAGCCAGCCTCTGAGACCGACCTGGGAGCCAGCCGAGGAAGCCGGCAGCCTTGACGTAGGCAGTGTGCCAGTGACGTAGGCGCCCGTAGGTACGGCCCCACTCCCAGATGATTGGTGGATCACTGGCAGCTTTACATAGCCTCTGACAAGTTGCACTCAGGACGGACCAGGTAGGCAACAGCTGTCCAGCACACCCACCGATCCCAGACAACCTAGGGGAGAGCTGCCAGCGGGCCAGGGCAGCAAGGTCTTTGCCAGGCCTCCTGCTTCAATCTAAACACCAGAGGCTAGGCAGGATGTAGCCGACTCAAGAGGCCGCCTGCATCGCTTCTCGGCCTTTTGGCTAAGATCAAGTGTAGTATCTGTTCTTATCAGTTTAATATCTGATACGTCCCTTATCTGGGGACCATATATTAAATTGATTTTTGGAACAGGGAGATGGAATAGGGGCTTGCTCCGTCCACTCCACGCATCGACCCGGTATTGCAGTGCCTCTGGGAACGGTGCACTCCCCTTCTGGGGAATTTCAAAGTAGCAAAGAAAAGAAAAACGACGAAAGCTCCATCAGGCGGCGGCGGCGGCACAGCAGCACAGACAAGCATGCATGCACATGGAGAGAGAGGAGAGCTGCTTGCTCTACACCTCTCCTGTGTCTGTGTCTGTCTGTCGATACAGCTCACTCACTCACTCACTCACGCAATGTGCAGACAACTCAACAACAGCACGGGCATCATATCTGGGCCGTTTGGCTAAGATCAAGTGCACATCCGGGCTGCAACCAGATCAGGTGCTGCAGGCAAGGCAGCAACTTCATGAGAGATGCCCCTTGGCATTCATTCCTGAAGCAAACTGCTCAACCGGCGCACTCATTCTGATGCCTGCTCACTCGGCTGCTGCCTGCACCAAGCACAGAAGCAGAGTGAAGTGGAGCAGGCCGAAAGACCTTTTCTGTCCCGCCACACTCGCTCCACTTCTCAGGCTCAGGCTTCTCAGCTGCTCCTTGAAGCCAACGGAGGACGCGACGGACGGACGGACGGACGGATGGACGGGCGGGCGAAGGAAGGAAGGAAGGAAGGAAGGAAGGAAGGAAGGAAGGAACGAACGATATCGAGTCACTGGCTCTGCTGCAATTTCACCAGCAGCCAGCCAGCCTGTCGGACAGGCAGGCTCGTTCAAGTGTGCCAGCAGCCAGGGCACGCGGACGGGAGGGAGGAAGGAAGGAAGGGAGGGAGGCATCCGATGGAGCCCGGCTACAGAGCAACGGGGCGCCGCCGCCGCCGGCACAACAGGGCCCGGTGCTCCTGCACCCTGCATCCTCCCCGCCTGCACCAGACTGCCAAGACTGCTGCTCTCCTGCCCAGACAGACAGACCAGCTACAAGCATCACCACCTAGCCATAGCATCAGCAAAACTCTGCCTACCTGCCCTGCCCTGGCCTGGCCTGGCCTCCTGGCCTCCTCTGATGCGTCTGCCTGCCCCAGGCCCAAAGCCCCGCCCACCGTTCAAGGTAAGGCAGAGGCACAACCCCCCACTCCACCCACTCAGACCTCCCCAATATACATCGGCAGTGCAGTGCATCTCTAGCCTCGCTCAGAATCACGTCCCAAACCCCAAGATCACTCAAACGTCTCATGCTTACACCTACCTACTCGGCGTCCAGCTTTGGCGCACGTCTCCACAATTGCCACATCCGTCCACGTGCCCCTGCTTCACGCACGGCACTGTGCCTCCCTCCGGCAGGCATTTCGCCGATCCGTTTCCTGTTTCACAACCAAGGCATAATCAGTACCCCTTTCCTTCCACGGCGCGCACACGCGCCCACCCACTCCACCACTGAGCCATGCCGGCCAAAAACGCACCTGCAGAGCAGTGGGGCACAGGGCCGCCGTCAGCCCGCGACACATTTCCCTCCTGCCGTGCCCTCCCTCCTGTTTCTACATCCGTGCACCCACCCCGCTGCAAAACCAGTCAGTCTGCTCAGGCGTCAGCACAGAGGCATAATGAAGGGCCTCGGCCCTTCTCCCTTTACTGCCCTCTGTACAGCTTGGCAGATCCCTCAGCACTCCGTGTGCACGTGTGTCTGTGACTCTGTGTGTGTGTGTGTGTGTGTGAGAGAGAGAGATTGAGTGAGTGAGTGAGTGAGTGAGTGAGTGAGTGAGTGAGAGAGAGAGAGACAGACCCTGCCAGATCCCTCAGCATTCCATGTGTGTTTGTGTCGGTGGGTGAGAGAGACAGAGACAGAGACAGAGAGACAGACAGACACACACACACACACACACACACACCCACCCACCTCCACACACCCCCGTGTGCACGTGTGTCTGTGACTCTGTGTGTGTGTGAGATTGAGTGAGAGAGAGAGACAGACCCTGCCAGATCCCTCAGCATTCCATGTGTGTTTGTGTCGGTGGGTGAGAGAGACAGAGACAGAGACAGACACAGAGAGACAGACACACACACACACACAAACACACACACACACCCACCCCCACACACCCCCGTGTGCACGTGTGTCTGTGACTCTGTGTGTGTGTGAGATTGAGTGAGTGAGAGAGAGAGACAGACCGACCCTGCCAGATCCCTCAGCATTCCATGTGTGTTTGTGTCGGTGGGTGAGAGAGACAGAGACAGACACAGAGAGACAGACAGACACACACACACACCCACCCACCCCCATCCACCCTGGTAAAAAAAGGTGGTGGGGGAGCAGGGGAGAAGACACCACTGTGTCCAATGATAGCCTGTGCAGACGCAAAGTCTACAGCTTCTGTGAGATGAAACAAACTCAAGCCACTCAACAATTGTAATTCCACACACATCAAAATAAAGGCACAGAGGTGTGAATGGCTGCACTTCAGCCTTCGGCTTGGAGAGCACACCCATTGTTTCTCCTCAGGCACACCTGTAGCTGACATCTTCCTATTCCCAAGCTTGCCAGGAGGCTTTTCTGCCCGCGGACTTTGGCCACGTCCACAAACCTCGTAACCGGTCTTGAGCGGCGCACGTGGCCTCTGCCTTTGTCGCCCGGTGCAGTCCCATCCGCTCGCTCCCTCCCGGAGAGGGCAGAGCCTCCGAAGGAGACCGTTCAGCTGGATGCGCCAGCCAGCTGGGGCACGCAAAGCCGAGAGGCGCGCTCTCTTTGCCGAGTGCAGGGACGCCCTTGAAGGGCCGAGCGGCCTGCTCCCACTCCCCCTGCAGACTTTTGTGCAGACAGGACAGCGTGACCAGCCTCCCACGACCAGGAGAGCAGTGCAAGTTGAGCCAGCCTCTGAGACCGACCTGGGAGCCAGCCGAGGAAGCCGGCAGCCTTGACGTAGGCAGTGTGCCAGTGACGTAGGCGCCCGTAGGTACGGCCCCACTCCCAGATGATTGGTGGATCACTGGCAGCTTTACATAGCCTCTGACAAGTTGCACTCAGGACGGACCAGGTAGGCAACAGCTGTCCAGCACACCCACCGATCCCAGACAACCTAGGGGAGAGCTGCCAGCGGGCCAGGGCAGCAAGGTCTTTGCCAGGCCTCCTGCTTCAATCTAAACACCAGAGGCTAGGCAGGATGTAGCCGACTCAAGAGGCCGCCTGCATCGCTTCTCGGCCTTTTGGCTAAGATCAAGTGTAGTATCTGACGAAAAGGCCACAGAATCCACAGCCTCCCACAACTTCCTGTCGTCTATCACGCAGGTCTTAGACGACGGCAAGCGGGAGAGTCTGGATCGGCCACTGACCCTGGACGAGCTGACAGGCTCCATCCGTTCCTTCGGGTCGGGTAAGACTCCCGGAAGCGACGGCTTACCGGCCGAGTTGTACTCGGCTCTGTGGAACTGGATGGGCCCAGACCTGCTGGAAGTGTACAACGCTATGCTTCTGGCCGGCAGTATGTCTGAGTCCATGAGGAAGGGCATCATCACCCTCATCTACAAGCAGAAGGGGGAAAGGGAGGACATCAGGAATTGGAGACCCATCTCTCTCCTGAATGTGGACTACAAGATCCTGTCCAAGGCTATCGCCAACAGGGTCAAGTCTGCTCTGGGACAGGTGATCCACCCGGACCAAACCTGTGCTGTACCGGGCAGGAAGATCTCAGACAGCCTCGCGCTGCTGAGGGACACCATCGCCTACGTGCAGGACAGGGGGGTGGACGCCTGCCTGGTCAGCTTGGACCAGGAGAAAGCCTTCGACAGGATATCGCACACGTACATGGCGGACGTGCTCTCCAAAATGGGATTTGGGGAGGGAATCCGGAATTGGATCAGACTGCTCTACACAGACATCCGTAGTGCAGTCCAGGTCAACGGGTGGGAAACAGACAGCTTCCCCATCAGGTCTGGAGTCAGGCAGGGCTGCCCCCTCTCCCCTGTCTTGTTTGTCTGCTGCATAGAACCCTTTGTGGAAGCCATCAGGAGGGATGAGGGCATAAGAGGGGTGACGCTGCCAGGCAGTGGAGGGACCCAAGTGAAAACCTCCCTGTACATGGACGACGTCACCGTCTTCTGCTCTGATCCGAGGTCAGTTCGCAGGTTGATTGGCACCTGCGAACAGTTCGAGCTAGCGTCGGGGGCCAGGGTCAACCGCACGAAGAGCGAAGCCATGCTCTTTGGCAACTGGCCCGACCGATCCAGCGTCCCCTTCACCATCAGGTCTGACCACGTGAAGGTGTTGGGGATCTGGTTCGGAGGGGCTGAGGCGTGCAACAAGAACTGGCAGGAGCGGACTGCCAAGGTGAAACAGAAACTGGGACTGTGGGGAGGGCGCTCCCTGTCGATAACGGGCAAGAACCTGGTCATCAGGTGTGAGGTGCTCTCAGGGCTGCTGTACTTGGCGCAGGTCTGGCCCGTCCCCCGCTCCTACAGCTCGGAAATCACCCGGGCTGTCTTCAGATTCGTCTGGGGATCCAAGATGGAGCGGGTGAGACGGACCGCCATGCACAAGTCCCTGGACAACGGGGGCAAGAACGTCCCCAATGTCGCCCTCACCCTGATGGCCAGCTTCGTATGTGGCTGCATCAGGTTGTGTGTAGAGCCCAGGTATGTGGGCACCAAGTACCACTATGTGCCCAGGTTCTACTTGTCGCCCTGGCTGCGAAGGATGGGTCTGGCCCCACTCCCGCGCAACGCCCCAGTCAGCTGGTCGTTGCCGGCATACCTATCCCACGTAGCAAAGTTCTTCCAGGAGAACGCCTTTGACCACAAGGCCATCAGGCAGTGGTCGGCACGAAGTGTCCTGCAGGCACTGCAGGAGAAGGACGTGATGGACACAGTGGGGTGGTTCCCTGAGCAGACTGTCCAGTTCATCTGGCAAAATGCCTCATCGCCAGATCTCACCAACAGGCACCAAGACCTCGCCTGGCTGGCGGTGAGAGGGGCCCTCCCAGTCAGAGCCCTCCTGTACGCCCGGAACGTCGTCTCCGCACCCCACTGCCCACGGGAGGACTGCAGTGAGGAGGAGTCTGTGACCCACCTCTTTGCACACTGCCAGTTCGCAAAGAGGGTGTGGAGGAGGATGGACGGGCTAGTGTCACGTTTCATCCCCAGCAGCTGCGTGACAGAGGACTCTCTGATCTACGGGCTGTTCCCGGGGACGCACACGGAGACCAACATCCGGTGCTGCTGGCAGATCATCAACTCGGTGAAAGACGCTCTTTGGTCAGCCCGAAACTTGATCATCTACCAGCACATGGAGATGTCCGTGGGAGAATGCTGCCGACTGGCACACTCTCGGCTGCAGGAGTACGTGCTGAGGGACGCACTGAAACTTGGTGCAGCCACCGCAAGGGCCCGGTGGGGAAGGACCACAGTATAGGTTTCTCCACCCGTGGGAGTGGGAGGGGTCGGTGGGCGAGGAGTATACCCCTCAACAATGAGATGCTAAGCTGAACTACTGGAGTGCCACGTGGGTGGCTATAAACACGGGTATTTTACTGAGTATAATGGAAACGTATGTAAAGGATGAAAAGTTATTGAATGGTTTATTGTATATATTTATTTTTGAATAAAGTATATTTTGAAATAAAAAAAAAAAAAAAAAAAATCTGTTCTTATCAGTTTAATATCTGATACGTCCCTTATCTGGGGACCATATATTAAATTGATTTTTGGAACAGGGAGATGGAATAGGGGCTTGCTCCGTCCACTCCACGCATCGACCCGGTATTGCAGTGCCTCTGGGAACGGTGCACTCCCCTTCTGGGGAATTTCAAAGTAGCAAAGAAAAGAAAAACGACGAAAGCTCCATCAGGCGGCGGCGGCGGCACAGCAGCACAGACAAGCATGCACGCACATGGAGAGAGAGGAGAGCTGCTTGCTCTACACCTCTCCTGTGTCTGTGTCTGTCTGTCGATACAGCTCACTCACTCACTCACTCACGCAATGTGCAGACAACTCAACAACAGCACGGGCATCATATCTGGGCCGTTTGGCTAAGATCAAGTGCACATCCGGGCTGCAACCAGATCAGGTGCTGCAGGCAAGGCAGCAACTTCATGAGAGATGCCCCTTGGCATTCATTCCTGAAGCAAACTGCTCAACCGGCGCACTCATTCTGATGCCTGCTCACTCGGCTGCTGCCTGCACCAAGCACAGAAGCAGAGTGAAGTGGAGCAGGCCGAAAGACCTTTTCTGTCCCGCCACACTCGCTCCACTTCTCAGGCTCAGGCTTCTCAGCTGCTCCTTGAAGCCAACGGAGGACGCGACGGACGGACGGACGGACGGATGGACGGGCGGGCGAAGGAAGGAAGGAAGGAAGGAAGGAAGGAAGGAAGGAAGGAAGGAACGAACGATATCGAGTCACTGGCTCTGCTGCAATTTCACCAGCAGCCAGCCAGCCTGTCGGACAGGCAGGCTCGTTCAAGTGTGCCAGCAGCCAGGGCACGCGGACGGGAGGGAGGAAGGAAGGAAGGGAGGGAGGCATCCGATGGAGCCCGGCTACAGAGCAACGGGGCGCCGCCGCCGCCGGCACAACAGGGCCCGGTGCTCCTGCACCCTGCATCCTCCCCGCCTGCACCAGACTGCCAAGACTGCTGCTCTCCTGCCCAGACAGACAGACCAGCTACAAGCATCACCACCTAGCCATAGCATCAGCAAAACTCTGCCTACCTGCCCTGCCCTGGCCTGGCCTGGCCTCCTGGCCTCCTCTGATGCGTCTGCCTGCCCCAGGCCCAAAGCCCCGCCCACCGTTCAAGGTAAGGCAGAGGCACAACCCCCCACTCCACCCACTCAGACCTCCCCAATATACATCGGCAGTGCAGTGCATCTCTAGCCTCGCTCAGAATCACGTCCCAAACCCCAAGATCACTCAAACGTCTCATGCTTACACCTACCTACTCGGCGTCCAGCTTTGGCGCACGTCTCCACAATTGCCACATCCGTCCACGTGCCCCTGCTTCACGCACGGCACTGTGCCTCCCTCCGGCAGGCATTTCGCCGATCCGTTTCCTGTTTCACAACCAAGGCATAATCAGTACCCCTTTCCTTCCACGGCGCGCACACGCGCCCACCCACTCCACCACTGAGCCATGCCGGCCAAAAACGCACCTGCAGAGCAGTGGGGCACAGGGCCGCCGTCAGCCCGCGACACATTTCCCTCCTGCCGTGCCCTCCCTCCTGTTTCTACATCCGTGCACCCACCCCGCTGCAAAACCAGTCAGTCTGCTCAGGCGTCAGCACAGAGGCATAATGAAGGGCCTCGGCCCTTCTCCCTTTACTGCCCTCTGTACAGCTTGGCAGATCCCTCAGCACTCCGTGTGCACGTGTGTCTGTGACTCTGTGTGTGTGTGTGTGTGTGTGAGAGAGAGAGATTGAGTGAGTGAGTGAGTGAGTGAGTGAGTGAGTGAGTGAGTGAGAGAGAGAGAGACAGACCCTGCCAGATCCCTCAGCATTCCATGTGTGTTTGTGTCGGTGGGTGAGAGAGACAGAGACAGAGACAGAGAGACAGACAGACACACACACACACACACACACACACACCCACCCACCTCCACACACCCCCGTGTGCACGTGTGTCTGTGACTCTGTGTGTGTGTGAGATTGAGTGAGAGAGAGAGACAGACCCTGCCAGATCCCTCAGCATTCCATGTGTGTTTGTGTCGGTGGGTGAGAGAGACAGAGACAGAGACAGACACAGAGAGACAGACACACACACACACACAAACACACACACACACCCACCCCCACACACCCCCGTGTGCACGTGTGTCTGTGACTCTGTGTGTGTGTGAGATTGAGTGAGTGAGAGAGAGAGACAGACCGACCCTGCCAGATCCCTCAGCATTCCATGTGTGTTTGTGTCGGTGGGTGAGAGAGACAGAGACAGACACAGAGAGACAGACAGACACACACACACACCCACCCACCCCCATCCACCCTGGTAAAAAAAGGTGGTGGGGGAGCAGGGGAGAAGACACCACTGTGTCCAATGATAGCCTGTGCAGACGCAAAGTCTACAGCTTCTGTGAGATGAAACAAACTCAAGCCACTCAACAATTGTAATTCCACACACATCAAAATAAAGGCACAGAGGTGTGAATGGCTGCACTTCAGCCTTCGGCTTGGAGAGCACACCCATTGTTTCTCCTCAGGCACACCTGTAGCTGACATCTTCCTATTCCCAAGCTTGCCAGGAGGCTTTTCTGCCCGCGGACTTTGGCCACGTCCACAAACCTCGTAACCGGTCTTGAGCGGCGCACGTGGCCTCTGCCTTTGTCGCCCGGTGCAGTCCCATCCGCTCGCTCCCTCCCGGAGAGGGCAGAGCCTCCGAAGGAGACCGTTCAGCTGGATGCGCCAGCCAGCTGGGGCACGCAAAGCCGAGAGGCGCGCTCTCTTTGCCGAGTGCAGGGACGCCCTTGAAGGGCCGAGCGGCCTGCTCCCACTCCCCCTGCAGACTTTTGTGCAGACAGGACAGCGTGACCAGCCTCCCACGACCAGGAGAGCAGTGCAAGTTGAGCCAGCCTCTGAGACCGACCTGGGAGCCAGCCGAGGAAGCCGGCAGCCTTGACGTAGGCAGTGTGCCAGTGACGTAGGCGCCCGTAGGTACGGCCCCACTCCCAGATGATTGGTGGATCACTGGCAGCTTTACATAGCCTCTGACAAGTTGCACTCAGGACGGACCAGGTAGGCAACAGCTGTCCAGCACACCCACCGATCCCAGACAACCTAGGGGAGAGCTGCCAGCGGGCCAGGGCAGCAAGGTCTTTGCCAGGCCTCCTGCTTCAATCTAAACACCAGAGGCTAGGCAGGATGTAGCCGACTCAAGAGGCCGCCTGCATCGCTTCTCGGCCTTTTGGCTAAGATCAAGTGTAGTATCTGTTCTTATCAGTTTAATATCTGATACGTCCCTTATCTGGGGACCATATATTAAATTGATTTTTGGAACAGGGAGATGGAATAGGGGCTTGCTCCGTCCACTCCACGCATCGACCCGGTATTGCAGTGCCTCTGGGAACGGTGCACTCCCCTTCTGGGGAATTTCAAAGTAGCAAAGAAAAGAAAAACGACGAAAGCTCCATCAGGCGGCGGCGGCGGCACAGCAGCACAGACAAGCATGCACGCACATGGAGAGAGAGGAGAGCTGCTTGCTCTACACCTCTCCTGTGTCTGTGTCTGTCTGTCGATACAGCTCACTCACTCACTCACTCACGCAATGTGCAGACAACTCAACAACAGCACGGGCATCATATCTGGGCCGTTTGGCTAAGATCAAGTGCACATCCGGGCTGCAACCAGATCAGGTGCTGCAGGCAAGGCAGCAACTTCATGAGAGATGCCCCTTGGCATTCATTCCTGAAGCAAACTGCTCAACCGGCGCACTCATTCTGATGCCTGCTCACTCGGCTGCTGCCTGCACCAAGCACAGAAGCAGAGTGAAGTGGAGCAGGCCGAAAGACCTTTTCTGTCCCGCCACACTCGCTCCACTTCTCAGGCTCAGGCTTCTCAGCTGCTCCTTGAAGCCAACGGAGGACGCGACGGACGGACGGACGGACGGATGGACGGGCGGGCGAAGGAAGGAAGGAAGGAAGGAAGGAAGGAAGGAAGGAAGGAACGAATGATATCGAGTCACTGGCTCTGCTGCAATTTCACCAGCAGCCAGCCAGCCTGTCGGACAGGCAGGCTCGTTCAAGTGTGCCAGCAGCCAGGGCACGCGGACGGGAGGGAGGAAGGAAGGAAGGGAGGGAGGCATCCGATGGAGCCCGGCTACAGAGCAACGGGGCGCCGCCGCCGCCGGCACAACAGGGCCCGGTGCTCCTGCACCCTGCATCCTCCCCGCCTGCACCAGACTGCCAAGACTGCTGCTCTCCTGCCCAGACAGACAGACCAGCTACAAGCATCACCACCTAGCCATAGCATCAGCAAAACTCTGCCTACCTGCCCTGCCCTGGCCTGGCCTGGCCTCCTGGCCTCCTCTGATGCGTCTGCCTGCCCCAGGCCCAAAGCCCCGCCCACCGTTCAAGGTAAGGCAGAGGCACAACCCCCCACTCCACCCACTCAGACCTCCCCAATATACATCGGCAGTGCAGTGCATCTCTAGCCTCGCTCAGAATCACGTCCCAAACCCCAAGATCACTCAAACGTCTCATGCTTACACCTACCTACTCGGCGTCCAGCTTTGGCGCACGTCTCCACAATTGCCACATCCGTCCACGTGCCCCTGCTTCACGCACGGCACTGTGCCTCCCTCCGGCAGGCATTTCGCCGATCCGTTTCCTGTTTCACAACCAAGGCATAATCAGTACCCCTTTCCTTCCACGGCGCGCACACGCGCCCACCCACTCCACCACTGAGCCATGCCGGCCAAAAACGCACCTGCAGAGCAGTGGGGCACAGGGCCGCCGTCAGCCCGCGACACATTTCCCTCCTGCCGTGCCCTCCCTCCTGTTTCTACATCCGTGCACCCACCCCGCTGCAAAACCAGTCAGTCTGCTCAGGCGTCAGCACAGAGGCATAATGAAGGGCCTCGGCCCTTCTCCCTTTACTGCCCTCTGTACAGCTTGGCAGATCCCTCAGCACTCCGTGTGCACGTGTGTCTGTGACTCTGTGTGTGTGTGTGTGTGTGTGAGAGAGAGAGATTGAGTGAGTGAGTGAGTGAGTGAGTGAGTGAGTGAGTGAGTGAGAGAGAGAGAGACAGACCCTGCCAGATCCCTCAGCATTCCATGTGTGTTTGTGTCGGTGGGTGAGAGAGACAGAGACAGAGACAGAGAGACAGACAGACACACACACACACACACACACACACACCCACCCACCTCCACACACCCCCGTGTGCACGTGTGTCTGTGACTCTGTGTGTGTGTGAGATTGAGTGAGAGAGAGAGACAGACCCTGCCAGATCCCTCAGCATTCCATGTGTGTTTGTGTCGGTGGGTGAGAGAGACAGAGACAGAGACAGACACAGAGAGACAGACACACACACACACACAAACACACACACACACCCACCCCCACACACCCCCGTGTGCACGTGTGTCTGTGACTCTGTGTGTGTGTGAGATTGAGTGAGTGAGAGAGAGAGACAGACCGACCCTGCCAGATCCCTCAGCATTCCATGTGTGTTTGTGTCGGTGGGTGAGAGAGACAGAGACAGACACAGAGAGACAGACAGACACACACACACACCCACCCACCCCCATCCACCCTGGTAAAAAAAGGTGGTGGGGGAGCAGGGGAGAAGACACCACTGTGTCCAATGATAGCCTGTGCAGACGCAAAGTCTACAGCTTCTGTGAGATGAAACAAACTCAAGCCACTCAACAATTGTAATTCCACACACATCAAAATAAAGGCACAGAGGTGTGAATGGCTGCACTTCAGCCTTCGGCTTGGAGAGCACACCCATTGTTTCTCCTCAGGCACACCTGTAGCTGACATCTTCCTATTCCCAAGCTTGCCAGGAGGCTTTTCTGCCCGCGGACTTTGGCCACGTCCACAAACCTCGTAACCGGTCTTGAGCGGCGCACGTGGCCTCTGCCTTTGTCGCCCGGTGCAGTCCCATCCGCTCGCTCCCTCCCGGAGAGGGCAGAGCCTCCGAAGGAGACCGTTCAGCTGGATGCGCCAGCCAGCTGGGGCACGCAAAGCCGAGAGGCGCGCTCTCTTTGCCGAGTGCAGGGACGCCCTTGAAGGGCCGAGCGGCCTGCTCCCACTCCCCCTGCAGACTTTTGTGCAGACAGGACAGCGTGACCAGCCTCCCACGACCAGGAGAGCAGTGCAAGTTGAGCCAGCCTCTGAGACCGACCTGGGAGCCAGCCGAGGAAGCCGGCAGCCTTGACGTAGGCAGTGTGCCAGTGACGTAGGCGCCCGTAGGTACGGCCCCACTCCCAGATGATTGGTGGATCACTGGCAGCTTTACATAGCCTCTGACAAGTTGCACTCAGGACGGACCAGGTAGGCAACAGCTGTCCAGCACACCCACCGATCCCAGACAACCTAGGGGAGAGCTGCCAGCGGGCCAGGGCAGCAAGGTCTTTGCCAGGCCTCCTGCTTCAATCTAAACACCAGAGGCTAGGCAGGATGTAGCCGACTCAAGAGGCCGCCTGCATCGCTTCTCGGCCTTTTGGCTAAGATCAAGTGTAGTATCTGTTCTTATCAGTTTAATATCTGATACGTCCCTTATCTGGGGACCATATATTAAATTGATTTTTGGAACAGGGAGATGGAATAGGGGCTTGCTCCGTCCACTCCACGCATCGACCCGGTATTGCAGTGCCTCTGGGAACGGTGCACTCCCCTTCTGGGGAATTTCAAAGTAGCAAAGAAAAGAAAAACGACGAAAGCTCCATCAGGCGGCGGCGGCGGCACAGCAGCACAGACAAGCATGCACGCACATGGAGAGAGAGGAGAGCTGCTTGCTCTACACCTCTCCTGTGTCTGTGTCTGTCTGTCGATACAGCTCACTCACTCACTCACTCACGCAATGTGCAGACAACTCAACAACAGCACGGGCATCATATCTGGGCCGTTTGGCTAAGATCAAGTGCACATCCGGGCTGCAACCAGATCAGGTGCTGCAGGCAAGGCAGCAACTTCATGAGAGATGCCCCTTGGCATTCATTCCTGAAGCAAACTGCTCAACCGGCGCACTCATTCTGATGCCTGCTCACTCGGCTGCTGCCTGCACCAAGCACAGAAGCAGAGTGAAGTGGAGCAGGCCGAAAGACCTTTTCTGTCCCGCCACACTCGCTCCACTTCTCAGGCTCAGGCTTCTCAGCTGCTCCTTGAAGCCAACGGAGGACGCGACGGACGGACGGACGGACGGATGGACGGGCGGGCGAAGGAAGGAAGGAAGGAAGGAAGGAAGGAAGGAAGGAAGGAACGAACGATATCGAGTCACTGGCTCTGCTGCAATTTCACCAGCAGCCAGCCAGCCTGTCGGACAGGCAGGCTCGTTCAAGTGTGCCAGCAGCCAGGGCACGCGGACGGGAGGGAGGAAGGAAGGAAGGGAGGGAGGCATCCGATGGAGCCCGGCTACAGAGCAACGGGGCGCCGCCGCCGCCGGCACAACAGGGCCCGGTGCTCCTGCACCCTGCATCCTCCCCGCCTGCACCAGACTGCCAAGACTGCTGCTCTCCTGCCCAGACAGACAGACCAGCTACAAGCATCACCACCTAGCCATAGCATCAGCAAAACTCTGCCTACCTGCCCTGCCCTGGCCTGGCCTGGCCTCCTGGCCTCCTCTGATGCGTCTGCCTGCCCCAGGCCCAAAGCCCCGCCCACCGTTCAAGGTAAGGCAGAGGCACAACCCCCCACTCCACCCACTCAGACCTCCCCAATATACATCGGCAGTGCAGTGCATCTCTAGCCTCGCTCAGAATCACGTCCCAAACCCCAAGATCACTCAAACGTCTCATGCTTACACCTACCTACTCGGCGTCCAGCTTTGGCGCACGTCTCCACAATTGCCACATCCGTCCACGTGCCCCTGCTTCACGCACGGCACTGTGCCTCCCTCCGGCAGGCATTTCGCCGATCCGTTTCCTGTTTCACAACCAAGGCATAATCAGTACCCCTTTCCTTCCACGGCGCGCACACGCGCCCACCCACTCCACCACTGAGCCATGCCGGCCAAAAACGCACCTGCAGAGCAGTGGGGCACAGGGCCGCCGTCAGCCCGCGACACATTTCCCTCCTGCCGTGCCCTCCCTCCTGTTTCTACATCCGTGCACCCACCCCGCTGCAAAACCAGTCAGTCTGCTCAGGCGTCAGCACAGAGGCATAATGAAGGGCCTCGGCCCTTCTCCCTTTACTGCCCTCTGTACAGCTTGGCAGATCCCTCAGCACTCCGTGTGCACGTGTGTCTGTGACTCTGTGTGTGTGTGTGTGTGTGTGAGAGAGAGAGATTGAGTGAGTGAGTGAGTGAGTGAGTGAGTGAGTGAGTGAGTGAGAGAGAGAGAGACAGACCCTGCCAGATCCCTCAGCATTCCATGTGTGTTTGTGTCGGTGGGTGAGAGAGACAGAGACAGAGACAGACACAGAGAGACAGACACACACACACACACAAACACACACACACACCCACCCCCACACACCCCCGTGTGCACGTGTGTCTGTGACTCTGTGTGTGTGTGAGATTGAGTGAGAGAGAGAGACAGACCCTGCCAGATCCCTCAGCATTCCATGTGTGTTTGTGTCGGTGGGTGAGAGAGACAGAGACAGAGACAGACACAGAGAGACAGACACACACACACACACAAACACACACACACACCCACCCCCACACACCCCCGTGTGCACGTGTGTCTGTGACTCTGTGTGTGTGTGAGATTGAGTGAGTGAGAGAGAGAGACAGACCGACCCTGCCAGATCCCTCAGCATTCCATGTGTGTTTGTGTCGGTGGGTGAGAGAGACAGAGACAGACACAGAGAGACAGACAGACACACACACACACCCACCCACCCCCATCCACCCTGGTAAAAAAAGGTGGTGGGGGAGCAGGGGAGAAGACACCACTGTGTCCAATGATAGCCTGTGCAGACGCAAAGTCTACAGCTTTTGTGAGATGAAACAAACTCAAGCCACTCAACAATTGTAATTCCACACACATCAAAATAAAGGCACAGAGGTGTGAATGGCTGCACTTCAGCCTTCGGCTTGGAGAGCACACCCATTGTTTCTCCTCAGGCACACCTGTAGCTGACATCTTCCTATTCCCAAGCTTGCCAGGAGGCTTTTCTGCCCGCGGACTTTGGCCACGTCCACAAACCTCGTAACCGGTCTTGAGCGGCGCACGTGGCCTCTGCCTTTGTCGCCCGGTGCAGTCCCATCCGCTCGCTCCCTCCCGGAGAGGGCAGAGCCTCCGAAGGAGACCGTTCAGCTGGATGCGCCAGCCAGCTGGGGCACGCAAAGCCGAGAGGCGCGCTCTCTTTGCCGAGTGCAGGGACGCCCTTGAAGGGCCGAGCGGCCTGCTCCCACTCCCCCTGCAGACTTTTGTGCAGACAGGACAGCGTGACCAGCCTCCCACGACCAGGAGAGCAGTGCAAGTTGAGCCAGCCTCTGAGACCGACCTGGGAGCCAGCCGAGGAAGCCGGCAGCCTTGACGTAGGCAGTGTGCCAGTGACGTAGGCGCCCGTAGGTACGGCCCCACTCCCAGATGATTGGTGGATCACTGGCAGCTTTACATAGCCTCTGACAAGTTGCACTCAGGACGGACCAGGTAGGCAACAGCTGTCCAGCACACCCACCGATCCCAGACAACCTAGGGGAGAGCTGCCAGCGGGCCAGGGCAGCAAGGTCTTTGCCAGGCCTCCTGCTTCAATCTAAACACCAGAGGCTAGGCAGGATGTAGCCGACTCAAGAGGCCGCCTGCATCGCTTCTCGGCCTTTTGGCTAAGATCAAGTGTAGTATCTGTTCTTATCAGTTTAATATCTGATACGTCCCTTATCTGGGGACCATATATTAAATTGATTTTTGGAACAGGGAGATGGAATAGGGGCTTGCTCCGTCCACTCCACGCATCGACCCGGTATTGCAGTGCCTCTGGGAACGGTGCACTCCCCTTCTGGGGAATTTCAAAGTAGCAAAGAAAAGAAAAACGACGAAAGCTCCATCAGGCGGCGGCGGCGGCACAGCAGCACAGACAAGCATGCACGCACATGGAGAGAGAGGAGAGCTGCTTGCTCTACACCTCTCCTGTGTCTGTGTCTGTCTGTCGATACAGCTCACTCACTCACTCACTCACGCAATGTGCAGACAACTCAACAACAGCACGGGCATCATATCTGGGCCGTTTGGCTAAGATCAAGTGCACATCCGGGCTGCAACCAGATCAGGTGCTGCAGGCAAGGCAGCAACTTCATGAGAGATGCCCCTTGGCATTCATTCCTGAAGCAAACTGCTCAACCGGCGCACTCATTCTGATGCCTGCTCACTCGGCTGCTGCCTGCACCAAGCACAGAAGCAGAGTGAAGTGGAGCAGGCCGAAAGACCTTTTCTGTCCCGCCACACTCGCTCCACTTCTCAGGCTCAGGCTTCTCAGCTGCTCCTTGAAGCCAACGGAGGACGCGACGGACGGACGGACGGACGGATGGACGGGCGGGCGAAGGAAGGAAGGAAGGAAGGAAGGAAGGAAGGAAGGAAGGAACGAACGATATCGAGTCACTGGCTCTGCTGCAATTTCACCAGCAGCCAGCCAGCCTGTCGGACAGGCAGGCTCGTTCAAGTGTGCCAGCAGCCAGGGCACGCGGACGGGAGGGAGGAAGGAAGGAAGGGAGGGAGGCATCCGATGGAGCCCGGCTACAGAGCAACGGGGCGCCGCCGCCGCCGGCACAACAGGGCCCGGTGCTCCTGCACCCTGCATCCTCCCCGCCTGCACCAGACTGCCAAGACTGCTGCTCTCCTGCCCAGACAGACAGACCAGCTACAAGCATCACCACCTAGCCATAGCATCAGCAAAACTCTGCCTACCTGCCCTGCCCTGGCCTGGCCTGGCCTCCTGGCCTCCTCTGATGCGTCTGCCTGCCCCAGGCCCAAAGCCCCGCCCACCGTTCAAGGTAAGGCAGAGGCACAACCCCCCACTCCACCCACTCAGACCTCCCCAATATACATCGGCAGTGCAGTGCATCTCTAGCCTCGCTCAGAATCACGTCCCAAACCCCAAGATCACTCAAACGTCTCATGCTTACACCTACCTACTCGGCGTCCAGCTTTGGCGCACGTCTCCACAATTGCCACATCCGTCCACGTGCCCCTGCTTCACGCACGGCACTGTGCCTCCCTCCGGCAGGCATTTCGCCGATCCGTTTCCTGTTTCACAACCAAGGCATAATCAGTACCCCTTTCCTTCCACGGCGCGCACACGCGCCCACCCACTCCACCACTGAGCCATGCCGGCCAAAAACGCACCTGCAGAGCAGTGGGGCACAGGGCCGCCGTCAGCCCGCGACACATTTCCCTCCTGCCGTGCCCTCCCTCCTGTTTCTACATCCGTGCACCCACCCCGCTGCAAAACCAGTCAGTCTGCTCAGGCGTCAGCACAGAGGCATAATGAAGGGCCTCGGCCCTTCTCCCTTTACTGCCCTCTGTACAGCTTGGCAGATCCCTCAGCACTCCGTGTGCACGTGTGTCTGTGACTCTGTGTGTGTGTGTGTGTGTGTGAGAGAGAGAGATTGAGTGAGTGAGTGAGTGAGTGAGTGAGTGAGTGAGTGAGTGAGAGAGAGAGAGACAGACCCTGCCAGATCCCTCAGCATTCCATGTGTGTTTGTGTCGGTGGGTGAGAGAGACAGAGACAGAGACAGACACAGAGAGACAGACACACACACACACACAAACACACACACACACCCACCCCCACACACCCCCGTGTGCACGTGTGTCTGTGACTCTGTGTGTGTGTGAGATTGAGTGAGAGAGAGAGACAGACCCTGCCAGATCCCTCAGCATTCCATGTGTGTTTGTGTCGGTGGGTGAGAGAGACAGAGACAGAGACAGACACAGAGAGACAGACACACACACACACACAAACACACACACACACCCACCCCCACACACCCCCGTGTGCACGTGTGTCTGTGACTCTGTGTGTGTGTGAGATTGAGTGAGTGAGAGAGAGAGACAGACCGACCCTGCCAGATCCCTCAGCATTCCATGTGTGTTTGTGTCGGTGGGTGAGAGAGACAGAGACAGACACAGAGAGACAGACAGACACACACACACACCCACCCACCCCCATCCACCCTGGTAAAAAAAGGTGGTGGGGGAGCAGGGGAGAAGACACCACTGTGTCCAATGATAGCCTGTGCAGACGCAAAGTCTACAGCTTCTGTGAGATGAAACAAACTCAAGCCACTCAACAATTGTAATTCCACACACATCAAAATAAAGGCACAGAGGTGTGAATGGCTGCACTTCAGCCTTCGGCTTGGAGAGCACACCCATTGTTTCTCCTCAGGCACACCTGTAGCTGACATCTTCCTATTCCCAAGCTTGCCAGGAGGCTTTTCTGCCCGCGGACTTTGGCCACGTCCACAAACCTCGTAACCGGTCTTGAGCGGCGCACGTGGCCTCTGCCTTTGTCGCCCGGTGCAGTCCCATCCGCTCGCTCCCTCCCGGAGAGGGCAGAGCCTCCGAAGGAGACCGTTCAGCTGGATGCGCCAGCCAGCTGGGGCACGCAAAGCCGAGAGGCGCGCTCTCTTTGCCGAGTGCAGGGACGCCCTTGAAGGGCCGAGCGGCCTGCTCCCACTCCCCCTGCAGACTTTTGTGCAGACAGGACAGCGTGACCAGCCTCCCACGACCAGGAGAGCAGTGCAAGTTGAGCCAGCCTCTGAGACCGACCTGGGAGCCAGCCGAGGAAGCCGGCAGCCTTGACGTAGGCAGTGTGCCAGTGACGTAGGCGCCCGTAGGTACGGCCCCACTCCCAGATGATTGGTGGATCACTGGCAGCTTTACATAGCCTCTGACAAGTTGCACTCAGGACGGACCAGGTAGGCAACAGCTGTCCAGCACACCCACCGATCCCAGACAACCTAGGGGAGAGCTGCCAGCGGGCCAGGGCAGCAAGGTCTTTGCCAGGCCTCCTGCTTCAATCTAAACACCAGAGGCTAGGCAGGATGTAGCCGACTCAAGAGGCCGCCTGCATCGCTTCTCGGCCTTTTGGCTAAGATCAAGTGTAGTATCTGTTCTTATCAGTTTAATATCTGATACGTCCCTTATCTGGGGACCATATATTAAATTGATTTTTGGAACAGGGAGATGGAATAGGGGCTTGCTCCGTCCACTCCACGCATCGACCCGGTATTGCAGTGCCTCTGGGAACGGTGCACTCCCCTTCTGGGGAATTTCAAAGTAGCAAAGAAAAGAAAAACGACGAAAGCTCCATCAGGCGGCGGCGGCGGCACAGCAGCACAGACAAGCATGCACGCACATGGAGAGAGAGGAGAGCTGCTTGCTCTACACCTCTCCTGTGTCTGTGTCTGTCTGTCGATACAGCTCACTCACTCACTCACTCACGCAATGTGCAGACAACTCAACAACAGCACGGGCATCATATCTGGGCCGTTTGGCTAAGATCAAGTGCACATCCGGGCTGCAACCAGATCAGGTGCTGCAGGCAAGGCAGCAACTTCATGAGAGATGCCCCTTGGCATTCATTCCTGAAGCAAACTGCTCAACCGGCGCACTCATTCTGATGCCTGCTCACTCGGCTGCTGCCTGCACCAAGCACAGAAGCAGAGTGAAGTGGAGCAGGCCGAAAGACCTTTTCTGTCCCGCCACACTCGCTCCACTTCTCAGGCTCAGGCTTCTCAGCTGCTCCTTGAAGCCAACGGAGGACGCGACGGACGGACGGACGGACGGATGGACGGGCGGGCGAAGGAAGGAAGGAAGGAAGGAAGGAAGGAAGGAAGGAAGGAACGAACGATATCGAGTCACTGGCTCTGCTGCAATTTCACCAGCAGCCAGCCAGCCTGTCGGACAGGCAGGCTCGTTCAAGTGTGCCAGCAGCCAGGGCACGCGGACGGGAGGGAGGAAGGAAGGAAGGGAGGGAGGCATCCGATGGAGCCCGGCTACAGAGCAACGGGGCGCCGCCGCCGCCGGCACAACAGGGCCCGGTGCTCCTGCACCCTGCATCCTCCCCGCCTGCACCAGACTGCCAAGACTGCTGCTCTCCTGCCCAGACAGACAGACCAGCTACAAGCATCACCACCTAGCCATAGCATCAGCAAAACTCTGCCTACCTGCCCTGCCCTGGCCTGGCCTGGCCTCCTGGCCTCCTCTGATGCGTCTGCCTGCCCCAGGCCCAAAGCCCCGCCCACCGTTCAAGGTAAGGCAGAGGCACAACCCCCCACTCCACCCACTCAGACCTCCCCAATATACATCGGCAGTGCAGTGCATCTCTAGCCTCGCTCAGAATCACGTCCCAAACCCCAAGATCACTCAAACGTCTCATGCTTACACCTACCTACTCGGCGTCCAGCTTTGGCGCACGTCTCCACAATTGCCACATCCGTCCACGTGCCCCTGCTTCACGCACGGCACTGTGCCTCCCTCCGGCAGGCATTTCGCCGATCCGTTTCCTGTTTCACAACCAAGGCATAATCAGTACCCCTTTCCTTCCACGGCGCGCACACGCGCCCACCCACTCCACCACTGAGCCATGCCGGCCAAAAACGCACCTGCAGAGCAGTGGGGCACAGGGCCGCCGTCAGCCCGCGACACATTTCCCTCCTGCCGTGCCCTCCCTCCTGTTTCTACATCCGTGCACCCACCCCGCTGCAAAACCAGTCAGTCTGCTCAGGCGTCAGCACAGAGGCATAATGAAGGGCCTCGGCCCTTCTCCCTTTACTGCCCTCTGTACAGCTTGGCAGATCCCTCAGCACTCCGTGTGCACGTGTGTCTGTGACTCTGTGTGTGTGTGTGTGTGTGTGTGAGAGAGAGAGATTGAGTGAGTGAGTGAGTGAGTGAGTGAGTGAGTGAGTGAGTGAGAGAGAGAGAGACAGACCCTGCCAGATCCCTCAGCATTCCATGTGTGTTTGTGTCGGTGGGTGAGAGAGACAGAGACAGAGACAGACACAGAGAGACAGACACACACACACACACAAACACACACACACACCCACCCCCACACACCCCCGTGTGCACGTGTGTCTGTGACTCTGTGTGTGTGTGAGATTGAGTGAGAGAGAGAGACAGACCCTGCCAGATCCCTCAGCATTCCATGTGTGTTTGTGTCGGTGGGTGAGAGAGACAGAGACAGAGACAGACACAGAGAGACAGACACACACACACACACAAACACACACACACACCCACCCCCACACACCCCCGTGTGCACGTGTGTCTGTGACTCTGTGTGTGTGTGAGATTGAGTGAGTGAGAGAGAGAGACAGACCGACCCTGCCAGATCCCTCAGCATTCCATGTGTGTTTGTGTCGGTGGGTGAGAGAGACAGAGACAGACACAGAGAGACAGACAGACACACACACACACCCACCCACCCCCATCCACCCTGGTAAAAAAAGGTGGTGGGGGAGCAGGGGAGAAGACACCACTGTGTCCAATGATAGCCTGTGCAGACGCAAAGTCTACAGCTTCTGTGAGATGAAACAAACTCAAGCCACTCAACAATTGTAATTCCACACACATCAAAATAAAGGCACAGAGGTGTGAATGGCTGCACTTCAGCCTTCGGCTTGGAGAGCACACCCATTGTTTCTCCTCAGGCACACCTGTAGCTGACATCTTCCTATTCCCAAGCTTGCCAGGAGGCTTTTCTGCCCGCGGACTTTGGCCACGTCCACAAACCTCGTAACCGGTCTTGAGCGGCGCACGTGGCCTCTGCCTTTGTCGCCCGGTGCAGTCCCATCCGCTCGCTCCCTCCCGGAGAGGGCAGAGCCTCCGAAGGAGACCGTTCAGCTGGATGCGCCAGCCAGCTGGGGCACGCAAAGCCGAGAGGCGCGCTCTCTTTGCCGAGTGCAGGGACGCCCTTGAAGGGCCGAGCGGCCTGCTCCCACTCCCCCTGCAGACTTTTGTGCAGACAGGACAGCGTGACCAGCCTCCCACGACCAGGAGAGCAGTGCAAGTTGAGCCAGCCTCTGAGACCGACCTGGGAGCCAGCCGAGGAAGCCGGCAGCCTTGACGTAGGCAGTGTGCCAGTGACGTAGGCGCCCGTAGGTACGGCCCCACTCCCAGATGATTGGTGGATCACTGGCAGCTTTACATAGCCTCTGACAAGTTGCACTCAGGACGGACCAGGTAGGCAACAGCTGTCCAGCACACCCACCGATCCCAGACAACCTAGGGGAGAGCTGCCAGCGGGCCAGGGCAGCAAGGTCTTTGCCAGGCCTCCTGCTTCAATCTAAACACCAGAGGCTAGGCAGGATGTAGCCGACTCAAGAGGCCGCCTGCATCGCTTCTCGGCCTTTTGGCTAAGATCAAGTGTAAAGGTGTTGGGGATCTGGTTCGGAGGGGCTGAGGCGTGCAACAAGAACTGGCAGGAGCGGACTGCCAAGGTGAAACAGAAACTGGGACTGTGGGGAGGGCGCTCCCTGTCGATAACGGGCAAGAACCTGGTCATCAGGTGTGAGGTGCTCTCAGGGCTGCTGTACTTGGCGCAGGTCTGGCCCGTCCCCCGCTCCTACAGCTCGGAAATCACCCGGGCTGTCTTCAGATTCGTCTGGGGATCCAAGATGGAGCGGGTGAGACGGACCGCCATGCACAAGTCCCTGGACAACGGGGGCAAGAACGTCCCCAATGTCGCCCTCACCCTGATGGCCAGCTTCGTATGTGGCTGCATCAGGTTGTGTGTAGAGCCCAGGTATGTGGGCACCAAGTACCACTATGTGCCCAGGTTCTACTTGTCGCCCTGGCTGCGAAGGATGGGTCTGGCCCCACTCCCGCGCAACGCCCCAGTCAGCTGGTCGTTGCCGGCATACCTATCCCACGTAGCAAAGTTCTTCCAGGAGAACGCCTTTGACCACAAGGCCATCAGGCAGTGGTCGGCACGAAGTGTCCTGCAGGCACTGCAGGAGAAGGACGTGATGGACACAGTGGGGTGGTTCCCTGAGCAGACTGTCCAGTTCATCTGGCAAAATGCCTCATCGCCAGATCTCACCAACAGGCACCAAGACCTCGCCTGGCTGGCGGTGAGAGGGGCCCTCCCAGTCAGAGCCCTCCTGTACGCCCGGAACGTCGTCTCCGCACCCCACTGCCCACGGGAGGACTGCAGTGAGGAGGAGTCTGTGACCCACCTCTTTGCACACTGCCAGTTCGCAAAGAGGGTGTGGAGGAGGATGGACGGGCTAGTGTCACGTTTCATCCCCAGCAGCTGCGTGACAGAGGACTCTCTGATCTACGGGCTGTTCCCGGGGACGCACACGGAGACCAACATCCGGTGCTGCTGGCAGATCATCAACTCGGTGAAAGACGCTCTTTGGTCAGCCCGAAACTTGATCATCTACCAGCACATGGAGATGTCCGTGGGAGAATGCTGCCGACTGGCACACTCTCGGCTGCAGGAGTACGTGCTGAGGGACGCACTGAAACTTGGTGCAGCCACCGCAAGGGCCCGGTGGGGAAGGACCACAGTATAGGTTTCTCCACCCGTGGGAGTGGGAGGGGTCGGTGGGCGAGGAGTATACCCCTCAACAATGAGATGCTAAGCTGAACTACTGGAGTGCCACGTGGGTGGCTATAAACACGGGTATTTTACTGAGTATAATGGAAACGTATGTAAAGGATGAAAAGTTATTGAATGGTTTATTGTATATATTTATTTTTGAATAAAGTATATTTTGAAATAAAAAAAAAAAAAAAAAAAAAAAAAATCTGTTCTTATCAGTTTAATATCTGATACGTCCCTTATCTGGGGACCATATATTAAATTGATTTTTGGAACAGGGAGATGGAATAGGGGCTTGCTCCGTCCACTCCACGCATCGACCCGGTATTGCAGTGCCTCTGGGAACGGTGCACTCCCCTTCTGGGGAATTTCAAAGTAGCAAAGAAAAGAAAAACGACGAAAGCTCCATCAGGCGGCGGCGGCGGCACAGCAGCACAGACAAGCATGCACGCACATGGAGAGAGAGGAGAGCTGCTTGCTCTACACCTCTCCTGTGTCTGTGTCTGTCTGTCGATACAGCTCACTCACTCACTCACTCACGCAATGTGCAGACAACTCAACAACAGCACGGGCATCATATCTGGGCCGTTTGGCTAAGATCAAGTGCACATCCGGGCTGCAACCAGATCAGGTGCTGCAGGCAAGGCAGCAACTTCATGAGAGATGCCCCTTGGCATTCATTCCTGAAGCAAACTGCTCAACCGGCGCACTCATTCTGATGCCTGCTCACTCGGCTGCTGCCTGCACCAAGCACAGAAGCAGAGTGAAGTGGAGCAGGCCGAAAGACCTTTTCTGTCCCGCCACACTCGCTCCACTTCTCAGGCTCAGGCTTCTCAGCTGCTCCTTGAAGCCAACGGAGGACGCGACGGACGGACGGACGGACGGATGGACGGGCGGGCGAAGGAAGGAAGGAAGGAAGGAAGGAAGGAAGGAAGGAAGGAACGAACGATATCGAGTCACTGGCTCTGCTGCAATTTCACCAGCAGCCAGCCAGCCTGTCGGACAGGCAGGCTCGTTCAAGTGTGCCAGCAGCCAGGGCACGCGGACGGGAGGGAGGAAGGAAGGAAGGGAGGGAGGCATCCGATGGAGCCCGGCTACAGAGCAACGGGGCGCCGCCGCCGCCGGCACAACAGGGCCCGGTGCTCCTGCACCCTGCATCCTCCCCGCCTGCACCAGACTGCCAAGACTGCTGCTCTCCTGCCCAGACAGACAGACCAGCTACAAGCATCACCACCTAGCCATAGCATCAGCAAAACTCTGCCTACCTGCCCTGCCCTGGCCTGGCCTGGCCTCCTGGCCTCCTCTGATGCGTCTGCCTGCCCCAGGCCCAAAGCCCCGCCCACCGTTCAAGGTAAGGCAGAGGCACAACCCCCCACTCCACCCACTCAGACCTCCCCAATATACATCGGCAGTGCAGTGCATCTCTAGCCTCGCTCAGAATCACGTCCCAAACCCCAAGATCACTCAAACGTCTCATGCTTACACCTACCTACTCGGCGTCCAGCTTTGGCGCACGTCTCCACAATTGCCACATCCGTCCACGTGCCCCTGCTTCACGCACGGCACTGTGCCTCCCTCCGGCAGGCATTTCGCCGATCCGTTTCCTGTTTCACAACCAAGGCATAATCAGTACCCCTTTCCTTCCACGGCGCGCACACGCGCCCACCCACTCCACCACTGAGCCATGCCGGCCAAAAACGCACCTGCAGAGCAGTGGGGCACAGGGCCGCCGTCAGCCCGCGACACATTTCCCTCCTGCCGTGCCCTCCCTCCTGTTTCTACATCCGTGCACCCACCCCGCTGCAAAACCAGTCAGTCTGCTCAGGCGTCAGCACAGAGGCATAATGAAGGGCCTCGGCCCTTCTCCCTTTACTGCCCTCTGTACAGCTTGGCAGATCCCTCAGCACTCCGTGTGCACGTGTGTCTGTGACTCTGTGTGTGTGTGTGTGTGTGTGAGAGAGAGAGATTGAGTGAGTGAGTGAGTGAGTGAGTGAGTGAGTGAGTGAGTGAGAGAGAGAGAGACAGACCCTGCCAGATCCCTCAGCATTCCATGTGTGTTTGTGTCGGTGGGTGAGAGAGACAGAGACAGAGACAGACACAGAGAGACAGACACACACACACACACAAACACACACACACACCCACCCCCACACACCCCCGTGTGCACGTGTGTCTGTGACTCTGTGTGTGTGTGAGATTGAGTGAGAGAGAGAGACAGACCCTGCCAGATCCCTCAGCATTCCATGTGTGTTTGTGTCGGTGGGTGAGAGAGACAGAGACAGAGACAGACACAGAGAGACAGACACACACACACACACAAACACACACACACACCCACCCCCACACACCCCCGTGTGCACGTGTGTCTGTGACTCTGTGTGTGTGTGAGATTGAGTGAGTGAGAGAGAGAGACAGACCGACCCTGCCAGATCCCTCAGCATTCCATGTGTGTTTGTGTCGGTGGGTGAGAGAGACAGAGACAGACACAGAGAGACAGACAGACACACACACACACCCACCCACCCCCATCCACCCTGGTAAAAAAAGGTGGTGGGGGAGCAGGGGAGAAGACACCACTGTGTCCAATGATAGCCTGTGCAGACGCAAAGTCTACAGCTTCTGTGAGATGAAACAAACTCAAGCCACTCAACAATTGTAATTCCACACACATCAAAATAAAGGCACAGAGGTGTGAATGGCTGCACTTCAGCCTTCGGCTTGGAGAGCACACCCATTGTTTCTCCTCAGGCACACCTGTAGCTGACATCTTCCTATTCCCAAGCTTGCCAGGAGGCTTTTCTGCCCGCGGACTTTGGCCACGTCCACAAACCTCGTAACCGGTCTTGAGCGGCGCACGTGGCCTCTGCCTTTGTCGCCCGGTGCAGTCCCATCCGCTCGCTCCCTCCCGGAGAGGGCAGAGCCTCCGAAGGAGACCGTTCAGCTGGATGCGCCAGCCAGCTGGGGCACGCAAAGCCGAGAGGCGCGCTCTCTTTGCCGAGTGCAGGGACGCCCTTGAAGGGCCGAGCGGCCTGCTCCCACTCCCCCTGCAGACTTTTGTGCAGACAGGACAGCGTGACCAGCCTCCCACGACCAGGAGAGCAGTGCAAGTTGAGCCAGCCTCTGAGACCGACCTGGGAGCCAGCCGAGGAAGCCGGCAGCCTTGACGTAGGCAGTGTGCCAGTGACGTAGGCGCCCGTAGGTACGGCCCCACTCCCAGATGATTGGTGGATCACTGGCAGCTTTACATAGCCTCTGACAAGTTGCACTCAGGACGGACCAGGTAGGCAACAGCTGTCCAGCACACCCACCGATCCCAGACAACCTAGGGGAGAGCTGCCAGCGGGCCAGGGCAGCAAGGTCTTTGCCAGGCCTCCTGCTTCAATCTAAACACCAGAGGCTAGGCAGGATGTAGCCGACTCAAGAGGCCGCCTGCATCGCTTCTCGGCCTTTTGGCTAAGATCAAGTGTAGTATCTGTTCACCAAGTACCACTATGTGCCCAGGTTCTACTTGTCGCCCTGGCTGCGAAGGATGGGTCTGGCCCCACTCCCGCGCAACGCCCCAGTCAGCTGGTCGTTGCCGGCATACCTATCCCACGTAGCAAAGTTCTTCCAGGAGAACGCCTTTGACCACAAGGCCATCAGGCAGTGGTCGGCACGAAGTGTCCTGCAGGCACTGCAGGAGAAGGACGTGATGGACACAGTGGGGTGGTTCCCTGAGCAGACTGTCCAGTTCATCTGGCAAAATGCCTCATCGCCAGATCTCACCAACAGGCACCAAGACCTCGCCTGGCTGGCGGTGAGAGGGGCCCTCCCAGTCAGAGCCCTCCTGTACGCCCGGAACGTCGTCTCCGCACCCCACTGCCCACGGGAGGACTGCAGTGAGGAGGAGTCTGTGACCCACCTCTTTGCACACTGCCAGTTCGCAAAGAGGGTGTGGAGGAGGGTGGACGGGCTAGTGTCACGTTTCATCCCCAGCAGCTGCGTGACAGAGGACTCTCTGATCTACGGGCTGTTCCCGGGGACGCACACGGAGACCAACATCCGGTGCTGCTGGCAGATCATCAACTCGGTGAAAGACGCTCTTTGGTCAGCCCGAAACTTGGTGATCTACCAGCACATGGAGATGTCAGTGGGAGAATGCTGCCGACTGGCACACTCTCGGCTGCAGGAGTACGTGCTGAGGGACGCACTGAAACTTGGTGCAGCCACCGCAAGGGCCCGGTGGGGAAGGACCACAGTATAGGTTTCTCCACCCGTGGGAGTGGGAGGGGTCGGTGGGCGAGGAGTATACCCCTCAACAATGAGATGCTAAGCTGAACTACTGGAGTGCCACATGGGTGGCTATAAACACGGGTATTTTACTGAGTATAATGGAAACGTATGCAAAGGATGAAAAGTTATTGAATGGTTTACTGTATATATTTATTTTTGAATAAAGTATATTTTGAAATAAAAAAAAAAAAAAAATCTGTTCTTATCAGACCAGAAGGCGCAGGAGGAGAGTTCGCGCTGACGCAGGGGTGGATCCTAATGCTGATTGGCCTCCAATCTAACACCCCATACCAGCGACGACAGCAGTGAGTTAGAAGATGGCAGCAGCGAGCAATACATCAGCTCGAGGCCAGGGTATCAAGAACACTGTCAGGCTGACAGTGCGAGACCGGAACGGGGGCACCGGCTTCACCCGAGAGACCTTCATCCGGAAGGTCTTGCTGGATTGCTGCGGATTTACGCCCGATGACATCTACTGCGTCCAGGACTTCGCAGGCTTCTTCGATGTCACTTTCCGGCAGGCTGCAGGGTGGCAGAAGCTGTACCAGCAGCTTCAGCTGAAGGGGACAGAGGCGCCGCTGTCGCTGCTGAAAGCACAGCCCCTCTTTGCAACGGCTACGCAACAGGAAAGGACAATCACGGTGCACATGTTCAACCCGCACGTGCCAGTGGTAGATGTCCTTACGTTCCTCGCTCGGTATGTGGAGAGCGTAGGAACACCAGCAGACGTGAAGGACGGGCTGGGAATCTGGACCAGCAAACGGCAGGTGATGGTGAAGCTGAGGTTGGATTCCAACGGCGGCATCGTCCACCCCCCCTCCGTCTTCGCCATCGGAGGGAACCGAGGGTACATGGTGTACGCGGGACAACCCAGGGTGTGCCGAAACTGCGGCAAGGAAGGGCACATCGCAGCCCAGTGCAGGGTGGTGATGTGCAAGAACTGTAAAATGGAAGGCCACCTGACCAAAGACTGCACGCAGGCCAAGGCCTGCAACCTCTGCGGACAGGCTGGCCACCTGTACAGAGCCTGCCCGAAGCGTGGGGGCACCTACGCACAGGCGACCAGGGGAGGTGCTGGCCCTGAAAGGGCCCAGGCTGATGCGGACGTACCCGCCAGCGCTGCAGATGAGGCACCCGACAGGACGGATGACGAGACCAGGGAGGAAGGTGCAAGCACCCCAAGACCTGCCACCCCACTGCAGACCCTCCAGGACCAGGCAAACGACGAGCAGGAGTCCATGGAGGAGGGGAGAGCTGAGGCGGAAACCGAATGGAAGGTCGTGAAACGAAAAAAGACCCAAAAGGCGGCGGCCAAGCGACAGAAGGCGGAGCAACGCCAGAAAAGGGCAGGGAACCACGCAGCCCCTGGTACCCTGTCCTCTTCAGAGGAGGAAGGAGTTGGGGGAGGCCAGCAGCCCCGGCGGAAGAAGCGGCTGGCAGAACAGGTGGAGAGGAGGAGAGAGAGGGGAGAAAGTCTGCTGGCCACCCCCCAAGTACAGGAGGCGGAGAGCAGCAGACGCACAGAGCTCCGGGAATCCGGGAGCAGAGCCACGGCTGGTACCCAGCAGCCGGAAGGGGAAGCAGCCCAGGAAGTCAGCAACCGCCCGGGCCCAGACCCAGAACCAGAACGGCCACACACGGAGGAGTACTACCAGCAGTACCTGAGCCCACAGGAGGTGGAAAACTTCACAAAGGCGGTGGGGATGAAGGCTCAGGATGGCAAGAGTGAGGACGGAGAGCAGCCAAAATAAAAGACTTAACGATGGCAGACCTTAAATTGGCGTGCTTGAATGTGCGAAGTTTGAAGAGTACTGGGCGATGCGTCAGCACGCTCCAGTACCTGGACACTGTAAAGGCCGATGTGACCTTCCTCCAGGAGTGTGGACTACCACATCTCCGTAACTACCGGAGGTGGTCACGGTGGTGGAAAAAAGGTTTGTCGGTGTGGTCGGGGGGCAACGATTGTCGCGCTTCCGGCCTGGGGATTCTGCTGCGGGGAGGCAACTTCTCAATCACCCAAGTTAAAGAGGTGGTTGCGGGGCGCCTCCTGGTAGCAGACGTCAAATACCGGGGCACTCCGCTCCGGCTGATCAACATGTACGCCTCCCCCGTGCGGAGCGAGCGGCTGGCCGTCTTCGAGCAGCTCCCACAGCTGCTGGTGACGACCCAGCCGGTCGTTCTGGCCGGAGACTTCAATTGCACCATTGATGCGGCTGGAGGACCCGGCAGTGCCGACGGCAGGCTAGACAGTACCTCTAGACTCCTGAGGGAAATGGTGAAGACAGCCAAGCTGCGCGACGCCTTTGGCACCCCCACAGGTGGAGCACAGCCGCAAGCCACCTGGACACGATCGGACGGCTCAGCCCGCTCCCGGATCGACTTCCTCTTCCTGTCTGAGTCCCTCACGGTCAGGTCCACCGACGTCACGCCGGTGTTCTTCTCTGACCACTGCCTTCTGAGAGCCACCTGTCACTTACGGGAGGACCAGAAGGCAGGCAGGGGGACGTGGAAGCTGAACGTAAAGCTGCTGACCCCAGAGAACATCGAGGAACTAGAGAGGGAGTACACAGGTTGGAGAACCTTGAAAGCCTTCTTTGATTCCCCGGTTCACTGGTGGGAAGCCACCAAGGAGAACATTAAGAGGTTCTTCATCCGCAAGGGTATTCAGAAGGCAAGGCAGGAGCAGAGGGAACTGCGTAAACTCCAGACAGAGTTGCAGCAACTTCTCCTTCTGCAGTCGAAGGGGGTGGATGTCAGGGAGGAACTGCGAGAGGTGAAGGGCCGGCAAGCCCAGCACCTCGCCGCGGAATCCTCCAAGATCATCTTCCGATCAAGGGTCCAAACCGTGGAGCAGGACGAGACGTGCTCACGCTTCTTCTTCCAAAAGGTGCACAGGGGGAGCTCTGTGATCCACAACCTTAAGGAAGAGGACGGCTCAGTCGCGTCCTCGCAGACCGACATACTGAGGATCTGCAAGTCCTTCTATGCCGGTCTGTACGAGGAAAAGGCCACAGAATCCACAGCCTCCCACAACTTCCTGTCGTCTATCACGCAGGTCTTAGACGACGGCAAGCGGGAGAGTCTGGATCAGCCACTGACCCTGGACGAGCTGACAGGCTCCATCCGTTCCTTCGGGTCGGGTAAGACTCCCGGAAGCGACGGCTTACCGGCCGAGTTGTACTCGGCTCTGTGGAACTGGATGGGCCCAGACCTGCTGGAAGTGTACAACGCTATGCTTCTGGCCGGCAGTATGTCTGAGTCCATGAGGAAGGGCATCATCACCCTCATCTACAAGCAGAAGGGGGAAAGGGAGGACATTAGGAATTGGAGACCCATCTCTCTCCTGAATGTGGACTACAAGATCCTGTCCAAGGCTATCGCCAACAGGGTCAAGTCTGCTCTGGGACAGGTGATCCACCCGGACCAAACCTGTGCTGTACCGGGCAGGAAGATCTCAGACAGCCTCGCGCTGCTGAGGGACACCATCGCCTACGTGCAGGACAGGGGGGTGGACGCCTGCCTGGTCAGCTTGGACCAGGAGAAAGCCTTCGACAGGATATCGCACACATACATGGCGGACGTGCTCTCCAAAATGGGATTTGGGGAGGGAATCCGGAATTGGATCAGACTGCTCTACACAGACATCCGTAGTGCAGTCCAGGTCAACGGGTGGGAAACAGACAGCTTCCCCATCAGGTCTGGAGTCAGGCAGGGCTGCCCCCTCTCCCCTGTCTTGTTTGTCTGCTGCATAGAACCCTTTGTGGAAGCCATCAGGAGGGATGAGGGCATAAGAGGGGTGACGCTGCCAGGCAGTGGAGGGACCCAAGTGAAAACCTCCCTGTACATGGACGACGTCACCGTCTTCTGCTCTGATCCGAGGTCAGTTCGCAGGTTGATTGGCACCTGCGAACAGTTCGAGCTAGCGTCGGGGGCCAGGGTCAACCGCACGAAGAGCGAAGCCATGCTCTTTGGCAACTGGCCCGACCGATCCAGCGTCCCCTTCACCATCAGGTCTGACCACGTGAAGGTGTTGGGGATCTGGTTCGGAGGGGCTGAGGCGTGCAACAAGAACTGGCAGGAGCGGACTGCCAAGGTGAAACAGAAACTGGGACTGTGGGGAGGGCGCTCCCTGTCGATAACGGGCAAGAACCTGGTCATCAGGTGTGAGGTGCTCTCAGGGCTGCTGTACTTGGCGCAGGTCTGGCCCGTCCCCCGCTCCTACAGCTCGGAAATCACCCGGGCTGTCTTCAGATTCGTCTGGGGATCCAAGATGGAGCGGGTGAGACGGACCGCCATGCACAAGTCCCTGGACAACGGGGGCAAGAACGTCCCCAATGTCGCCCTCACCCTGATGGCCAGCTTCGTATGTGGCTGCATCAGGTTGTGTGTAGAGCCCAGGTATGTGGGCACCAAGTACCACTATGTGCCCAGGTTCTACTTGTCGCCCTGGCTGCGAAGGATGGGTCTGGCCCCACTCCCGCGCAACGCCCCAGTCAGCTGGTCGTTGCCGGCATACCTATCCCACGTAGCAAAGTTCTTCCAGGAGAACGCCTTCGACCACAAGGCCATCAGGCAGTGGTCGGCACGAAGTGTCCTGCAGGCACTGCAGGAGAAGGACGTGATGGACACAGTGGGGTGGTTCCCTGAGCAGACTGTCCAGTTCATCTGGCAAAATGCCTCATCGCCAGATCTCACCAACAGGCACCAAGACCTCGCCTGGCTGGCGGTGAGAGGGGCCCTCCCAGTCAGAGCCCTCCTGTATGCCCGGAACGTCGTCTCCGCACCCCACTGCCCACGGGAGGACTGCAGTGAGGAGGAGTCTGTGACCCACCTCTTTGCACACTGCCAGTTCGCAAAGAGGGTGTGGAGGAGGATGGACGGGCTAGTGTCACGTTTCATCCCCAGCAGCTGCGTGACAGAGGACTCTCTGATCTACGGGCTGTTCCCGGGGACGCACACGGAGACCAACATCCGGTGCTGCTGGCAGATCATCAACTCGGTGAAAGACGCTCTTTGGTCAGCCCGAAACTTGATGATCTACCAGCACATGGAGATGTCCGTGGGAGAATGCTGCCGACTGGCACACTCTCGGCTGCAGGAGTACGTGCTGAGGGACGCACTGAAACTTGGTGCAGCCACCGCAAGGGCCCGGTGGGGAAGGACCACAGTATAGGTTTCTCCACCCGTGGGAGTGGGAGGGGTCGGTGGGCGAGGAGTATACCCCTCAACAATGAGATGCAAAGCTGAACTACTGGAGTGCCACATGGGTGGCTATAAACACGGGTATTTTACTGAGTATAATGGAAACGTATGTAAAGGATGAAAAGTTATTGAATGGTTTACTGTATATATTTATTTTTGAATAAAGTATATTTTGATATAAAAAAAAAAAAAAAAAATCTGTTCTTATCAGTTTAATATCTGATACGTCCCTTATCTGGGGACCATATATTAAATTGATTTTTGGAACAGGGAGATGGAATAGGGGCTTGCTCCGTCCACTCCACGCATCGACCCGGTATTGCAGTGCCTCTGGGAACGGTGCACTCCCCTTCTGGGGAATTTCAAAGTAGCAAAGAAAAGAAAAACGACGAAAGCTCCATCAGGCGGCGGCGGCGGCACAGCAGCACAGACAAGCATGCACGCACATGGAGAGAGAGGAGAGCTGCTTGCTCTACACCTCTCCTGTGTCTGTGTCTGTCTGTCGATACAGCTCACTCACTCACTCACTCACGCAATGTGCAGACAACTCAACAACAGCACGGGCATCATATCTGGGCCGTTTGGCTAAGATCAAGTGCACATCCGGGCTGCAACCAGATCAGGTGCTGCAGGCAAGGCAGCAACTTCATGAGAGATGCCCCTTGGCATTCATTCCTGAAGCAAACTGCTCAACCGGCGCACTCATTCTGATGCCTGCTCACTCGGCTGCTGCCTGCACCAAGCACAGAAGCAGAGTGAAGTGGAGCAGGCCGAAAGACCTTTTCTGTCCCGCCACACTCGCTCCACTTCTCAGGCTCAGGCTTCTCAGCTGCTCCTTGAAGCCAACGGAGGACGCGACGGACGGACGGACGGACGGATGGACGGGCGGGCGAAGGAAGGAAGGAAGGAAGGAAGGAAGGAAGGAAGGAACGAACGATATCGAGTCACTGGCTCTGCTGCAATTTCACCAGCAGCCAGCCAGCCTGTCGGACAGGCAGGCTCGTTCAAGTGTGCCAGCAGCCAGGGCACGCGGACGGGAGGGAGGAAGGAAGGAAGGGAGGGAGGCATCCGATGGAGCCCGGCTACAGAGCAACGGGGCGCCGCCGCCGCCGGCACAACAGGGCCCGGTGCTCCTGCACCCTGCATCCTCCCCGCCTGCACCAGACTGCCAAGACTGCTGCTCTCCTGCCCAGACAGACAGACCAGCTACAAGCATCACCACCTAGCCATAGCATCAGCAAAACTCTGCCTACCTGCCCTGCCCTGGCCTGGCCTGGCCTCCTGGCCTCCTCTGATGCGTCTGCCTGCCCCAGGCCCAAAGCCCCGCCCACCGTTCAAGGTAAGGCAGAGGCACAACCCCCCACTCCACCCACTCAGACCTCCCCAATATACATCGGCAGTGCAGTGCATCTCTAGCCTCGCTCAGAATCACGTCCCAAACCCCAAGATCACTCAAACGTCTCATGCTTACACCTACCTACTCGGCGTCCAGCTTTGGCGCACGTCTCCACAATTGCCACATCCGTCCACGTGCCCCTGCTTCACGCACGGCACTGTGCCTCCCTCCGGCAGGCATTTCGCCGATCCGTTTCCTGTTTCACAACCAAGGCATAATCAGTACCCCTTTCCTTCCACGGCGCGCACACGCGCCCACCCACTCCACCACTGAGCCATGCCGGCCAAAAACGCACCTGCAGAGCAGTGGGGCACAGGGCCGCCGTCAGCCCGCGACACATTTCCCTCCTGCCGTGCCCTCCCTCCTGTTTCTACATCCGTGCACCCACCCCGCTGCAAAACCAGTCAGTCTGCTCAGGCGTCAGCACAGAGGCATAATGAAGGGCCTCGGCCCTTCTCCCTTTACTGCCCTCTGTACAGCTTGGCAGATCCCTCAGCACTCCGTGTGCACGTGTGTCTGTGACTCTGTGTGTGTGTGTGTGTGTGTGAGAGAGAGAGATTGAGTGAGTGAGTGAGTGAGTGAGTGAGTGAGTGAGTGAGTGAGAGAGAGAGAGACAGACCCTGCCAGATCCCTCAGCATTCCATGTGTGTTTGTGTCGGTGGGTGAGAGAGACAGAGACAGAGACAGAGAGACAGACAGACACACACACACACACACACACACACCCACCCACCTCCACACACCCCCGTGTGCACGTGTGTCTGTGACTCTGTGTGTGTGTGAGATTGAGTGAGAGAGAGAGACAGACCCTGCCAGATCCCTCAGCATTCCATGTGTGTTTGTGTCGGTGGGTGAGAGAGACAGAGACAGAGACAGACACAGAGAGACAGACACACACACACACACAAACACACACACACACCCACCCCCACACACCCCCGTGTGCACGTGTGTCTGTGACTCTGTGTGTGTGTGAGATTGAGTGAGTGAGAGAGAGAGACAGACCGACCCTGCCAGATCCCTCAGCATTCCATGTGTGTTTGTGTCGGTGGGTGAGAGAGACAGAGACAGACACAGAGAGACAGACAGACACACACACACACCCACCCACCCCCATCCACCCTGGTAAAAAAAGGTGGTGGGGGAGCAGGGGAGAAGACACCACTGTGTCCAATGATAGCCTGTGCAGACGCAAAGTCTACAGCTTCTGTGAGATGAAACAAACTCAAGCCACTCAACAATTGTAATTCCACACACATCAAAATAAAGGCACAGAGGTGTGAATGGCTGCACTTCAGCCTTCGGCTTGGAGAGCACACCCATTGTTTCTCCTCAGGCACACCTGTAGCTGACATCTTCCTATTCCCAAGCTTGCCAGGAGGCTTTTCTGCCCGCGGACTTTGGCCACGTCCACAAACCTCGTAACCGGTCTTGAGCGGCGCACGTGGCCTCTGCCTTTGTCGCCCGGTGCAGTCCCATCCGCTCGCTCCCTCCCGGAGAGGGCAGAGCCTCCGAAGGAGACCGTTCAGCTGGATGCGCCAGCCAGCTGGGGCACGCAAAGCCGAGAGGCGCGCTCTCTTTGCCGAGTGCAGGGACGCCCTTGAAGGGCCGAGCGGCCTGCTCCCACTCCCCCTGCAGACTTTTGTGCAGACAGGACAGCGTGACCAGCCTCCCACGACCAGGAGAGCAGTGCAAGTTGAGCCAGCCTCTGAGACCGACCTGGGAGCCAGCCGAGGAAGCCGGCAGCCTTGACGTAGGCAGTGTGCCAGTGACGTAGGCGCCCGTAGGTACGGCCCCACTCCCAGATGATTGGTGGATCACTGGCAGCTTTACATAGCCTCTGACAAGTTGCACTCAGGACGGACCAGGTAGGCAACAGCTGTCCAGCACACCCACCGATCCCAGACAACCTAGGGGAGAGCTGCCAGCGGGCCAGGGCAGCAAGGTCTTTGCCAGGCCTCCTGCTTCAATCTAAACACCAGAGGCTAGGCAGGATGTAGCCGACTCAAGAGGCCGCCTGCATCGCTTCTCGGCCTTTTGGCTAAGATCAAGTGTAGTATCTGTTCTTATCAGTTTAATATCTGATACGTCCCTTATCTGGGGACCATATATTAAATTGATTTTTGGAACAGGGAGATGGAATAGGGGCTTGCTCCGTCCACTCCACGCATCGACCCGGTATTGCAGTGCCTCTGGGAACGGTGCACTCCCCTTCTGGGGAATTTCAAAGTAGCAAAGAAAAGAAAAACGACGAAAGCTCCATCAGGCGGCGGCGGCGGCACAGCAGCACAGACAAGCATGCACGCACATGGAGAGAGAGGAGAGCTGCTTGCTCTACACCTCTCCTGTGTCTGTGTCTGTCTGTCGATACAGCTCACTCACTCACTCACTCACGCAATGTGCAGACAACTCAACAACAGCACGGGCATCATATCTGGGCCGTTTGGCTAAGATCAAGTGCACATCCGGGCTGCAACCAGATCAGGTGCTGCAGGCAAGGCAGCAACTTCATGAGAGATGCCCCTTGGCATTCATTCCTGAAGCAAACTGCTCAACCGGCGCACTCATTCTGATGCCTGCTCACTCGGCTGCTGCCTGCACCAAGCACAGAAGCAGAGTGAAGTGGAGCAGGCCGAAAGACCTTTTCTGTCCCGCCACACTCGCTCCACTTCTCAGGCTCAGGCTTCTCAGCTGCTCCTTGAAGCCAACGGAGGACGCGACGGACGGACGGACGGACGGATGGACGGGCGGGCGAAGGAAGGAAGGAAGGAAGGAAGGAAGGAAGGAAGGAAGGAAGGAACGAACGATATCGAGTCACTGGCTCTGCTGCAATTTCACCAGCAGCCAGCCAGCCTGTCGGACAGGCAGGCTCGTTCAAGTGTGCCAGCAGCCAGGGCACGCGGACGGGAGGGAGGAAGGAAGGAAGGGAGGGAGGCATCCGATGGAGCCCGGCTACAGAGCAACGGGGCGCCGCCGCCGCCGGCACAACAGGGCCCGGTGCTCCTGCACCCTGCATCCTCCCCGCCTGCACCAGACTGCCAAGACTGCTGCTCTCCTGCCCAGACAGACAGACCAGCTACAAGCATCACCACCTAGCCATAGCATCAGCAAAACTCTGCCTACCTGCCCTGCCCTGGCCTGGCCTGGCCTCCTGGCCTCCTCTGATGCGTCTGCCTGCCCCAGGCCCAAAGCCCCGCCCACCGTTCAAGGTAAGGCAGAGGCACAACCCCCCACTCCACCCACTCAGACCTCCCCAATATACATCGGCAGTGCAGTGCATCTCTAGCCTCGCTCAGAATCACGTCCCAAACCCCAAGATCACTCAAACGTCTCATGCTTACACCTACCTACTCGGCGTCCAGCTTTGGCGCACGTCTCCACAATTGCCACATCCGTCCACGTGCCCCTGCTTCACGCACGGCACTGTGCCTCCCTCCGGCAGGCATTTCGCCGATCCGTTTCCTGTTTCACAACCAAGGCATAATCAGTACCCCTTTCCTTCCACGGCGCGCACACGCGCCCACCCACTCCACCACTGAGCCATGCCGGCCAAAAACGCACCTGCAGAGCAGTGGGGCACAGGGCCGCCGTCAGCCCGCGACACATTTCCCTCCTGCCGTGCCCTCCCTCCTGTTTCTACATCCGTGCACCCACCCCGCTGCAAAACCAGTCAGTCTGCTCAGGCGTCAGCACAGAGGCATAATGAAGGGCCTCGGCCCTTCTCCCTTTACTGCCCTCTGTACAGCTTGGCAGATCCCTCAGCACTCCGTGTGCACGTGTGTCTGTGACTCTGTGTGTGTGTGTGTGTGTGTGAGAGAGAGAGATTGAGTGAGTGAGTGAGTGAGTGAGTGAGTGAGTGAGTGAGTGAGAGAGAGAGAGACAGACCCTGCCAGATCCCTCAGCATTCCATGTGTGTTTGTGTCGGTGGGTGAGAGAGACAGAGACAGAGACAGAGAGACAGACAGACACACACACACACACACACACACACCCACCCACCTCCACACACCCCCGTGTGCACGTGTGTCTGTGACTCTGTGTGTGTGTGAGATTGAGTGAGAGAGAGAGACAGACCCTGCCAGATCCCTCAGCATTCCATGTGTGTTTGTGTCGGTGGGTGAGAGAGACAGAGACAGAGACAGACACAGAGAGACAGACACACACACACACACAAACACACACACACACCCACCCCCACACACCCCCGTGTGCACGTGTGTCTGTGACTCTGTGTGTGTGTGAGATTGAGTGAGTGAGAGAGAGAGACAGACCGACCCTGCCAGATCCCTCAGCATTCCATGTGTGTTTGTGTCGGTGGGTGAGAGAGACAGAGACAGACACAGAGAGACAGACAGACACACACACACACCCACCCACCCCCATCCACCCTGGTAAAAAAAGGTGGTGGGGGAGCAGGGGAGAAGACACCACTGTGTCCAATGATAGCCTGTGCAGACGCAAAGTCTACAGCTTCTGTGAGATGAAACAAACTCAAGCCACTCAACAATTGTAATTCCACACACATCAAAATAAAGGCACAGAGGTGTGAATGGCTGCACTTCAGCCTTCGGCTTGGAGAGCACACCCATTGTTTCTCCTCAGGCACACCTGTAGCTGACATCTTCCTATTCCCAAGCTTGCCAGGAGGCTTTTCTGCCCGCGGACTTTGGCCACGTCCACAAACCTCGTAACCGGTCTTGAGCGGCGCACGTGGCCTCTGCCTTTGTCGCCCGGTGCAGTCCCATCCGCTCGCTCCCTCCCGGAGAGGGCAGAGCCTCCGAAGGAGACCGTTCAGCTGGATGCGCCAGCCAGCTGGGGCACGCAAAGCCGAGAGGCGCGCTCTCTTTGCCGAGTGCAGGGACGCCCTTGAAGGGCCGAGCGGCCTGCTCCCACTCCCCCTGCAGACTTTTGTGCAGACAGGACAGCGTGACCAGCCTCCCACGACCAGGAGAGCAGTGCAAGTTGAGCCAGCCTCTGAGACCGACCTGGGAGCCAGCCGAGGAAGCCGGCAGCCTTGACGTAGGCAGTGTGCCAGTGACGTAGGCGCCCGTAGGTACGGCCCCACTCCCAGATGATTGGTGGATCACTGGCAGCTTTACATAGCCTCTGACAAGTTGCACTCAGGACGGACCAGGTAGGCAACAGCTGTCCAGCACACCCACCGATCCCAGACAACCTAGGGGAGAGCTGCCAGCGGGCCAGGGCAGCAAGGTCTTTGCCAGGCCTCCTGCTTCAATCTAAACACCAGAGGCTAGGCAGGATGTAGCCGACTCAAGAGGCCGCCTGCATCGCTTCTCGGCCTTTTGGCTAAGATCAAGTGTAGTATCTGTTCTTATCAGTTTAATATCTGATACGTCCCTTATCTGGGGACCATATATTAAATTGATTTTTGGAACAGGGAGATGGAATAGGGGCTTGCTCCGTCCACTCCACGCATCGACCCGGTATTGCAGTGCCTCTGGGAACGGTGCACTCCCCTTCTGGGGAATTTCAAAGTAGCAAAGAAAAGAAAAACGACGAAAGCTCCATCAGGCGGCGGCGGCGGCACAGCAGCACAGACAAGCATGCACGCACATGGAGAGAGAGGAGAGCTGCTTGCTCTACACCTCTCCTGTGTCTGTGTCTGTCTGTCGATACAGCTCACTCACTCACTCACTCACGCAATGTGCAGACAACTCAACAACAGCACGGGCATCATATCTGGGCCGTTTGGCTAAGATCAAGTGCACATCCGGGCTGCAACCAGATCAGGTGCTGCAGGCAAGGCAGCAACTTCATGAGAGATGCCCCTTGGCATTCATTCCTGAAGCAAACTGCTCAACCGGCGCACTCATTCTGATGCCTGCTCACTCGGCTGCTGCCTGCACCAAGCACAGAAGCAGAGTGAAGTGGAGCAGGCCGAAAGACCTTTTCTGTCCCGCCACACTCGCTCCACTTCTCAGGCTCAGGCTTCTCAGCTGCTCCTTGAAGCCAACGGAGGACGCGACGGACGGACAGACGGACGGATGGACGGGCGGGCGAAGGAAGGAAGGAAGGAAGGAAGGAAGGAAGGAAGGAAGGAACGAACGATATCGAGTCACTGGCTCTGCTGCAATTTCACCAGCAGCCAGCCAGCCTGTCGGACAGGCAGGCTCGTTCAAGTGTGCCAGCAGCCAGGGCACGCGGACGGGAGGGAGGAAGGAAGGAAGGGAGGGAGGCATCCGATGGAGCCCGGCTACAGAGCAACGGGGCGCCGCCGCCGCCGGCACAACAGGGCCCGGTGCTCCTGCACCCTGCATCCTCCCCGCCTGCACCAGACTGCCAAGACTGCTGCTCTCCTGCCCAGACAGACAGACCAGCTACAAGCATCACCACCTAGCCATAGCATCAGCAAAACTCTGCCTACCTGCCCTGCCCTGGCCTGGCCTGGCCTCCTGGCCTCCTCTGATGCGTCTGCCTGCCCCAGGCCCAAAGCCCCGCCCACCGTTCAAGGTAAGGCAGAGGCACAACCCCCCACTCCACCCACTCAGACCTCCCCAATATACATCGGCAGTGCAGTGCATCTCTAGCCTCGCTCAGAATCACGTCCCAAACCCCAAGATCACTCAAACGTCTCATGCTTACACCTACCTACTCGGCGTCCAGCTTTGGCGCACGTCTCCACAATTGCCACATCCGTCCACGTGCCCCTGCTTCACGCACGGCACTGTGCCTCCCTCCGGCAGGCATTTCGCCGATCCGTTTCCTGTTTCACAACCAAGGCATAATCAGTACCCCTTTCCTTCCACGGCGCGCACACGCGCCCACCCACTCCACCACTGAGCCATGCCGGCCAAAAACGCACCTGCAGAGCAGTGGGGCACAGGGCCGCCGTCAGCCCGCGACACATTTCCCTCCTGCCGTGCCCTCCCTCCTGTTTCTACATCCGTGCACCCACCCCGCTGCAAAACCAGTCAGTCTGCTCAGGCGTCAGCACAGAGGCATAATGAAGGGCCTCGGCCCTTCTCCCTTTACTGCCCTCTGTACAGCTTGGCAGATCCCTCAGCACTCCGTGTGCACGTGTGTCTGTGACTCTGTGTGTGTGTGTGTGTGTGTGAGAGAGAGAGATTGAGTGAGTGAGTGAGTGAGTGAGTGAGTGAGTGAGTGAGTGAGAGAGAGAGAGACAGACCCTGCCAGATCCCTCAGCATTCCATGTGTGTTTGTGTCGGTGGGTGAGAGAGACAGAGACAGAGACAGAGAGACAGACAGACACACACACACACACACACACACACACCCACCCACCTCCACACACCCCCGTGTGCACGTGTGTCTGTGACTCTGTGTGTGTGTGAGATTGAGTGAGAGAGAGAGACAGACCCTGCCAGATCCCTCAGCATTCCATGTGTGTTTGTGTCGGTGGGTGAGAGAGACAGAGACAGAGACAGACACAGAGAGACAGACACACACACACACACAAACACACACACACACCCACCCCCACACACCCCCGTGTGCACGTGTGTCTGTGACTCTGTGTGTGTGTGAGATTGAGTGAGTGAGAGAGAGAGACAGACCGACCCTGCCAGATCCCTCAGCATTCCATGTGTGTTTGTGTCGGTGGGTGAGAGAGACAGAGACAGACACAGAGAGACAGACAGACACACACACACACCCACCCACCCCCATCCACCCTGGTAAAAAAAGGTGGTGGGGGAGCAGGGGAGAAGACACCACTGTGTCCAATGATAGCCTGTGCAGACGCAAAATCTACAGCTTCTGTGAGATGAAACAAACTCAAGCCACTCAACAATTGTAATTCCACACACATCAAAATAAAGGCACAGAGGTGTGAATGGCTGCACTTCAGCCTTCGGCTTGGAGAGCACACCCATTGTTTCTCCTCAGGCACACCTGTAGCTGACATCTTCCTATTCCCAAGCTTGCCAGGAGGCTTTTCTGCCTGCGGACTTTGGCCACGTCCACAAACCTCGTAACCGGTCTTGAGCGGCGCACGTGGCCTCTGCCTTTGTCGCCCGGTGCAGTCCCATCCGCTCGCTCCCTCCCGGAGAGGGCAGAGCCTCCGAAGGAGACCGTTCAGCTGGATGCGCCAGCCAGCTGGGGCACGCAAAGCCGAGAGGCGCGCTCTCTTTGCCGAGTGCAGGGACGCCCTTGAAGGGCCGAGCGGCCTGCTCCCACTCCCCCTGCAGACTTTTGTGCAGACAGGACAGCGTGACCAGCCTCCCACGACCAGGAGAGCAGTGCAAGTTGAGCCAGCCTCTGAGACCGACCTGGGAGCCAGCCGAGGAAGCCGGCAGCCTTGACGTAGGCAGTGTGCCAGTGACGTAGGCGCCCGTAGGTACGGCCCCACTCCCAGATGATTGGTGGATCACTGGCAGCTTTACATAGCCTCTGACAAGTTGCACTCAGGACGGACCAGGTAGGCAACAGCTGTCCAGCACACCCACCGATCCCAGACAACCTAGGGGAGAGCTGCCAGCGGGCCAGGGCAGCAAGGTCTTTGCCAGGCCTCCTGCTTCAATCTAAACACCAGAGGCTAGGCAGGATGTAGCCGACTCAAGAGGCCGCCTGCATCGCTTCTCGGCCTTTTGGCTAAGATCAAGTGTAGTATCTGTTCTTATCAGTTTAATATCTGATACGTCCCTTATCTGGGGACCATATATTAAATTGATTTTTGGAACAGGGAGATGGAATAGGGGCTTGCTCCGTCCACTCCACGCATCGACCCGGTATTGCAGTGCCTCTGGGAACGGTGCACTCCCCTTCTGGGGAATTTCAAAGTAGCAAAGAAAAGAAAAACGACGAAAGCTCCATCAGGCGGCGGCGGCGGCACAGCAGCACAGACAAGCATGCACGCACATGGAGAGAGAGGAGAGCTGCTTGCTCTACACCTCTCCTGTGTCTGTGTCTGTCTGTCGATACAGCTCACTCACTCACTCACTCACGCAATGTGCAGACAACTCAACAACAGCACGGGCATCATATCTGGGCCGTTTGGCTAAGATCAAGTGCACATCCGGGCTGCAACCAGATCAGGTGCTGCAGGCAAGGCAGCAACTTCATGAGAGATGCCCCTTGGCATTCATTCCTGAAGCAAACTGCTCAACCGGCGCACTCATTCTGATGCCTGCTCACTCGGCTGCTGCCTGCACCAAGCACAGAAGCAGAGTGAAGTGGAGCAGGCCGAAAGACCTTTTCTGTCCCGCCACACTCGCTCCACTTCTCAGGCTCAGGCTTCTCAGCTGCTCCTTGAAGCCAACGGAGGACGCGACGGACGGACGGACGGACGGATGGACGGGCGGGCGAAGGAAGGAAGGAAGGAAGGAAGGAAGGAAGGAAGGAAGGAAGGAACGAACGATATCGAGTCACTGGCTCTGCTGCAATTTCACCAGCAGCCAGCCAGCCTGTCGGACAGGCAGGCTCGTTCAAGTGTGCCAGCAGCCAGGGCACGCGGACGGGAGGGAGGAAGGAAGGAAGGGAGGGAGGCATCCGATGGAGCCCGGCTACAGAGCAACGGGGCGCCGCCGCCGCCGGCACAACAGGGCCCGGTGCTCCTGCACCCTGCATCCTCCCCGCCTGCACCAGACTGCCAAGACTGCTGCTCTCCTGCCCAGACAGACAGACCAGCTACAAGCATCACCACCTAGCCATAGCATCAGCAAAACTCTGCCTACCTGCCCTGCCCTGGCCTGGCCTGGCCTCCTGGCCTCCTCTGATGCGTCTGCCTGCCCCAGGCCCAAAGCCCCGCCCACCGTTCAAGGTAAGGCAGAGGCACAACCCCCCACTCCACCCACTCAGACCTCCCCAATATACATCGGCAGTGCAGTGCATCTCTAGCCTCGCTCAGAATCACGTCCCAAACCCCAAGATCACTCAAACGTCTCATGCTTACACCTACCTACTCGGCGTCCAGCTTTGGCGCACGTCTCCACAATTGCCACATCCGTCCACGTGCCCCTGCTTCACGCACGGCACTGTGCCTCCCTCCGGCAGGCATTTCGCCGATCCGTTTCCTGTTTCACAACCAAGGCATAATCAGTACCCCTTTCCTTCCACGGCGCGCACACGCGCCCACCCACTCCACCACTGAGCCATGCCGGCCAAAAACGCACCTGCAGAGCAGTGGGGCACAGGGCCGCCGTCAGCCCGCGACACATTTCCCTCCTGCCGTGCCCTCCCTCCTGTTTCTACATCCGTGCACCCACCCCGCTGCAAAACCAGTCAGTCTGCTCAGGCGTCAGCACAGAGGCATAATGAAGGGCCTCGGCCCTTCTCCCTTTACTGCCCTCTGTACAGCTTGGCAGATCCCTCAGCACTCCGTGTGCACGTGTGTCTGTGACTCTGTGTGTGTGTGTGTGTGTGTGTGAGAGAGAGAGATTGAGTGAGTGAGTGAGTGAGTGAGTGAGTGAGTGAGTGAGTGAGAGAGAGAGAGACAGACCCTGCCAGATCCCTCAGCATTCCATGTGTGTTTGTGTCGGTGGGTGAGAGAGACAGAGACAGAGACAGAGAGACAGACAGACACACACACACACACACACACACACCCACCCACCTCCACACACCCCCGTGTGCACGTGTGTCTGTGACTCTGTGTGTGTGTGAGATTGAGTGAGAGAGAGAGACAGACCCTGCCAGATCCCTCAGCATTCCATGTGTGTTTGTGTCGGTGGGTGAGAGAGACAGAGACAGAGACAGACACAGAGAGACAGACACACACACACACACAAACACACACACACACCCACCCCCACACACCCCCGTGTGCACGTGTGTCTGTGACTCTGTGTGTGTGTGAGATTGAGTGAGTGAGAGAGAGAGACAGACCGACCCTGCCAGATCCCTCAGCATTCCATGTGTGTTTGTGTCGGTGGGTGAGAGAGACAGAGACAGACACAGAGAGACAGACAGACACACACACACACCCACCCACCCCCATCCACCCTGGTAAAAAAAGGTGGTGGGGGAGCAGGGGAGAAGACACCACTGTGTCCAATGATAGCCTGTGCAGACGCAAAGTCTACAGCTTCTGTGAGATGAAACAAACTCAAGCCACTCAACAATTGTAATTCCACACACATCAAAATAAAGGCACAGAGGTGTGAATGGCTGCACTTCAGCCTTCGGCTTGGAGAGCACACCCATTGTTTCTCCTCAGGCACACCTGTAGCTGACATCTTCCTATTCCCAAGCTTGCCAGGAGGCTTTTCTGCCCGCGGACTTTGGCCACGTCCACAAACCTCGTAACCGGTCTTGAGCGGCGCACGTGGCCTCTGCCTTTGTCGCCCGGTGCAGTCCCATCCGCTCGCTCCCTCCCGGAGAGGGCAGAGCCTCCGAAGGAGACCGTTCAGCTGGATGCGCCAGCCAGCTGGGGCACGCAAAGCCGAGAGGCGCGCTCTCTTTGCCGAGTGCAGGGACGCCCTTGAAGGGCCGAGCGGCCTGCTCCCACTCCCCCTGCAGACTTTTGTGCAGACAGGACAGCGTGACCAGCCTCCCACGACCAGGAGAGCAGTGCAAGTTGAGCCAGCCTCTGAGACCGACCTGGGAGCCAGCCGAGGAAGCCGGCAGCCTTGACGTAGGCAGTGTGCCAGTGACGTAGGCGCCCGTAGGTACGGCCCCACTCCCAGATGATTGGTGGATCACTGGCAGCTTTACATAGCCTCTGACAAGTTGCACTCAGGACGGACCAGGTAGGCAACAGCTGTCCAGCACACCCACCGATCCCAGACAACCTAGGGGAGAGCTGCCAGCGGGCCAGGGCAGCAAGGTCTTTGCCAGGCCTCCTGCTTCAATCTAAACACCAGAGGCTAGGCAGGATGTAGCCGACTCAAGAGGCCGCCTGCATCGCTTCTCGGCCTTTTGGCTAAGATCAAGTGTAGTATCTGTTCTTATCAGTTTAATATCTGATACGTCCCTTATCTGGGGACCATATATTAAATTGATTTTTGGAACAGGGAGATGGAATAGGGGCTTGCTCCGTCCACTCCACGCATCGACCCGGTATTGCAGTGCCTCTGGGAACGGTGCACTCCCCTTCTGGGGAATTTCAAAGTAGCAAAGAAAAGAAAAACGACGAAAGCTCCATCAGGCGGCGGCGGCGGCACAGCAGCACAGACAAGCATGCACGCACATGGAGAGAGAGGAGAGCTGCTTGCTCTACACCTCTCCTGTGTCTGTGTCTGTCTGTCGATACAGCTCACTCACTCACTCACTCACGCAATGTGCAGACAACTCAACAACAGCACGGGCATCATATCTGGGCCGTTTGGCTAAGATCAAGTGCACATCCGGGCTGCAACCAGATCAGGTGCTGCAGGCAAGGCAGCAACTTCATGAGAGATGCCCCTTGGCATTCATTCCTGAAGCAAACTGCTCAACCGGCGCACTCATTCTGATGCCTGCTCACTCGGCTGCTGCCTGCACCAAGCACAGAAGCAGAGTGAAGTGGAGCAGGCCGAAAGACCTTTTCTGTCCCGCCACACTCGCTCCACTTCTCAGGCTCAGGCTTCTCAGCTGCTCCTTGAAGCCAACGGAGGACGCGACGGACGGACAGACGGACGGATGGACGGGCGGGCGAAGGAAGGAAGGAAGGAAGGAAGGAAGGAAGGAAGGAAGGAACGAACGATATCGAGTCACTGGCTCTGCTGCAATTTCACCAGCAGCCAGCCAGCCTGTCGGACAGGCAGGCTCGTTCAAGTGTGCCAGCAGCCAGGGCACGCGGACGGGAGGGAGGAAGGAAGGAAGGGAGGGAGGCATCCGATGGAGCCCGGCTACAGAGCAACGGGGCGCCGCCGCCGCCGGCACAACAGGGCCCGGTGCTCCTGCACCCTGCATCCTCCCCGCCTGCACCAGACTGCCAAGACTGCTGCTCTCCTGCCCAGACAGACAGACCAGCTACAAGCATCACCACCTAGCCATAGCATCAGCAAAACTCTGCCTACCTGCCCTGCCCTGGCCTGGCCTGGCCTCCTGGCCTCCTCTGATGCGTCTGCCTGCCCCAGGCCCAAAGCCCCGCCCACCGTTCAAGGTAAGGCAGAGGCACAACCCCCCACTCCACCCACTCAGACCTCCCCAATATACATCGGCAGTGCAGTGCATCTCTAGCCTCGCTCAGAATCACGTCCCAAACCCCAAGATCACTCAAACGTCTCATGCTTACACCTACCTACTCGGCGTCCAGCTTTGGCGCACGTCTCCACAATTGCCACATCCGTCCACGTGCCCCTGCTTCACGCACGGCACTGTGCCTCCCTCCGGCAGGCATTTCGCCGATCCGTTTCCTGTTTCACAACCAAGGCATAATCAGTACCCCTTTCCTTCCACGGCGCGCACACGCGCCCACCCACTCCACCACTGAGCCATGCCGGCCAAAAACGCACCTGCAGAGCAGTGGGGCACAGGGCCGCCGTCAGCCCGCGACACATTTCCCTCCTGCCGTGCCCTCCCTCCTGTTTCTACATCCGTGCACCCACCCCGCTGCAAAACCAGTCAGTCTGCTCAGGCGTCAGCACAGAGGCATAATGAAGGGCCTCGGCCCTTCTCCCTTTACTGCCCTCTGTACAGCTTGGCAGATCCCTCAGCACTCCGTGTGCACGTGTGTCTGTGACTCTGTGTGTGTGTGTGTGTGTGTGAGAGAGAGAGATTGAGTGAGTGAGTGAGTGAGTGAGTGAGTGAGTGAGTGAGTGAGAGAGAGAGAGACAGACCCTGCCAGATCCCTCAGCATTCCATGTGTGTTTGTGTCGGTGGGTGAGAGAGACAGAGACAGAGACAGAGAGACAGACAGACACACACACACACACACACACACACACCCACCCACCTCCACACACCCCCGTGTGCACGTGTGTCTGTGACTCTGTGTGTGTGTGAGATTGAGTGAGAGAGAGAGACAGACCCTGCCAGATCCCTCAGCATTCCATGTGTGTTTGTGTCGGTGGGTGAGAGAGACAGAGACAGAGACAGACACAGAGAGACAGACACACACACACACACAAACACACACACACACCCACCCCCACACACCCCCGTGTGCACGTGTGTCTGTGACTCTGTGTGTGTGTGAGATTGAGTGAGTGAGAGAGAGAGACAGACCGACCCTGCCAGATCCCTCAGCATTCCATGTGTGTTTGTGTCGGTGGGTGAGAGAGACAGAGACAGACACAGAGAGACAGACAGACACACACACACACCCACCCACCCCCATCCACCCTGGTAAAAAAAGGTGGTGGGGGAGCAGGGGAGAAGACACCACTGTGTCCAATGATAGCCTGTGCAGACGCAAAATCTACAGCTTCTGTGAGATGAAACAAACTCAAGCCACTCAACAATTGTAATTCCACACACATCAAAATAAAGGCACAGAGGTGTGAATGGCTGCACTTCAGCCTTCGGCTTGGAGAGCACACCCATTGTTTCTCCTCAGGCACACCTGTAGCTGACATCTTCCTATTCCCAAGCTTGCCAGGAGGCTTTTCTGCCCGCGGACTTTGGCCACGTCCACAAACCTCGTAACCGGTCTTGAGCGGCGCACGTGGCCTCTGCCTTTGTCGCCCGGTGCAGTCCCATCCGCTCGCTCCCTCCCGGAGAGGGCAGAGCCTCCGAAGGAGACCGTTCAGCTGGATGCGCCAGCCAGCTGGGGCACGCAAAGCCGAGAGGCGCGCTCTCTTTGCCGAGTGCAGGGACGCCCTTGAAGGGCCGAGCGGCCTGCTCCCACTCCCCCTGCAGACTTTTGTGCAGACAGGACAGCGTGACCAGCCTCCCACGACCAGGAGAGCAGTGCAAGTTGAGCCAGCCTCTGAGACCGACCTGGGAGCCAGCCGAGGAAGCCGGCAGCCTTGACGTAGGCAGTGTGCCAGTGACGTAGGCGCCCGTAGGTACGGCCCCACTCCCAGATGATTGGTGGATCACTGGCAGCTTTACATAGCCTCTGACAAGTTGCACTCAGGACGGACCAGGTAGGCAACAGCTGTCCAGCACACCCACCGATCCCAGACAACCTAGGGGAGAGCTGCCAGCGGGCCAGGGCAGCAAGGTCTTTGCCAGGCCTCCTGCTTCAATCTAAACACCAGAGGCTAGGCAGGATGTAGCCGACTCAAGAGGCCGCCTGCATCGCTTCTCGGCCTTTTGGCTAAGATCAAGTGTAGTATCTGTTCTTATCAGTTTAATATCTGATACGTCCCTTATCTGGGGACCATATATTAAATTGATTTTTGGAACAGGGAGATGGAATAGGGGCTTGCTCCGTCCACTCCACGCATCGACCCGGTATTGCAGTGCCTCTGGGAACGGTGCACTCCCCTTCTGGGGAATTTCAAAGTAGCAAAGAAAAGAAAAACGACGAAAGCTCCATCAGGCGGCGGCGGCGGCACAGCAGCACAGACAAGCATGCACGCACATGGAGAGAGAGGAGAGCTGCTTGCTCTACACCTCTCCTGTGTCTGTGTCTGTCTGTCGATACAGCTCACTCACTCACTCACTCACGCAATGTGCAGACAACTCAACAACAGCACGGGCATCATATCTGGGCCGTTTGGCTAAGATCAAGTGCACATCCGGGCTGCAACCAGATCAGGTGCTGCAGGCAAGGCAGCAACTTCATGAGAGATGCCCCTTGGCATTCATTCCTGAAGCAAACTGCTCAACCGGCGCACTCATTCTGATGCCTGCTCACTCGGCTGCTGCCTGCACCAAGCACAGAAGCAGAGTGAAGTGGAGCAGGCCGAAAGACCTTTTCTGTCCCGCCACACTCGCTCCACTTCTCAGGCTCAGGCTTCTCAGCTGCTCCTTGAAGCCAACGGAGGACGCGACGGACGGACGGACGGACGGACGGATGGACGGGCGGGCGAAGGAAGGAAGGAAGGAAGGAAGGAAGGAAGGAAGGAAGGAACGAACGATATCGAGTCACTGGCTCTGCTGCAATTTCACCAGCAGCCAGCCAGCCTGTCGGACAGGCAGGCTCGTTCAAGTGTGCCAGCAGCCAGGGCACGCGGACGGGAGGGAGGAAGGAAGGAAGGGAGGGAGGCATCCGATGGAGCCCGGCTACAGAGCAACGGGGCGCCGCCGCCGCCGGCACAACAGGGCCCGGTGCTCCTGCACCCTGCATCCTCCCCGCCTGCACCAGACTGCCAAGACTGCTGCTCTCCTGCCCAGACAGACAGACCAGCTACAAGCATCACCACCTAGCCATAGCATCAGCAAAACTCTGCCTACCTGCCCTGCCCTGGCCTGGCCTGGCCTCCTGGCCTCCTCTGATGCGTCTGCCTGCCCCAGGCCCAAAGCCCCGCCCACCGTTCAAGGTAAGGCAGAGGCACAACCCCCCACTCCACCCACTCAGACCTCCCCAATATACATCGGCAGTGCAGTGCATCTCTAGCCTCGCTCAGAATCACGTCCCAAACCCCAAGATCACTCAAACGTCTCATGCTTACACCTACCTACTCGGCGTCCAGCTTTGGCGCACGTCTCCACAATTGCCACATCCGTCCACGTGCCCCTGCTTCACGCACGGCACTGTGCCTCCCTCCGGCAGGCATTTCGCCGATCCGTTTCCTGTTTCACAACCAAGGCATAATCAGTACCCCTTTCCTTCCACGGCGCGCACACGCGCCCACCCACTCCACCACTGAGCCATGCCGGCCAAAAACGCACCTGCAGAGCAGTGGGGCACAGGGCCGCCGTCAGCCCGCGACACATTTCCCTCCTGCCGTGCCCTCCCTCCTGTTTCTACATCCGTGCACCCACCCCGCTGCAAAACCAGTCAGTCTGCTCAGGCGTCAGCACAGAGGCATAATGAAGGGCCTCGGCCCTTCTCCCTTTACTGCCCTCTGTACAGCTTGGCAGATCCCTCAGCACTCCGTGTGCACGTGTGTCTGTGACTCTGTGTGTGTGTGTGTGTGTGTGAGAGAGAGAGATTGAGTGAGTGAGTGAGTGAGTGAGTGAGTGAGTGAGTGAGTGAGAGAGAGAGAGACAGACCCTGCCAGATCCCTCAGCATTCCATGTGTGTTTGTGTCGGTGGGTGAGAGAGACAGAGACAGAGACAGAGAGACAGACAGACACACACACACACACACACACACACCCACCCACCTCCACACACCCCCGTGTGCACGTGTGTCTGTGACTCTGTGTGTGTGTGAGATTGAGTGAGAGAGAGAGACAGACCCTGCCAGATCCCTCAGCATTCCATGTGTGTTTGTGTCGGTGGGTGAGAGAGACAGAGACAGAGACAGACACAGAGAGACAGACACACACACACACACAAACACACACACACACCCACCCCCACACACCCCCGTGTGCACGTGTGTCTGTGACTCTGTGTGTGTGTGAGATTGAGTGAGTGAGAGAGAGAGACAGACCGACCCTGCCAGATCCCTCAGCATTCCATGTGTGTTTGTGTCGGTGGGTGAGAGAGACAGAGACAGACACAGAGAGACAGACAGACACACACACACACCCACCCACCCCCATCCACCCTGGTAAAAAAAGGTGGTGGGGGAGCAGGGGAGAAGACACCACTGTGTCCAATGATAGCCTGTGCAGACGCAAAGTCTACAGCTTCTGTGAGATGAAACAAACTCAAGCCACTCAACAATTGTAATTCCACACACATCAAAATAAAGGCACAGAGGTGTGAATGGCTGCACTTCAGCCTTCGGCTTGGAGAGCACACCCATTGTTTCTCCTCAGGCACACCTGTAGCTGACATCTTCCTATTCCCAAGCTTGCCAGGAGGCTTTTCTGCCCGCGGACTTTGGCCACGTCCACAAACCTCGTAACCGGTCTTGAGCGGCGCACGTGGCCTCTGCCTTTGTCGCCCGGTGCAGTCCCATCCGCTCGCTCCCTCCCGGAGAGGGCAGAGCCTCCGAAGGAGACCGTTCAGCTGGATGCGCCAGCCAGCTGGGGCACGCAAAGCCGAGAGGCGCGCTCTCTTTGCCGAGTGCAGGGACGCCCTTGAAGGGCCGAGCGGCCTGCTCCCACTCCCCCTGCAGACTTTTGTGCAGACAGGACAGCGTGACCAGCCTCCCACGACCAGGAGAGCAGTGCAAGTTGAGCCAGCCTCTGAGACCGACCTGGGAGCCAGCCGAGGAAGCCGGCAGCCTTGACGTAGGCAGTGTGCCAGTGACGTAGGCGCCCGTAGGTACGGCCCCACTCCCAGATGATTGGTGGATCACTGGCAGCTTTACATAGCCTCTGACAAGTTGCACTCAGGACGGACCAGGTAGGCAACAGCTGTCCAGCACACCCACCGATCCCAGACAACCTAGGGGAGAGCTGCCAGCGGGCCAGGGCAGCAAGGTCTTTGCCAGGCCTCCTGCTTCAATCTAAACACCAGAGGCTAGGCAGGATGTAGCCGACTCAAGAGGCCGCCTGCATCGCTTCTCGGCCTTTTGGCTAAGATCAAGTGTAGTATCTGTTCTTATCAGTTTAATATCTGATACGTCCCTTATCTGGGGACCATATATTAAATTGATTTTTGGAACAGGGAGATGGAATAGGGGCTTGCTCCGTCCACTCCACGCATCGACCCGGTATTGCAGTGCCTCTGGGAACGGTGCACTCCCCTTCTGGGGAATTTCAAAGTAGCAAAGAAAAGAAAAACGACGAAAGCTCCATCAGGCGGCGGCGGCGGCACAGCAGCACAGACAAGCATGCACGCACATGGAGAGAGAGGAGAGCTGCTTGCTCTACACCTCTCCTGTGTCTGTGTCTGTCTGTCGATACAGCTCACTCACTCACTCACTCACGCAATGTGCAGACAACTCAACAACAGCACGGGCATCATATCTGGGCCGTTTGGCTAAGATCAAGTGCACATCCGGGCTGCAACCAGATCAGGTGCTGCAGGCAAGGCAGCAACTTCATGAGAGATGCCCCTTGGCATTCATTCCTGAAGCAAACTGCTCAACCGGCGCACTCATTCTGATGCCTGCTCACTCGGCTGCTGCCTGCACCAAGCACAGAAGCAGAGTGAAGTGGAGCAGGCCGAAAGACCTTTTCTGTCCCGCCACACTCGCTCCACTTCTCAGGCTCAGGCTTCTCAGCTGCTCCTTGAAGCCAACGGAGGACGCGACGGACGGACGGACGGACGGATGGACGGGCGGGCGAAGGAAGGAAGGAAGGAAGGAAGGAAGGAAGGAAGGAAGGAACGAACGATATCGAGTCACTGGCTCTGCTGCAATTTCACCAGCAGCCAGCCAGCCTGTCGGACAGGCAGGCTCGTTCAAGTGTGCCAGCAGCCAGGGCACGCGGACGGGAGGGAGGAAGGAAGGAAGGGAGGGAGGCATCCGATGGAGCCCGGCTACAGAGCAACGGGGCGCCGCCGCCGCCGGCACAACAGGGCCCGGTGCTCCTGCACCCTGCATCCTCCCCGCCTGCACCAGACTGCCAAGACTGCTGCTCTCCTGCCCAGACAGACAGACCAGCTACAAGCATCACCACCTAGCCATAGCATCAGCAAAACTCTGCCTACCTGCCCTGCCCTGGCCTGGCCTGGCCTCCTGGCCTCCTCTGATGCGTCTGCCTGCCCCAGGCCCAAAGCCCCGCCCACCGTTCAAGGTAAGGCAGAGGCACAACCCCCCACTCCACCCACTCAGACCTCCCCAATATACATCGGCAGTGCAGTGCATCTCTAGCCTCGCTCAGAATCACGTCCCAAACCCCAAGATCACTCAAACGTCTCATGCTTACACCTACCTACTCGGCGTCCAGCTTTGGCGCACGTCTCCACAATTGCCACATCCGTCCACGTGCCCCTGCTTCACGCACGGCACTGTGCCTCCCTCCGGCAGGCATTTCGCCGATCCGTTTCCTGTTTCACAACCAAGGCATAATCAGTACCCCTTTCCTTCCACGGCGCGCACACGCGCCCACCCACTCCACCACTGAGCCATGCCGGCCAAAAACGCACCTGCAGAGCAGTGGGGCACAGGGCCGCCGTCAGCCCGCGACACATTTCCCTCCTGCCGTGCCCTCCCTCCTGTTTCTACATCCGTGCACCCACCCCGCTGCAAAACCAGTCAGTCTGCTCAGGCGTCAGCACAGAGGCATAATGAAGGGCCTCGGCCCTTCTCCCTTTACTGCCCTCTGTACAGCTTGGCAGATCCCTCAGCACTCCGTGTGCACGTGTGTCTGTGACTCTGTGTGTGTGTGTGTGTGTGTGAGAGAGAGAGATTGAGTGAGTGAGTGAGTGAGTGAGTGAGTGAGTGAGTGAGTGAGAGAGAGAGAGACAGACCCTGCCAGATCCCTCAGCATTCCATGTGTGTTTGTGTCGGTGGGTGAGAGAGACAGAGACAGAGACAGAGAGACAGACAGACACACACACACACACACACACACACCCACCCACCTCCACACACCCCCGTGTGCACGTGTGTCTGTGACTCTGTGTGTGTGTGAGATTGAGTGAGAGAGAGAGACAGACCCTGCCAGATCCCTCAGCATTCCATGTGTGTTTGTGTCGGTGGGTGAGAGAGACAGAGACAGAGACAGACACAGAGAGACAGACACACACACACACACAAACACACACACACACCCACCCCCACACACCCCCGTGTGCACGTGTGTCTGTGACTCTGTGTGTGTGTGAGATTGAGTGAGTGAGAGAGAGAGACAGACCGACCCTGCCAGATCCCTCAGCATTCCATGTGTGTTTGTGTCGGTGGGTGAGAGAGACAGAGACAGACACAGAGAGACAGACAGACACACACACACACCCACCCACCCCCATCCACCCTGGTAAAAAAAGGTGGTGGGGGAGCAGGGGAGAAGACACCACTGTGTCCAATGATAGCCTGTGCAGACGCAAAGTCTACAGCTTCTGTGAGATGAAACAAACTCAAGCCACTCAACAATTGTAATTCCACACACATCAAAATAAAGGCACAGAGGTGTGAATGGCTGCACTTCAGCCTTCGGCTTGGAGAGCACACCCATTGTTTCTCCTCAGGCACACCTGTAGCTGACATCTTCCTATTCCCAAGCTTGCCAGGAGGCTTTTCTGCCCGCGGACTTTGGCCACGTCCACAAACCTCGTAACCGGTCTTGAGCGGCGCACGTGGCCTCTGCCTTTGTCGCCCGGTGCAGTCCCATCCGCTCGCTCCCTCCCGGAGAGGGCAGAGCCTCCGAAGGAGACCGTTCAGCTGGATGCGCCAGCCAGCTGGGGCACGCAAAGCCGAGAGGCGCGCTCTCTTTGCCGAGTGCAGGGACGCCCTTGAAGGGCCGAGCGGCCTGCTCCCACTCCCCCTGCAGACTTTTGTGCAGACAGGACAGCGTGACCAGCCTCCCACGACCAGGAGAGCAGTGCAAGTTGAGCCAGCCTCTGAGACCGACCTGGGAGCCAGCCGAGGAAGCCGGCAGCCTTGACGTAGGCAGTGTGCCAGTGACGTAGGCGCCCGTAGGTACGGCCCCACTCCCAGATGATTGGTGGATCACTGGCAGCTTTACATAGCCTCTGACAAGTTGCACTCAGGACGGACCAGGTAGGCAACAGCTGTCCAGCACACCCACCGATCCCAGACAACCTAGGGGAGAGCTGCCAGCGGGCCAGGGCAGCAAGGTCTTTGCCAGGCCTCCTGCTTCAATCTAAACACCAGAGGCTAGGCAGGATGTAGCCGACTCAAGAGGCCGCCTGCATCGCTTCTCGGCCTTTTGGCTAAGATCAAGTGTAGTATCTGTTCTTATCAGTTTAATATCTGATACGTCCCTTATCTGGGGACCATATATTAAATTGATTTTTGGAACAGGGAGATGGAATAGGGGCTTGCTCCGTCCACTCCACGCATCGACCCGGTATTGCAGTGCCTCTGGGAACGGTGCACTCCCCTTCTGGGGAATTTCAAAGTAGCAAAGAAAAGAAAAACGACGAAAGCTCCATCAGGCGGCGGCGGCGGCACAGCAGCACAGACAAGCATGCACGCACATGGAGAGAGAGGAGAGCTGCTTGCTCTACACCTCTCCTGTGTCTGTGTCTGTCTGTCGATACAGCTCACTCACTCACTCACTCACGCAATGTGCAGACAACTCAACAACAGCACGGGCATCATATCTGGGCCGTTTGGCTAAGATCAAGTGCACATCCGGGCTGCAACCAGATCAGGTGCTGCAGGCAAGGCAGCAACTTCATGAGAGATGCCCCTTGGCATTCATTCCTGAAGCAAACTGCTCAACCGGCGCACTCATTCTGATGCCTGCTCACTCGGCTGCTGCCTGCACCAAGCACAGAAGCAGAGTGAAGTGGAGCAGGCCGAAAGACCTTTTCTGTCCCGCCACACTCGCTCCACTTCTCAGGCTCAGGCTTCTCAGCTGCTCCTTGAAGCCAACGGAGGACGCGACGGACGGACGGACGGACGGATGGACGGGCGGGCGAAGGAAGGAAGGAAGGAAGGAAGGAAGGAAGGAAGGAAGGAAGGAACGAACGATATCGAGTCACTGGCTCTGCTGCAATTTCACCAGCAGCCAGCCAGCCTGTCGGACAGGCAGGCTCGTTCAAGTGTGCCAGCAGCCAGGGCACGCGGACGGGAGGGAGGAAGGAAGGAAGGGAGGGAGGCATCCGATGGAGCCCGGCTACAGAGCAACGGGGCGCCGCCGCCGCCGGCACAACAGGGCCCGGTGCTCCTGCACCCTGCATCCTCCCCGCCTGCACCAGACTGCCAAGACTGCTGCTCTCCTGCCCAGACAGACAGACCAGCTACAAGCATCACCACCTAGCCATAGCATCAGCAAAACTCTGCCTACCTGCCCTGCCCTGGCCTGGCCTGGCCTCCTGGCCTCCTCTGATGCGTCTGCCTGCCCCAGGCCCAAAGCCCCGCCCACCGTTCAAGGTAAGGCAGAGGCACAACCCCCCACTCCACCCACTCAGACCTCCCCAATATACATCGGCAGTGCAGTGCATCTCTAGCCTCGCTCAGAATCACGTCCCAAACCCCAAGATCACTCAAACGTCTCATGCTTACACCTACCTACTCGGCGTCCAGCTTTGGCGCACGTCTCCACAATTGCCACATCCGTCCACGTGCCCCTGCTTCACGCACGGCACTGTGCCTCCCTCCGGCAGGCATTTCGCCGATCCGTTTCCTGTTTCACAACCAAGGCATAATCAGTACCCCTTTCCTTCCACGGCGCGCACACGCGCCCACCCACTCCACCACTGAGCCATGCCGGCCAAAAACGCACCTGCAGAGCAGTGGGGCACAGGGCCGCCGTCAGCCCGCGACACATTTCCCTCCTGCCGTGCCCTCCCTCCTGTTTCTACATCCGTGCACCCACCCCGCTGCAAAACCAGTCAGTCTGCTCAGGCGTCAGCACAGAGGCATAATGAAGGGCCTCGGCCCTTCTCCCTTTACTGCCCTCTGTACAGCTTGGCAGATCCCTCAGCACTCCGTGTGCACGTGTGTCTGTGACTCTGTGTGTGTGTGTGTGTGTGTGAGAGAGAGAGATTGAGTGAGTGAGTGAGTGAGTGAGTGAGTGAGTGAGTGAGTGAGAGAGAGAGAGACAGACCCTGCCAGATCCCTCAGCATTCCATGTGTGTTTGTGTCGGTGGGTGAGAGAGACAGAGACAGAGACAGAGAGACAGACAGACACACACACACACACACACACACACCCACCCACCTCCACACACCCCCGTGTGCACGTGTGTCTGTGACTCTGTGTGTGTGTGAGATTGAGTGAGAGAGAGAGACAGACCCTGCCAGATCCCTCAGCATTCCATGTGTGTTTGTGTCGGTGGGTGAGAGAGACAGAGACAGAGACAGACACAGAGAGACAGACACACACACACACACAAACACACACACACACCCACCCCCACACACCCCCGTGTGCACGTGTGTCTGTGACTCTGTGTGTGTGTGAGATTGAGTGAGTGAGAGAGAGAGACAGACCGACCCTGCCAGATCCCTCAGCATTCCATGTGTGTTTGTGTCGGTGGGTGAGAGAGACAGAGACAGACACAGAGAGACAGACAGACACACACACACACCCACCCACCCCCATCCACCCTGGTAAAAAAAGGTGGTGGGGGAGCAGGGGAGAAGACACCACTGTGTCCAATGATAGCCTGTGCAGACGCAAAGTCTACAGCTTCTGTGAGATGAAACAAACTCAAGCCACTCAACAATTGTAATTCCACACACATCAAAATAAAGGCACAGAGGTGTGAATGGCTGCACTTCAGCCTTCGGCTTGGAGAGCACACCCATTGTTTCTCCTCAGGCACACCTGTAGCTGACATCTTCCTATTCCCAAGCTTGCCAGGAGGCTTTTCTGCCCGCGGACTTTGGCCACGTCCACAAACCTCGTAACCGGTCTTGAGCGGCGCACGTGGCCTCTGCCTTTGTCGCCCGGTGCAGTCCCATCCGCTCGCTCCCTCCCGGAGAGGGCAGAGCCTCCGAAGGAGACCGTTCAGCTGGATGCGCCAGCCAGCTGGGGCACGCAAAGCCGAGAGGCGCGCTCTCTTTGCCGAGTGCAGGGACGCCCTTGAAGGGCCGAGCGGCCTGCTCCCACTCCCCCTGCAGACTTTTGTGCAGACAGGACAGCGTGACCAGCCTCCCACGACCAGGAGAGCAGTGCAAGTTGAGCCAGCCTCTGAGACCGACCTGGGAGCCAGCCGAGGAAGCCGGCAGCCTTGACGTAGGCAGTGTGCCAGTGACGTAGGCGCCCGTAGGTACGGCCCCACTCCCAGATGATTGGTGGATCACTGGCAGCTTTACATAGCCTCTGACAAGTTGCACTCAGGACGGACCAGGTAGGCAACAGCTGTCCAGCACACCCACCGATCCCAGACAACCTAGGGGAGAGCTGCCAGCGGGCCAGGGCAGCAAGGTCTTTGCCAGGCCTCCTGCTTCAATCTAAACACCAGAGGCTAGGCAGGATGTAGCCGACTCAAGAGGCCGCCTGCATCGCTTCTCGGCCTTTTGGCTAAGATCAAGTGTAGTATCTGTTCTTATCAGTTTAATATCTGATACGTCCCTTATCTGGGGACCATATATTAAATTGATTTTTGGAACAGGGAGATGGAATAGGGGCTTGCTCCGTCCACTCCACGCATCGACCCGGTATTGCAGTGCCTCTGGGAACGGTGCACTCCCCTTCTGGGGAATTTCAAAGTAGCAAAGAAAAGAAAAACGACGAAAGCTCCATCAGGCGGCGGCGGCGGCACAGCAGCACAGACAAGCATGCACGCACATGGAGAGAGAGGAGAGCTGCTTGCTCTACACCTCTCCTGTGTCTGTGTCTGTCTGTCGATACAGCTCACTCACTCACTCACTCACGCAATGTGCAGACAACTCAACAACAGCACGGGCATCATATCTGGGCCGTTTGGCTAAGATCAAGTGCACATCCGGGCTGCAACCAGATCAGGTGCTGCAGGCAAGGCAGCAACTTCATGAGAGATGCCCCTTGGCATTCATTCCTGAAGCAAACTGCTCAACCGGCGCACTCATTCTGATGCCTGCTCACTCGGCTGCTGCCTGCACCAAGCACAGAAGCAGAGTGAAGTGGAGCAGGCCGAAAGACCTTTTCTGTCCCGCCACACTCGCTCCACTTCTCAGGCTCAGGCTTCTCAGCTGCTCCTTGAAGCCAACGGAGGACGCGACGGACGGACGGACGGACGGACGGATGGACGGGCGGGCGAAGGAAGGAAGGAAGGAAGGAAGGAAGGAACGAACGATATCGAGTCACTGGCTCTGCTGCAATTTCACCAGCAGCCAGCCAGCCTGTCGGACAGGCAGGCTCGTTCAAGTGTGCCAGCAGCCAGGGCACGCGGACGGGAGGGAGGAAGGAAGGAAGGGAGGGAGGCATCCGATGGAGCCCGGCTACAGAGCAACGGGGCGCCGCCGCCGCCGGCACAACAGGGCCCGGTGCTCCTGCACCCTGCATCCTCCCCGCCTGCACCAGACTGCCAAGACTGCTGCTCTCCTGCCCAGACAGACAGACCAGCTACAAGCATCACCACCTAGCCATAGCATCAGCAAAACTCTGCCTACCTGCCCTGCCCTGGCCTGGCCTGGCCTCCTGGCCTCCTCTGATGCGTCTGCCTGCCCCAGGCCCAAAGCCCCGCCCACCGTTCAAGGTAAGGCAGAGGCACAACCCCCCACTCCACCCACTCAGACCTCCCCAATATACATCGGCAGTGCAGTGCATCTCTAGCCTCGCTCAGAATCACGTCCCAAACCCCAAGATCACTCAAACGTCTCATGCTTACACCTACCTACTCGGCGTCCAGCTTTGGCGCACGTCTCCACAATTGCCACATCCGTCCACGTGCCCCTGCTTCACGCACGGCACTGTGCCTCCCTCCGGCAGGCATTTCGCCGATCCGTTTCCTGTTTCACAACCAAGGCATAATCAGTACCCCTTTCCTTCCACGGCGCGCACACGCGCCCACCCACTCCACCACTGAGCCATGCCGGCCAAAAACGCACCTGCAGAGCAGTGGGGCACAGGGCCGCCGTCAGCCCGCGACACATTTCCCTCCTGCCGTGCCCTCCCTCCTGTTTCTACATCCGTGCACCCACCCCGCTGCAAAACCAGTCAGTCTGCTCAGGCGTCAGCACAGAGGCATAATGAAGGGCCTCGGCCCTTCTCCCTTTACTGCCCTCTGTACAGCTTGGCAGATCCCTCAGCACTCCGTGTGCACGTGTGTCTGTGACTCTGTGTGTGTGTGTGTGTGTGTGAGAGAGAGAGATTGAGTGAGTGAGTGAGTGAGTGAGTGAGTGAGTGAGTGAGTGAGAGAGAGAGAGACAGACCCTGCCAGATCCCTCAGCATTCCATGTGTGTTTGTGTCGGTACGTACTTCAAGATTCCTGCACTGTTAAACTCAAGTGTTTTGTTCTCTACAGTTGCACTGCTCAGTGATACTGGAATCTCTGACAATCTCACAGCCTGGAAACTTCAGTGGCTATGTACTACCTTTGGAAGAATGCCACCAAGTTAATATTTCATGCTACTGACTAGGGATAGGACAGTGATGGAAACTGAGTCAGTGCATCTCTCAACCTTTTGAGCCATAATCATTTTCATCACTCCTGTGCTGGTAACCTGCTAAGTTGCTGCTCCAAATGGATGAGGAATGGGAGAGAGGACTGCCGCTCTTGTCTGTGTGTGTGAGATTGAGTGAGTGAGAGAGAGAGACAGACCGACCCTGCCAGATCCCTCAGCATTCCATGTGTGTTTGTGTCGGTGGGTGAGAGAGACAGAGACAGACACAGAGAGACAGACAGACACACACACACACCCACCCACCCCCATCCACCCTGGTAAAAAAAGGTGGTGGGGGAGCAGGGGAGAAGACACCACTGTGTCCAATGATAGCCTGTGCAGACGCAAAGTCTACAGCTTCTGTGAGATGAAACAAACTCAAGCCACTCAACAATTGTAATTCCACACACATCAAAATAAAGGCACAGAGGTGTGAATGGCTGCACTTCAGCCTTCGGCTTGGAGAGCACACCCATTGTTTCTCCTCAGGCACACCTGTAGCTGACATCTTCCTATTCCCAAGCTTGCCAGGAGGCTTTTCTGCCCGCGGACTTTGGCCACGTCCACAAACCTCGTAACCGGTCTTGAGCGGCGCACGTGGCCTCTGCCTTTGTCGCCCGGTGCAGTCCCATCCGCTCGCTCCCTCCCGGAGAGGGCAGAGCCTCCGAAGGAGACCGTTCAGCTGGATGCGCCAGCCAGCTGGGGCACGCAAAGCCGAGAGGCGCGCTCTCTTTGCCGAGTGCAGGGACGCCCTTGAAGGGCCGAGCGGCCTGCTCCCACTCCCCCTGCAGACTTTTGTGCAGACAGGACAGCGTGACCAGCCTCCCACGACCAGGAGAGCAGTGCAAGTTGAGCCAGCCTCTGAGACCGACCTGGGAGCCAGCCGAGGAAGCCGGCAGCCTTGACGTAGGCAGTGTGCCAGTGACGTAGGCGCCCGTAGGTACGGCCCCACTCCCAGATGATTGGTGGATCACTGGCAGCTTTACATAGCCTCTGACAAGTTGCACTCAGGACGGACCAGGTAGGCAACAGCTGTCCAGCACACCCACCGATCCCAGACAACCTAGGGGAGAGCTGCCAGCGGGCCAGGGCAGCAAGGTCTTTGCCAGGCCTCCTGCTTCAATCTAAACACCAGAGGCTAGGCAGGATGTAGCCGACTCAAGAGGCCGCCTGCATCGCTTCTCGGCCTTTTGGCTAAGATCAAGTGTAGTATCTGTTCTTATCAGTTTAATATCTGATACGTCCCTTATCTGGGGACCATATATTAAATTGATTTTTGGAACAGGGAGATGGAATAGGGGCTTGCTCCGTCCACTCCACGCATCGACCCGGTATTGCAGTGCCTCTGGGAACGGTGCACTCCCCTTCTGGGGAATTTCAAAGTAGCAAAGAAAAGAAAAACGACGAAAGCTCCATCAGGCGGCGGCGGCGGCACAGCAGCACAGACAAGCATGCACGCACATGGAGAGAGAGGAGAGCTGCTTGCTCTACACCTCTCCTGTGTCTGTGTCTGTCTGTCGATACAGCTCACTCACTCACTCACTCACGCAATGTGCAGACAACTCAACAACAGCACGGGCATCATATCTGGGCCGTTTGGCTAAGATCAAGTGCACATCCGGGCTGCAACCAGATCAGGTGCTGCAGGCAAGGCAGCAACTTCATGAGAGATGCCCCTTGGCATTCATTCCTGAAGCAAACTGCTCAACCGGCGCACTCATTCTGATGCCTGCTCACTCGGCTGCTGCCTGCACCAAGCACAGAAGCAGAGTGAAGTGGAGCAGGCCGAAAGACCTTTTCTGTCCCGCCACACTCGCTCCACTTCTCAGGCTCAGGCTTCTCAGCTGCTCCTTGAAGCCAACGGAGGACGCGACGGACGGACGGACGGACGGATGGACGGGCGGGCGAAGGAAGGAAGGAAGGAAGGAAGGAAGGAAGGAAGGAAGGAACGAACGATATCGAGTCACTGGCTCTGCTGCAATTTCACCAGCAGCCAGCCAGCCTGTCGGACAGGCAGGCTCGTTCAAGTGTGCCAGCAGCCAGGGCACGCGGACGGGAGGGAGGAAGGAAGGAAGGGAGGGAGGCATCCGATGGAGCCCGGCTACAGAGCAACGGGGCGCCGCCGCCGCCGGCACAACAGGGCCCGGTGCTCCTGCACCCTGCATCCTCCCCGCCTGCACCAGACTGCCAAGACTGCTGCTCTCCTGCCCAGACAGACAGACCAGCTACAAGCATCACCACCTAGCCATAGCATCAGCAAAACTCTGCCTACCTGCCCTGCCCTGGCCTGGCCTGGCCTCCTGGCCTCCTCTGATGCGTCTGCCTGCCCCAGGCCCAAAGCCCCGCCCACCGTTCAAGGTAAGGCAGAGGCACAACCCCCCACTCCACCCACTCAGACCTCCCCAATATACATCGGCAGTGCAGTGCATCTCTAGCCTCGCTCAGAATCACGTCCCAAACCCCAAGATCACTCAAACGTCTCATGCTTACACCTACCTACTCGGCGTCCAGCTTTGGCGCACGTCTCCACAATTGCCACATCCGTCCACGTGCCCCTGCTTCACGCACGGCACTGTGCCTCCCTCCGGCAGGCATTTCGCCGATCCGTTTCCTGTTTCACAACCAAGGCATAATCAGTACCCCTTTCCTTCCACGGCGCGCACACGCGCCCACCCACTCCACCACTGAGCCATGCCGGCCAAAAACGCACCTGCAGAGCAGTGGGGCACAGGGCCGCCGTCAGCCCGCGACACATTTCCCTCCTGCCGTGCCCTCCCTCCTGTTTCTACATCCGTGCACCCACCCCGCTGCAAAACCAGTCAGTCTGCTCAGGCGTCAGCACAGAGGCATAATGAAGGGCCTCGGCCCTTCTCCCTTTACTGCCCTCTGTACAGCTTGGCAGATCCCTCAGCACTCCGTGTGCACGTGTGTCTGTGACTCTGTGTGTGTGTGTGTGTGTGTGAGAGAGAGAGATTGAGTGAGTGAGTGAGTGAGTGAGTGAGTGAGTGAGTGAGTGAGAGAGAGAGAGACAGACCCTGCCAGATCCCTCAGCATTCCATGTGTGTTTGTGTCGGTGGGTGAGAGAGACAGAGACAGAGACAGACACAGAGAGACAGACACACACACACACACAAACACACACACACACCCACCCCCACACACCCCCGTGTGCACGTGTGTCTGTGACTCTGTGTGTGTGTGAGATTGAGTGAGAGAGAGAGACAGACCCTGCCAGATCCCTCAGCATTCCATGTGTGTTTGTGTCGGTGGGTGAGAGAGACAGAGACAGAGACAGACACAGAGAGACAGACACACACACACACACAAACACACACACACACCCACCCCCACACACCCCCGTGTGCACGTGTGTCTGTGACTCTGTGTGTGTGTGAGATTGAGTGAGTGAGAGAGAGAGACAGACCGACCCTGCCAGATCCCTCAGCATTCCATGTGTGTTTGTGTCGGTGGGTGAGAGAGACAGAGACAGACACAGAGAGACAGACAGACACACACACACACCCACCCACCCCCATCCACCCTGGTAAAAAAAGGTGGTGGGGGAGCAGGGGAGAAGACACCACTGTGTCCAATGATAGCCTGTGCAGACGCAAAGTCTACAGCTTCTGTGAGATGAAACAAACTCAAGCCACTCAACAATTGTAATTCCACACACATCAAAATAAAGGCACAGAGGTGTGAATGGCTGCACTTCAGCCTTCGGCTTGGAGAGCACACCCATTGTTTCTCCTCAGGCACACCTGTAGCTGACATCTTCCTATTCCCAAGCTTGCCAGGAGGCTTTTCTGCCCGCGGACTTTGGCCACGTCCACAAACCTCGTAACCGGTCTTGAGCGGCGCACGTGGCCTCTGCCTTTGTCGCCCGGTGCAGTCCCATCCGCTCGCTCCCTCCCGGAGAGGGCAGAGCCTCCGAAGGAGACCGTTCAGCTGGATGCGCCAGCCAGCTGGGGCACGCAAAGCCGAGAGGCGCGCTCTCTTTGCCGAGTGCAGGGACGCCCTTGAAGGGCCGAGCGGCCTGCTCCCACTCCCCCTGCAGACTTTTGTGCAGACAGGACAGCGTGACCAGCCTCCCACGACCAGGAGAGCAGTGCAAGTTGAGCCAGCCTCTGAGACCGACCTGGGAGCCAGCCGAGGAAGCCGGCAGCCTTGACGTAGGCAGTGTGCCAGTGACGTAGGCGCCCGTAGGTACGGCCCCACTCCCAGATGATTGGTGGATCACTGGCAGCTTTACATAGCCTCTGACAAGTTGCACTCAGGACGGACCAGGTAGGCAACAGCTGTCCAGCACACCCACCGATCCCAGACAACCTAGGGGAGAGCTGCCAGCGGGCCAGGGCAGCAAGGTCTTTGCCAGGCCTCCTGCTTCAATCTAAACACCAGAGGCTAGGCAGGATGTAGCCGACTCAAGAGGCCGCCTGCATCGCTTCTCGGCCTTTTGGCTAAGATCAAGTGTAGTATTGGGTTGCCGGCATACCTATCCCACGTAGCAAAGTTCTTCCAGGAGAACGCCTTTGACCACAAGGCCATCAGGCAGTGGTCGGCACGAAGTGTCCTGCAGGCACTGCAGGAGAAGGACGTGATGGACACAGTGGGGTGGTTCCCTGAGCAGACTGTCCAGTTCATCTGGCAAAATGCCTCATCGCCAGATCTCACCAACAGGCACCAAGACCTCGCCTGGCTGGCGGTGAGAGGGGCCCTCCCAGTCAGAGCCCTCCTGTACGCCCGGAACGTCGTCTCCGCACCCCACTGCCCACGGGAGGACTGCAGTGAGGAGGAGTCTGTGACCCACCTCTTTGCACACTGCCAGTTCGCAAAGAGGGTGTGGAGGAGGATGGACGGGCTAGTGTCACGTTTCATCCCCAGCAGCTGCGTGACAGAGGACTCTCTGATCTACGGGCTGTTCCCGGGGACGCACACGGAGACCAACATCCGGTGCTGCTGGCAGATCATCAACTCGGTGAAAGACGCTCTTTGGTCAGCCCGAAACTTGATCATCTACCAGCACATGGAGATGTCCGTGGGAGAATGCTGCCGACTGGCACACTCTCGGCTGCAGGAGTACGTGCTGAGGGACGCACTGAAACTTGGTGCAGCCACCGCAAGGGCCCGGTGGGGAAGGACCACAGTATAGGTTTCTCCACCCGTGGGAGTGGGAGGGGTCGGTGGGCGAGGAGTATACCCCTCAACAATGAGATGCTAAGCTGAACTACTGGAGTGCCACGTGGGTGGCTATAAACACGGGTATTTTACTGAGTATAATGGAAACGTATGTAAAGGATGAAAAGTTATTGAATGGTTTATTGTATATATTTATTTTTGAATAAAGTATATTTTGAAATAAAAAAAAAAAAAAAAAAATCTGTTCTTATCAGTTTAATATCTGATACGTCCCTTATCTGGGGACCATATATTAAATTGATTTTTGGAACAGGGAGATGGAATAGGGGCTTGCTCCGTCCACTCCACGCATCGACCCGGTATTGCAGTGCCTCTGGGAACGGTGCACTCCCCTTCTGGGGAATTTCAAAGTAGCAAAGAAAAGAAAAACGACGAAAGCTCCATCAGGCGGCGGCGGCGGCACAGCAGCACAGACAAGCATGCACGCACATGGAGAGAGAGGAGAGCTGCTTGCTCTACACCTCTCCTGTGTCTGTGTCTGTCTGTCGATACAGCTCACTCACTCACTCACTCACGCAATGTGCAGACAACTCAACAACAGCACGGGCATCATATCTGGGCCGTTTGGCTAAGATCAAGTGCACATCCGGGCTGCAACCAGATCAGGTGCTGCAGGCAAGGCAGCAACTTCATGAGAGATGCCCCTTGGCATTCATTCCTGAAGCAAACTGCTCAACCGGCGCACTCATTCTGATGCCTGCTCACTCGGCTGCTGCCTGCACCAAGCACAGAAGCAGAGTGAAGTGGAGCAGGCCGAAAGACCTTTTCTGTCCCGCCACACTCGCTCCACTTCTCAGGCTCAGGCTTCTCAGCTGCTCCTTGAAGCCAACGGAGGACGCGACGGACGGACGGACGGACGGATGGACGGGCGGGCGAAGGAAGGAAGGAAGGAAGGAAGGAAGGAAGGAAGGAAGGAAGGAAGGAACGAACGATATCGAGTCACTGGCTCTGCTGCAATTTCACCAGCAGCCAGCCAGCCTGTCGGACAGGCAGGCTCGTTCAAGTGTGCCAGCAGCCAGGGCACGCGGACGGGAGGGAGGAAGGAAGGAAGGGAGGGAGGCATCCGATGGAGCCCGGCTACAGAGCAACGGGGCGCCGCCGCCGCCGGCACAACAGGGCCCGGTGCTCCTGCACCCTGCATCCTCCCCGCCTGCACCAGACTGCCAAGACTGCTGCTCTCCTGCCCAGACAGACAGACCAGCTACAAGCATCACCACCTAGCCATAGCATCAGCAAAACTCTGCCTACCTGCCCTGCCCTGGCCTGGCCTGGCCTGGCCTCCTGGCCTCCTCTGATGCGTCTGCCTGCCCCAGGCCCAAAGCCCCGCCCACCGTTCAAGGTAAGGCAGAGGCACAACCCCCCACTCCACCCACTCAGACCTCCCCAATATACATCGGCAGTGCAGTGCATCTCTAGCCTCGCTCAGAATCACGTCCCAAACCCCAAGATCACTCAAACGTCTCATGCTTACACCTACCTACTCGGCGTCCAGCTTTGGCGCACGTCTCCACAATTGCCACATCCGTCCACGTGCCCCTGCTTCACGCACGGCACTGTGCCTCCCTCCGGCAGGCATTTCGCCGATCCGTTTCCTGTTTCACAACCAAGGCATAATCAGTACCCCTTTCCTTCCACGGCGCGCACACGCGCCCACCCACTCCACCACTGAGCCATGCCGGCCAAAAACGCACCTGCAGAGCAGTGGGGCACAGGGCCGCCGTCAGCCCGCGACACATTTCCCTCCTGCCGTGCCCTCCCTCCTGTTTCTACATCCGTGCACCCACCCCGCTGCAAAACCAGTCAGTCTGCTCAGGCGTCAGCACAGAGGCATAATGAAGGGCCTCGGCCCTTCTCCCTTTACTGCCCTCTGTACAGCTTGGCAGATCCCTCAGCACTCCGTGTGCACGTGTGTCTGTGACTCTGTGTGTGTGTGTGTGTGTGTGAGAGAGAGAGATTGAGTGAGTGAGTGAGTGAGTGAGTGAGTGAGTGAGTGAGTGAGAGAGAGAGAGACAGACCCTGCCAGATCCCTCAGCATTCCATGTGTGTTTGTGTCGGTGGGTGAGAGAGACAGAGACAGAGACAGACACAGAGAGACAGACACACACACACACACAAACACACACACACACCCACCCCCACACACCCCCGTGTGCACGTGTGTCTGTGACTCTGTGTGTGTGTGAGATTGAGTGAGAGAGAGAGACAGACCCTGCCAGATCCCTCAGCATTCCATGTGTGTTTGTGTCGGTGGGTGAGAGAGACAGAGACAGAGACAGACACAGAGAGACAGACACACACACACACACAAACACACACACACACCCACCCCCACACACCCCCGTGTGCACGTGTGTCTGTGACTCTGTGTGTGTGTGAGATTGAGTGAGTGAGAGAGAGAGACAGACCGACCCTGCCAGATCCCTCAGCATTCCATGTGTGTTTGTGTCGGTGGGTGAGAGAGACAGAGACAGACACAGAGAGACAGACAGACACACACACACACCCACCCACCCCCATCCACCCTGGTAAAAAAAGGTGGTGGGGGAGCAGGGGAGAAGACACCACTGTGTCCAATGATAGCCTGTGCAGACGCAAAGTCTACAGCTTCTGTGAGATGAAACAAACTCAAGCCACTCAACAATTGTAATTCCACACACATCAAAATAAAGGCACAGAGGTGTGAATGGCTGCACTTCAGCCTTCGGCTTGGAGAGCACACCCATTGTTTCTCCTCAGGCACACCTGTAGCTGACATCTTCCTATTCCCAAGCTTGCCAGGAGGCTTTTCTGCCCGCGGACTTTGGCCACGTCCACAAACCTCGTAACCGGTCTTGAGCGGCGCACGTGGCCTCTGCCTTTGTCGCCCGGTGCAGTCCCATCCGCTCGCTCCCTCCCGGAGAGGGCAGAGCCTCCGAAGGAGACCGTTCAGCTGGATGCGCCAGCCAGCTGGGGCACGCAAAGCCGAGAGGCGCGCTCTCTTTGCCGAGTGCAGGGACGCCCTTGAAGGGCCGAGCGGCCTGCTCCCACTCCCCCTGCAGACTTTTGTGCAGACAGGACAGCGTGACCAGCCTCCCACGACCAGGAGAGCAGTGCAAGTTGAGCCAGCCTCTGAGACCGACCTGGGAGCCAGCCGAGGAAGCCGGCAGCCTTGACGTAGGCAGTGTGCCAGTGACGTAGGCGCCCGTAGGTACGGCCCCACTCCCAGATGATTGGTGGATCACTGGCAGCTTTACATAGCCTCTGACAAGTTGCACTCAGGACGGACCAGGTAGGCAACAGCTGTCCAGCACACCCACCGATCCCAGACAACCTAGGGGAGAGCTGCCAGCGGGCCAGGGCAGCAAGGTCTTTGCCAGGCCTCCTGCTTCAATCTAAACACCAGAGGCTAGGCAGGATGTAGCCGACTCAAGAGGCCGCCTGCATCGCTTCTCGGCCTTTTGGCTAAGATCAAGTGTAGTATCTGTTCTTATCAGTTTAATATCTGATACGTCCCTTATCTGGGGACCATATATTAAATTGATTTTTGGAACAGGGAGATGGAATAGGGGCTTGCTCCGTCCACTCCACGCATCGACCCGGTATTGCAGTGCCTCTGGGAACGGTGCACTCCCCTTCTGGGGAATTTCAAAGTAGCAAAGAAAAGAAAAACGACGAAAGCTCCATCAGGCGGCGGCGGCGGCACAGCAGCACAGACAAGCATGCACGCACATGGAGAGAGAGGAGAGCTGCTTGCTCTACACCTCTCCTGTGTCTGTGTCTGTCTGTCGATACAGCTCACTCACTCACTCACTCACGCAATGTGCAGACAACTCAACAACAGCACGGGCATCATATCTGGGCCGTTTGGCTAAGATCAAGTGCACATCCGGGCTGCAACCAGATCAGGTGCTGCAGGCAAGGCAGCAACTTCATGAGAGATGCCCCTTGGCATTCATTCCTGAAGCAAACTGCTCAACCGGCGCACTCATTCTGATGCCTGCTCACTCGGCTGCTGCCTGCACCAAGCACAGAAGCAGAGTGAAGTGGAGCAGGCCGAAAGACCTTTTCTGTCCCGCCACACTCGCTCCACTTCTCAGGCTCAGGCTTCTCAGCTGCTCCTTGAAGCCAACGGAGGACGCGACGGACGGACGGACGGACGGATGGACGGGCGGGCGAAGGAAGGAAGGAAGGAAGGAAGGAAGGAAGGAAGGAAGGAAGGAAGGAACGAACGATATCGAGTCACTGGCTCTGCTGCAATTTCACCAGCAGCCAGCCAGCCTGTCGGACAGGCAGGCTCGTTCAAGTGTGCCAGCAGCCAGGGCACGCGGACGGGAGGGAGGAAGGAAGGAAGGGAGGGAGGCATCCGATGGAGCCCGGCTACAGAGCAACGGGGCGCCGCCGCCGCCGGCACAACAGGGCCCGGTGCTCCTGCACCCTGCATCCTCCCCGCCTGCACCAGACTGCCAAGACTGCTGCTCTCCTGCCCAGACAGACAGACCAGCTACAAGCATCACCACCTAGCCATAGCATCAGCAAAACTCTGCCTACCTGCCCTGCCCTGGCCTGGCCTGGCCTGGCCTCCTGGCCTCCTCTGATGCGTCTGCCTGCCCCAGGCCCAAAGCCCCGCCCACCGTTCAAGGTAAGGCAGAGGCACAACCCCCCACTCCACCCACTCAGACCTCCCCAATATACATCGGCAGTGCAGTGCATCTCTAGCCTCGCTCAGAATCACGTCCCAAACCCCAAGATCACTCAAACGTCTCATGCTTACACCTACCTACTCGGCGTCCAGCTTTGGCGCACGTCTCCACAATTGCCACATCCGTCCACGTGCCCCTGCTTCACGCACGGCACTGTGCCTCCCTCCGGCAGGCATTTCGCCGATCCGTTTCCTGTTTCACAACCAAGGCATAATCAGTACCCCTTTCCTTCCACGGCGCGCACACGCGCCCACCCACTCCACCACTGAGCCATGCCGGCCAAAAACGCACCTGCAGAGCAGTGGGGCACAGGGCCGCCGTCAGCCCGCGACACATTTCCCTCCTGCCGTGCCCTCCCTCCTGTTTCTACATCCGTGCACCCACCCCGCTGCAAAACCAGTCAGTCTGCTCAGGCGTCAGCACAGAGGCATAATGAAGGGCCTCGGCCCTTCTCCCTTTACTGCCCTCTGTACAGCTTGGCAGATCCCTCAGCACTCCGTGTGCACGTGTGTCTGTGACTCTGTGTGTGTGTGTGTGTGTGTGAGAGAGAGAGATTGAGTGAGTGAGTGAGTGAGTGAGTGAGTGAGTGAGTGAGTGAGAGAGAGAGAGACAGACCCTGCCAGATCCCTCAGCATTCCATGTGTGTTTGTGTCGGTGGGTGAGAGAGACAGAGACAGAGACAGACACAGAGAGACAGACACACACACACACACAAACACACACACACACCCACCCCCACACACCCCCGTGTGCACGTGTGTCTGTGACTCTGTGTGTGTGTGAGATTGAGTGAGAGAGAGAGACAGACCCTGCCAGATCCCTCAGCATTCCATGTGTGTTTGTGTCGGTGGGTGAGAGAGACAGAGACAGAGACAGACACAGAGAGACAGACACACACACACACACAAACACACACACACACCCACCCCCACACACCCCCGTGTGCACGTGTGTCTGTGACTCTGTGTGTGTGTGAGATTGAGTGAGTGAGAGAGAGAGACAGACCGACCCTGCCAGATCCCTCAGCATTCCATGTGTGTTTGTGTCGGTGGGTGAGAGAGACAGAGACAGACACAGAGAGACAGACAGACACACACACACACCCACCCACCCCCATCCACCCTGGTAAAAAAAGGTGGTGGGGGAGCAGGGGAGAAGACACCACTGTGTCCAATGATAGCCTGTGCAGACGCAAAGTCTACAGCTTCTGTGAGATGAAACAAACTCAAGCCACTCAACAATTGTAATTCCACACACATCAAAATAAAGGCACAGAGGTGTGAATGGCTGCACTTCAGCCTTCGGCTTGGAGAGCACACCCATTGTTTCTCCTCAGGCACACCTGTAGCTGACATCTTCCTATTCCCAAGCTTGCCAGGAGGCTTTTCTGCCCGCGGACTTTGGCCACGTCCACAAACCTCGTAACCGGTCTTGAGCGGCGCACGTGGCCTCTGCCTTTGTCGCCCGGTGCAGTCCCATCCGCTCGCTCCCTCCCGGAGAGGGCAGAGCCTCCGAAGGAGACCGTTCAGCTGGATGCGCCAGCCAGCTGGGGCACGCAAAGCCGAGAGGCGCGCTCTCTTTGCCGAGTGCAGGGACGCCCTTGAAGGGCCGAGCGGCCTGCTCCCACTCCCCCTGCAGACTTTTGTGCAGACAGGACAGCGTGACCAGCCTCCCACGACCAGGAGAGCAGTGCAAGTTGAGCCAGCCTCTGAGACCGACCTGGGAGCCAGCCGAGGAAGCCGGCAGCCTTGACGTAGGCAGTGTGCCAGTGACGTAGGCGCCCGTAGGTACGGCCCCACTCCCAGATGATTGGTGGATCACTGGCAGCTTTACATAGCCTCTGACAAGTTGCACTCAGGACGGACCAGGTAGGCAACAGCTGTCCAGCACACCCACCGATCCCAGACAACCTAGGGGAGAGCTGCCAGCGGGCCAGGGCAGCAAGGTCTTTGCCAGGCCTCCTGCTTCAATCTAAACACCAGAGGCTAGGCAGGATGTAGCCGACTCAAGAGGCCGCCTGCATCGCTTCTCGGCCTTTTGGCTAAGATCAAGTGTAGTATCTGTTCTTATCAGTTTAATATCTGATACGTCCCTTATCTGGGGACCATATATTAAATTGATTTTTGGAACAGGGAGATGGAATAGGGGCTTGCTCCGTCCACTCCACGCATCGACCCGGTATTGCAGTGCCTCTGGGAACGGTGCACTCCCCTTCTGGGGAATTTCAAAGTAGCAAAGAAAAGAAAAACGACGAAAGCTCCATCAGGCGGCGGCGGCGGCACAGCAGCACAGACAAGCATGCACGCACATGGAGAGAGAGGAGAGCTGCTTGCTCTACACCTCTCCTGTGTCTGTGTCTGTCTGTCGATACAGCTCACTCACTCACTCACTCACGCAATGTGCAGACAACTCAACAACAGCACGGGCATCATATCTGGGCCGTTTGGCTAAGATCAAGTGCACATCCGGGCTGCAACCAGATCAGGTGCTGCAGGCAAGGCAGCAACTTCATGAGAGATGCCCCTTGGCATTCATTCCTGAAGCAAACTGCTCAACCGGCGCACTCATTCTGATGCCTGCTCACTCGGCTGCTGCCTGCACCAAGCACAGAAGCAGAGTGAAGTGGAGCAGGCCGAAAGACCTTTTCTGTCCCGCCACACTCGCTCCACTTCTCAGGCTCAGGCTTCTCAGCTGCTCCTTGAAGCCAACGGAGGACGCGACGGACGGACGGACGGACGGATGGACGGGCGGGCGAAGGAAGGAAGGAAGGAAGGAAGGAAGGAAGGAAGGAAGGAAGGAACGAACGATATCGAGTCACTGGCTCTGCTGCAATTTCACCAGCAGCCAGCCAGCCTGTCGGACAGGCAGGCTCGTTCAAGTGTGCCAGCAGCCAGGGCACGCGGACGGGAGGGAGGAAGGAAGGAAGGGAGGGAGGCATCCGATGGAGCCCGGCTACAGAGCAACGGGGCGCCGCCGCCGCCGGCACAACAGGGCCCGGTGCTCCTGCACCCTGCATCCTCCCCGCCTGCACCAGACTGCCAAGACTGCTGCTCTCCTGCCCAGACAGACAGACCAGCTACAAGCATCACCACCTAGCCATAGCATCAGCAAAACTCTGCCTACCTGCCCTGCCCTGGCCTGGCCTGGCCTGGCCTCCTGGCCTCCTCTGATGCGTCTGCCTGCCCCAGGCCCAAAGCCCCGCCCACCGTTCAAGGTAAGGCAGAGGCACAACCCCCCACTCCACCCACTCAGACCTCCCCAATATACATCGGCAGTGCAGTGCATCTCTAGCCTCGCTCAGAATCACGTCCCAAACCCCAAGATCACTCAAACGTCTCATGCTTACACCTACCTACTCGGCGTCCAGCTTTGGCGCACGTCTCCACAATTGCCACATCCGTCCACGTGCCCCTGCTTCACGCACGGCACTGTGCCTCCCTCCGGCAGGCATTTCGCCGATCCGTTTCCTGTTTCACAACCAAGGCATAATCAGTACCCCTTTCCTTCCACGGCGCGCACACGCGCCCACCCACTCCACCACTGAGCCATGCCGGCCAAAAACGCACCTGCAGAGCAGTGGGGCACAGGGCCGCCGTCAGCCCGCGACACATTTCCCTCCTGCCGTGCCCTCCCTCCTGTTTCTACATCCGTGCACCCACCCCGCTGCAAAACCAGTCAGTCTGCTCAGGCGTCAGCACAGAGGCATAATGAAGGGCCTCGGCCCTTCTCCCTTTACTGCCCTCTGTACAGCTTGGCAGATCCCTCAGCACTCCGTGTGCACGTGTGTCTGTGACTCTGTGTGTGTGTGTGTGTGTGTGAGAGAGAGAGATTGAGTGAGTGAGTGAGTGAGTGAGTGAGTGAGTGAGTGAGTGAGAGAGAGAGAGACAGACCCTGCCAGATCCCTCAGCATTCCATGTGTGTTTGTGTCGGTGGGTGAGAGAGACAGAGACAGAGACAGACACAGAGAGACAGACACACACACACACACAAACACACACACACACCCACCCCCACACACCCCCGTGTGCACGTGTGTCTGTGACTCTGTGTGTGTGTGAGATTGAGTGAGAGAGAGAGACAGACCCTGCCAGATCCCTCAGCATTCCATGTGTGTTTGTGTCGGTGGGTGAGAGAGACAGAGACAGAGACAGACACAGAGAGACAGACACACACACACACACAAACACACACACACACCCACCCCCACACACCCCCGTGTGCACGTGTGTCTGTGACTCTGTGTGTGTGTGAGATTGAGTGAGTGAGAGAGAGAGACAGACCGACCCTGCCAGATCCCTCAGCATTCCATGTGTGTTTGTGTCGGTGGGTGAGAGAGACAGAGACAGACACAGAGAGACAGACAGACACACACACACACCCACCCACCCCCATCCACCCTGGTAAAAAAAGGTGGTGGGGGAGCAGGGGAGAAGACACCACTGTGTCCAATGATAGCCTGTGCAGACGCAAAGTCTACAGCTTCTGTGAGATGAAACAAACTCAAGCCACTCAACAATTGTAATTCCACACACATCAAAATAAAGGCACAGAGGTGTGAATGGCTGCACTTCAGCCTTCGGCTTGGAGAGCACACCCATTGTTTCTCCTCAGGCACACCTGTAGCTGACATCTTCCTATTCCCAAGCTTGCCAGGAGGCTTTTCTGCCCGCGGACTTTGGCCACGTCCACAAACCTCGTAACCGGTCTTGAGCGGCGCACGTGGCCTCTGCCTTTGTCGCCCGGTGCAGTCCCATCCGCTCGCTCCCTCCCGGAGAGGGCAGAGCCTCCGAAGGAGACCGTTCAGCTGGATGCGCCAGCCAGCTGGGGCACGCAAAGCCGAGAGGCGCGCTCTCTTTGCCGAGTGCAGGGACGCCCTTGAAGGGCCGAGCGGCCTGCTCCCACTCCCCCTGCAGACTTTTGTGCAGACAGGACAGCGTGACCAGCCTCCCACGACCAGGAGAGCAGTGCAAGTTGAGCCAGCCTCTGAGACCGACCTGGGAGCCAGCCGAGGAAGCCGGCAGCCTTGACGTAGGCAGTGTGCCAGTGACGTAGGCGCCCGTAGGTACGGCCCCACTCCCAGATGATTGGTGGATCACTGGCAGCTTTACATAGCCTCTGACAAGTTGCACTCAGGACGGACCAGGTAGGCAACAGCTGTCCAGCACACCCACCGATCCCAGACAACCTAGGGGAGAGCTGCCAGCGGGCCAGGGCAGCAAGGTCTTTGCCAGGCCTCCTGCTTCAATCTAAACACCAGAGGCTAGGCAGGATGTAGCCGACTCAAGAGGCCGCCTGCATCGCTTCTCGGCCTTTTGGCTAAGATCAAGTGTAGTATCTGTTCTTATCAGTTTAATATCTGATACGTCCCTTATCTGGGGACCATATATTAAATTGATTTTTGGAACAGGGAGATGGAATAGGGGCTTGCTCCGTCCACTCCACGCATCGACCCGGTATTGCAGTGCCTCTGGGAACGGTGCACTCCCCTTCTGGGGAATTTCAAAGTAGCAAAGAAAAGAAAAACGACGAAAGCTCCATCAGGCGGCGGCGGCGGCACAGCAGCACAGACAAGCATGCACGCACATGGAGAGAGAGGAGAGCTGCTTGCTCTACACCTCTCCTGTGTCTGTGTCTGTCTGTCGATACAGCTCACTCACTCACTCACTCACGCAATGTGCAGACAACTCAACAACAGCACGGGCATCATATCTGGGCCGTTTGGCTAAGATCAAGTGCACATCCGGGCTGCAACCAGATCAGGTGCTGCAGGCAAGGCAGCAACTTCATGAGAGATGCCCCTTGGCATTCATTCCTGAAGCAAACTGCTCAACCGGCGCACTCATTCTGATGCCTGCTCACTCGGCTGCTGCCTGCACCAAGCACAGAAGCAGAGTGAAGTGGAGCAGGCCGAAAGACCTTTTCTGTCCCGCCACACTCGCTCCACTTCTCAGGCTCAGGCTTCTCAGCTGCTCCTTGAAGCCAACGGAGGACGCGACGGACGGACGGACGGACGGATGGACGGGCGGGCGAAGGAAGGAAGGAAGGAAGGAAGGAAGGAAGGAAGGAAGGAACGAACGATATCGAGTCACTGGCTCTGCTGCAATTTCACCAGCAGCCAGCCAGCCTGTCGGACAGGCAGGCTCGTTCAAGTGTGCCAGCAGCCAGGGCACGCGGACGGGAGGGAGGAAGGAAGGAAGGGAGGGAGGCATCCGATGGAGCCCGGCTACAGAGCAACGGGGCGCCGCCGCCGCCGGCACAACAGGGCCCGGTGCTCCTGCACCCTGCATCCTCCCCGCCTGCACCAGACTGCCAAGACTGCTGCTCTCCTGCCCAGACAGACAGACCAGCTACAAGCATCACCACCTAGCCATAGCATCAGCAAAACTCTGCCTACCTGCCCTGCCCTGGCCTGGCCTGGCCTGGCCTCCTGGCCTCCTCTGATGCGTCTGCCTGCCCCAGGCCCAAAGCCCCGCCCACCGTTCAAGGTAAGGCAGAGGCACAACCCCCCACTCCACCCACTCAGACCTCCCCAATATACATCGGCAGTGCAGTGCATCTCTAGCCTCGCTCAGAATCACGTCCCAAACCCCAAGATCACTCAAACGTCTCATGCTTACACCTACCTACTCGGCGTCCAGCTTTGGCGCACGTCTCCACAATTGCCACATCCGTCCACGTGCCCCTGCTTCACGCACGGCACTGTGCCTCCCTCCGGCAGGCATTTCGCCGATCCGTTTCCTGTTTCACAACCAAGGCATAATCAGTACCCCTTTCCTTCCACGGCGCGCACACGCGCCCACCCACTCCACCACTGAGCCATGCCGGCCAAAAACGCACCTGCAGAGCAGTGGGGCACAGGGCCGCCGTCAGCCCGCGACACATTTCCCTCCTGCCGTGCCCTCCCTCCTGTTTCTACATCCGTGCACCCACCCCGCTGCAAAACCAGTCAGTCTGCTCAGGCGTCAGCACAGAGGCATAATGAAGGGCCTCGGCCCTTCTCCCTTTACTGCCCTCTGTACAGCTTGGCAGATCCCTCAGCACTCCGTGTGCACGTGTGTCTGTGACTCTGTGTGTGTGTGTGTGTGTGTGAGAGAGAGAGATTGAGTGAGTGAGTGAGTGAGTGAGTGAGTGAGTGAGTGAGTGAGAGAGAGAGAGACAGACCCTGCCAGATCCCTCAGCATTCCATGTGTGTTTGTGTCGGTGGGTGAGAGAGACAGAGACAGAGACAGACACAGAGAGACAGACACACACACACACACAAACACACACACACACCCACCCCCACACACCCCCGTGTGCACGTGTGTCTGTGACTCTGTGTGTGTGTGAGATTGAGTGAGAGAGAGAGACAGACCCTGCCAGATCCCTCAGCATTCCATGTGTGTTTGTGTCGGTGGGTGAGAGAGACAGAGACAGAGACAGACACAGAGAGACAGACACACACACACACACAAACACACACACACACCCACCCCCACACACCCCCGTGTGCACGTGTGTCTGTGACTCTGTGTGTGTGTGAGATTGAGTGAGTGAGAGAGAGAGACAGACCGACCCTGCCAGATCCCTCAGCATTCCATGTGTGTTTGTGTCGGTGGGTGAGAGAGACAGAGACAGACACAGAGAGACAGACAGACACACACACACACCCACCCACCCCCATCCACCCTGGTAAAAAAAGGTGGTGGGGGAGCAGGGGAGAAGACACCACTGTGTCCAATGATAGCCTGTGCAGACGCAAAGTCTACAGCTTCTGTGAGATGAAACAAACTCAAGCCACTCAACAATTGTAATTCCACACACATCAAAATAAAGGCACAGAGGTGTGAATGGCTGCACTTCAGCCTTCGGCTTGGAGAGCACACCCATTGTTTCTCCTCAGGCACACCTGTAGCTGACATCTTCCTATTCCCAAGCTTGCCAGGAGGCTTTTCTGCCCGCGGACTTTGGCCACGTCCACAAACCTCGTAACCGGTCTTGAGCGGCGCACGTGGCCTCTGCCTTTGTCGCCCGGTGCAGTCCCATCCGCTCGCTCCCTCCCGGAGAGGGCAGAGCCTCCGAAGGAGACCGTTCAGCTGGATGCGCCAGCCAGCTGGGGCACGCAAAGCCGAGAGGCGCGCTCTCTTTGCCGAGTGCAGGGACGCCCTTGAAGGGCCGAGCGGCCTGCTCCCACTCCCCCTGCAGACTTTTGTGCAGACAGGACAGCGTGACCAGCCTCCCACGACCAGGAGAGCAGTGCAAGTTGAGCCAGCCTCTGAGACCGACCTGGGAGCCAGCCGAGGAAGCCGGCAGCCTTGACGTAGGCAGTGTGCCAGTGACGTAGGCGCCCGTAGGTACGGCCCCACTCCCAGATGATTGGTGGATCACTGGCAGCTTTACATAGCCTCTGACAAGTTGCACTCAGGACGGACCAGGTAGGCAACAGCTGTCCAGCACACCCACCGATCCCAGACAACCTAGGGGAGAGCTGCCAGCGGGCCAGGGCAGCAAGGTCTTTGCCAGGCCTCCTGCTTCAATCTAAACACCAGAGGCTAGGCAGGATGTAGCCGACTCAAGAGGCCGCCTGCATCGCTTCTCGGCCTTTTGGCTAAGATCAAGTGTAGTATCTGTTCTTATCAGTTTAATATCTGATACGTCCCTTATCTGGGGACCATATATTAAATTGATTTTTGGAACAGGGAGATGGAATAGGGGCTTGCTCCGTCCACTCCACGCATCGACCCGGTATTGCAGTGCCTCTGGGAACGGTGCACTCCCCTTCTGGGGAATTTCAAAGTAGCAAAGAAAAGAAAAACGACGAAAGCTCCATCAGGCGGCGGCGGCGGCACAGCAGCACAGACAAGCATGCACGCACATGGAGAGAGAGGAGAGCTGCTTGCTCTACACCTCTCCTGTGTCTGTGTCTGTCTGTCGATACAGCTCACTCACTCACTCACTCACGCAATGTGCAGACAACTCAACAACAGCACGGGCATCATATCTGGGCCGTTTGGCTAAGATCAAGTGCACATCCGGGCTGCAACCAGATCAGGTGCTGCAGGCAAGGCAGCAACTTCATGAGAGATGCCCCTTGGCATTCATTCCTGAAGCAAACTGCTCAACCGGCGCACTCATTCTGATGCCTGCTCACTCGGCTGCTGCCTGCACCAAGCACAGAAGCAGAGTGAAGTGGAGCAGGCCGAAAGACCTTTTCTGTCCCGCCACACTCGCTCCACTTCTCAGGCTCAGGCTTCTCAGCTGCTCCTTGAAGCCAACGGAGGACGCGACGGACGGACGGACGGACGGATGGACGGGCGGGCGAAGGAAGGAAGGAAGGAAGGAAGGAAGGAAGGAACGAACGATATCGAGTCACTGGCTCTGCTGCAATTTCACCAGCAGCCAGCCAGCCTGTCGGACAGGCAGGCTCGTTCAAGTGTGCCAGCAGCCAGGGCACGCGGACGGGAGGGAGGAAGGAAGGAAGGGAGGGAGGCATCCGATGGAGCCCGGCTACAGAGCAACGGGGCGCCGCCGCCGCCGGCACAACAGGGCCCGGTGCTCCTGCACCCTGCATCCTCCCCGCCTGCACCAGACTGCCAAGACTGCTGCTCTCCTGCCCAGACAGACAGACCAGCTACAAGCATCACCACCTAGCCATAGCATCAGCAAAACTCTGCCTACCTGCCCTGCCCTGGCCTGGCCTGGCCTGGCCTCCTGGCCTCCTCTGATGCGTCTGCCTGCCCCAGGCCCAAAGCCCCGCCCACCGTTCAAGGTAAGGCAGAGGCACAACCCCCCACTCCACCCACTCAGACCTCCCCAATATACATCGGCAGTGCAGTGCATCTCTAGCCTCGCTCAGAATCACGTCCCAAACCCCAAGATCACTAACGTCTCATGCTTACACCTACCTACTCGGCGTCCAGCTTTGGCGCACGTCTCCACAATTGCCACATCCGTCCACGTGCCCCTGCTTCACGCACGGCACTGTGCCTCCCTCCGGCAGGCATTTCGCCGATCCGTTTCCTGTTTCACAACCAAGGCATAATCAGTACCCCTTTCCTTCCACGGCGCGCACACGCGCCCACCCACTCCACCACTGAGCCATGCCGGCCAAAAACGCACCTGCAGAGCAGTGGGGCACAGGGCCGCCGTCAGCCCGCGACACATTTCCCTCCTGCCGTGCCCTCCCTCCTGTTTCTACATCCGTGCACCCACCCCGCTGCAAAACCAGTCAGTCTGCTCAGGCGTCAGCACAGAGGCATAATGAAGGGCCTCGGCCCTTCTCCCTTTACTGCCCTCTGTACAGCTTGGCAGATCCCTCAGCACTCCGTGTGCACGTGTGTCTGTGACTCTGTGTGTGTGTGTGTGTGTGTGAGAGAGAGAGATTGAGTGAGTGAGTGAGTGAGTGAGTGAGTGAGTGAGTGAGTGAGAGAGAGAGAGACAGACCCTGCCAGATCCCTCAGCATTCCATGTGTGTTTGTGTCGGTGGGTGAGAGAGACAGAGACAGAGACAGACACAGAGAGACAGACACACACACACACACACAAACACACACACACACCCACCCCCACACACCCCCGTGTGCACGTGTGTCTGTGACTCTGTGTGTGTGTGAGATTGAGTGAGAGAGAGAGACAGACCCTGCCAGATCCCTCAGCATTCCATGTGTGTTTGTGTCGGTGGGTGAGAGAGACAGAGACAGAGACAGACACAGAGAGACAGACACACACACACACACAAACACACACACACACCCACCCCCACACACCCCCGTGTGCACGTGTGTCTGTGACTCTGTGTGTGTGTGAGATTGAGTGAGTGAGAGAGAGAGACAGACCGACCCTGCCAGATCCCTCAGCATTCCATGTGTGTTTGTGTCGGTGGGTGAGAGAGACAGAGACAGACACAGAGAGACAGACAGACACACACACACACCCACCCACCCCCATCCACCCTGGTAAAAAAAGGTGGTGGGGGAGCAGGGGAGAAGACACCACTGTGTCCAATGATAGCCTGTGCAGACGCAAAGTCTACAGCTTCTGTGAGATGAAACAAACTCAAGCCACTCAACAATTGTAATTCCACACACATCAAAATAAAGGCACAGAGGTGTGAATGGCTGCACTTCAGCCTTCGGCTTGGAGAGCACACCCATTGTTTCTCCTCAGGCACACCTGTAGCTGACATCTTCCTATTCCCAAGCTTGCCAGGAGGCTTTTCTGCCCGCGGACTTTGGCCACGTCCACAAACCTCGTAACCGGTCTTGAGCGGCGCACGTGGCCTCTGCCTTTGTCGCCCGGTGCAGTCCCATCCGCTCGCTCCCTCCCGGAGAGGGCAGAGCCTCCGAAGGAGACCGTTCAGCTGGATGCGCCAGCCAGCTGGGGCACGCAAAGCCGAGAGGCGCGCTCTCTTTGCCGAGTGCAGGGACGCCCTTGAAGGGCCGAGCGGCCTGCTCCCACTCCCCCTGCAGACTTTTGTGCAGACAGGACAGCGTGACCAGCCTCCCACGACCAGGAGAGCAGTGCAAGTTGAGCCAGCCTCTGAGACCGACCTGGGAGCCAGCCGAGGAAGCCGGCAGCCTTGACGTAGGCAGTGTGCCAGTGACGTAGGCGCCCGTAGGTACGGCCCCACTCCCAGATGATTGGTGGATCACTGGCAGCTTTACATAGCCTCTGACAAGTTGCACTCAGGACGGACCAGGTAGGCAACAGCTGTCCAGCACACCCACCGATCCCAGACAACCTAGGGGAGAGCTGCCAGCGGGCCAGGGCAGCAAGGTCTTTGCCAGGCCTCCTGCTTCAATCTAAACACCAGAGGCTAGGCAGGATGTAGCCGACTCAAGAGGCCGCCTGCATCGCTTCTCGGCCTTTTGGCTAAGATCAAGTGTAGTATCTGTTCTTATCAGTTTAATATCTGATACGTCCCTTATCTGGGGACCATATATTAAATTGATTTTTGGAACAGGGAGATGGAATAGGGGCTTGCTCCGTCCACTCCACGCATCGACCCGGTATTGCAGTGCCTCTGGGAACGGTGCACTCCCCTTCTGGGGAATTTCAAAGTAGCAAAGAAAAGAAAAACGACGAAAGCTCCATCAGGCGGCGGCGGCGGCACAGCAGCACAGACAAGCATGCACGCACATGGAGAGAGAGGAGAGCTGCTTGCTCTACACCTCTCCTGTGTCTGTGTCTGTCTGTCGATACAGCTCACTCACTCACTCACTCACGCAATGTGCAGACAACTCAACAACAGCACGGGCATCATATCTGGGCCGTTTGGCTAAGATCAAGTGCACATCCGGGCTGCAACCAGATCAGGTGCTGCAGGCAAGGCAGCAACTTCATGAGAGATGCCCCTTGGCATTCATTCCTGAAGCAAACTGCTCAACCGGCGCACTCATTCTGATGCCTGCTCACTCGGCTGCTGCCTGCACCAAGCACAGAAGCAGAGTGAAGTGGAGCAGGCCGAAAGACCTTTTCTGTCCCGCCACACTCGCTCCACTTCTCAGGCTCAGGCTTCTCAGCTGCTCCTTGAAGCCAACGGAGGACGCGACGGACGGACGGACGGACGGATGGACGGGCGGGCGAAGGAAGGAAGGAAGGAAGGAAGGAAGGAAGGAAGGAAGGAACGAACGATATCGAGTCACTGGCTCTGCTGCAATTTCACCAGCAGCCAGCCAGCCTGTCAGACAGGCAGGCTCGTTCAAGTGTGCCAGCAGCCAGGGCACGCGGACGGGAGGGAGGAAGGAAGGAAGGGAGGGAGGCATCCGATGGAGCCCGGCTACAGAGCAACGGGGCGCCGCCGCCGCCGGCACAACAGGGCCCGGTGCTCCTGCACCCTGCATCCTCCCCGCCTGCACCAGACTGCCAAGACTGCTGCTCTCCTGCCCAGACAGACAGACCAGCTACAAGCATCACCACCTAGCCATAGCATCAGCAAAACTCTGCCTACCTGCCCTGCCCTGGCCTGGCCTGGCCTGGCCTCCTGGCCTCCTCTGATGCGTCTGCCTGCCCCAGGCCCAAAGCCCCGCCCACCGTTCAAGGTAAGGCAGAGGCACAACCCCCCACTCCACCCACTCAGACCTCCCCAATATACATCGGCAGTGCAGTGCATCTCTAGCCTCGCTCAGAATCACGTCCCAAACCCCAAGATCACTCAAACGTCTCATGCTTACACCTACCTACTCGGCGTCCAGCTTTGGCGCACGTCTCCACAATTGCCACATCCGTCCACGTGCCCCTGCTTCACGCACGGCACTGTGCCTCCCTCCGGCAGGCATTTCGCCGATCCGTTTCCTGTTTCACAACCAAGGCATAATCAGTACCCCTTTCCTTCCACGGCGCGCACACGCGCCCACCCACTCCACCACTGAGCCATGCCGGCCAAAAACGCACCTGCAGAGCAGTGGGGCACAGGGCCGCCGTCAGCCCGCGACACATTTCCCTCCTGCCGTGCCCTCCCTCCTGTTTCTACATCCGTGCACCCACCCCGCTGCAAAACCAGTCAGTCTGCTCAGGCGTCAGCACAGAGGCATAATGAAGGGCCTCGGCCCTTCTCCCTTTACTGCCCTCTGTACAGCTTGGCAGATCCCTCAGCACTCCGTGTGCACGTGTGTCTGTGACTCTGTGTGTGTGTGTGTGTGTGTGAGAGAGAGAGATTGAGTGAGTGAGTGAGTGAGTGAGTGAGTGAGTGAGTGAGTGAGAGAGAGAGAGACAGACCCTGCCAGATCCCTCAGCATTCCATGTGTGTTTGTGTCGGTGGGTGAGAGAGACAGAGACAGAGACAGACACAGAGAGACAGACACACACACACACACACAAACACACACACACACCCACCCCCACACACCCCCGTGTGCACGTGTGTCTGTGACTCTGTGTGTGTGTGAGATTGAGTGAGAGAGAGAGACAGACCCTGCCAGATCCCTCAGCATTCCATGTGTGTTTGTGTCGGTGGGTGAGAGAGACAGAGACAGAGACAGACACAGAGAGACAGACACACACACACACACAAACACACACACACACCCACCCCCACACACCCCCGTGTGCACGTGTGTCTGTGACTCTGTGTGTGTGTGAGATTGAGTGAGTGAGAGAGAGAGACAGACCGACCCTGCCAGATCCCTCAGCATTCCATGTGTGTTTGTGTCGGTGGGTGAGAGAGACAGAGACAGACACAGAGAGACAGACAGACACACACACACACCCACCCACCCCCATCCACCCTGGTAAAAAAAGGTGGTGGGGGAGCAGGGGAGAAGACACCACTGTGTCCAATGATAGCCTGTGCAGACGCAAAGTCTACAGCTTCTGTGAGATGAAACAAACTCAAGCCACTCAACAATTGTAATTCCACACACATCAAAATAAAGGCACAGAGGTGTGAATGGCTGCACTTCAGCCTTCGGCTTGGAGAGCACACCCATTGTTTCTCCTCAGGCACACCTGTAGCTGACATCTTCCTATTCCCAAGCTTGCCAGGAGGCTTTTCTGCCCGCGGACTTTGGCCACGTCCACAAACCTCGTAACCGGTCTTGAGCGGCGCACGTGGCCTCTGCCTTTGTCGCCCGGTGCAGTCCCATCCGCTCGCTCCCTCCCGGAGAGGGCAGAGCCTCCGAAGGAGACCGTTCAGCTGGATGCGCCAGCCAGCTGGGGCACGCAAAGCCGAGAGGCGCGCTCTCTTTGCCGAGTGCAGGGACGCCCTTGAAGGGCCGAGCGGCCTGCTCCCACTCCCCCTGCAGACTTTTGTGCAGACAGGACAGCGTGACCAGCCTCCCACGACCAGGAGAGCAGTGCAAGTTGAGCCAGCCTCTGAGACCGACCTGGGAGCCAGCCGAGGAAGCCGGCAGCCTTGACGTAGGCAGTGTGCCAGTGACGTAGGCGCCCGTAGGTACGGCCCCACTCCCAGATGATTGGTGGATCACTGGCAGCTTTACATAGCCTCTGACAAGTTGCACTCAGGACGGACCAGGTAGGCAACAGCTGTCCAGCACACCCACCGATCCCAGACAACCTAGGGGAGAGCTGCCAGCGGGCCAGGGCAGCAAGGTCTTTGCCAGGCCTCCTGCTTCAATCTAAACACCAGAGGCTAGGCAGGATGTAGCCGACTCAAGAGGCCGCCTGCATCGCTTCTCGGCCTTTTGGCTAAGATCAAGTGTAGTATCTGTTCTTATCAGTTTAATATCTGATACGTCCCTTATCTGGGGACCATATATTAAATTGATTTTTGGAACAGGGAGATGGAATAGGGGCTTGCTCCGTCCACTCCACGCATCGACCCGGTATTGCAGTGCCTCTGGGAACGGTGCACTCCCCTTCTGGGGAATTTCAAAGTAGCAAAGAAAAGAAAAACGACGAAAGCTCCATCAGGCGGCGGCGGCGGCACAGCAGCACAGACAAGCATGCACGCACATGGAGAGAGAGGAGAGCTGCTTGCTCTACACCTCTCCTGTGTCTGTGTCTGTCTGTCGATACAGCTCACTCACTCACTCACTCACGCAATGTGCAGACAACTCAACAACAGCACGGGCATCATATCTGGGCCGTTTGGCTAAGATTAAGTGCACATCCGGGCTGCAACCAGATCAGGTGCTGCAGGCAAGGCAGCAACTTCATGAGAGATGCCCCTTGGCATTCATTCCTGAAGCAAACTGCTCAACCGGCGCACTCATTCTGATGCCTGCTCACTCGGCTGCTGCCTGCACCAAGCACAGAAGCAGAGTGAAGTGGAGCAGGCCGAAAGACCTTTTCTGTCCCGCCACACTCGCTCCACTTCTCAGGCTCAGGCTTCTCAGCTGCTCCTTGAAGCCAACGGAGGACGCGACGGACGGACGGACGGACGGATGGACGGGCGGGCGAAGGAAGGAAGGAAGGAAGGAAGGAAGGAAGGAAGGAAGGAACGAACGATATCGAGTCACTGGCTCTGCTGCAATTTCACCAGCAGCCAGCCAGCCTGTCGGACAGGCAGGCTCGTTCAAGTGTGCCAGCAGCCAGGGCACGCGGACGGGAGGGAGGAAGGAAGGAAGGGAGGGAGGCATCCGATGGAGCCCGGCTACAGAGCAACGGGGCGCCGCCGCCGCCGGCACAACAGGGCCCGGTGCTCCTGCACCCTGCATCCTCCCCGCCTGCACCAGACTGCCAAGACTGCTGCTCTCCTGCCCAGACAGACAGACCAGCTACAAGCATCACCACCTAGCCATAGCATCAGCAAAACTCTGCCTACCTGCCCTGCCCTGGCCTGGCCTGGCCTGGCCTCCTGGCCTCCTCTGATGCGTCTGCCTGCCCCAGGCCCAAAGCCCCGCCCACCGTTCAAGGTAAGGCAGAGGCACAACCCCCCACTCCACCCACTCAGACCTCCCCAATATACATCGGCAGTGCAGTGCATCTCTAGCCTCGCTCAGAATCACGTCCCAAACCCCAAGATCACTCAAACGTCTCATGCTTACACCTACCTACTCGGCGTCCAGCTTTGGCGCACGTCTCCACAATTGCCACATCCGTCCACGTGCCCCTGCTTCACGCACGGCACTGTGCCTCCCTCCGGCAGGCATTTCGCCGATCCGTTTCCTGTTTCACAACCAAGGCATAATCAGTACCCCTTTCCTTCCACGGCGCGCACACGCGCCCACCCACTCCACCACTGAGCCATGCCGGCCAAAAACGCACCTGCAGAGCAGTGGGGCACAGGGCCGCCGTCAGCCCGCGACACATTTCCCTCCTGCCGTGCCCTCCCTCCTGTTTCTACATCCGTGCACCCACCCCGCTGCAAAACCAGTCAGTCTGCTCAGGCGTCAGCACAGAGGCATAATGAAGGGCCTCGGCCCTTCTCCCTTTACTGCCCTCTGTACAGCTTGGCAGATCCCTCAGCACTCCGTGTGCACGTGTGTCTGTGACTCTGTGTGTGTGTGTGTGTGTGTGAGAGAGAGAGATTGAGTGAGTGAGTGAGTGAGTGAGTGAGTGAGTGAGTGAGTGAGAGAGAGAGAGACAGACCCTGCCAGATCCCTCAGCATTCCATGTGTGTTTGTGTCGGTGGGTGAGAGAGACAGAGACAGAGACAGACACAGAGAGACAGACACACACACACACACACAAACACACACACACACCCACCCCCACACACCCCCGTGTGCACGTGTGTCTGTGACTCTGTGTGTGTGTGAGATTGAGTGAGAGAGAGAGACAGACCCTGCCAGATCCCTCAGCATTCCATGTGTGTTTGTGTCGGTGGGTGAGAGAGACAGAGACAGAGACAGACACAGAGAGACAGACACACACACACACACAAACACACACACACACCCACCCCCACACACCCCCGTGTGCACGTGTGTCTGTGACTCTGTGTGTGTGTGAGATTGAGTGAGTGAGAGAGAGAGACAGACCGACCCTGCCAGATCCCTCAGCATTCCATGTGTGTTTGTGTCGGTGGGTGAGAGAGACAGAGACAGACACAGAGAGACAGACAGACACACACACACACCCACCCACCCCCATCCACCCTGGTAAAAAAAGGTGGTGGGGGAGCAGGGGAGAAGACACCACTGTGTCCAATGATAGCCTGTGCAGACGCAAAGTCTACAGCTTCTGTGAGATGAAACAAACTCAAGCCACTCAACAATTGTAATTCCACACACATCAAAATAAAGGCACAGAGGTGTGAATGGCTGCACTTCAGCCTTCGGCTTGGAGAGCACACCCATTGTTTCTCCTCAGGCACACCTGTAGCTGACATCTTCCTATTCCCAAGCTTGCCAGGAGGCTTTTCTGCCCGCGGACTTTGGCCACGTCCACAAACCTCGTAACCGGTCTTGAGCGGCGCACGTGGCCTCTGCCTTTGTCGCCCGGTGCAGTCCCATCCGCTCGCTCCCTCCCGGAGAGGGCAGAGCCTCCGAAGGAGACCGTTCAGCTGGATGCGCCAGCCAGCTGGGGCACGCAAAGCCGAGAGGCGCGCTCTCTTTGCCGAGTGCAGGGACGCCCTTGAAGGGCCGAGCGGCCTGCTCCCACTCCCCCTGCAGACTTTTGTGCAGACAGGACAGCGTGACCAGCCTCCCACGACCAGGAGAGCAGTGCAAGTTGAGCCAGCCTCTGAGACCGACCTGGGAGCCAGCCGAGGAAGCCGGCAGCCTTGACGTAGGCAGTGTGCCAGTGACGTAGGCGCCCGTAGGTACGGCCCCACTCCCAGATGATTGGTGGATCACTGGCAGCTTTACATAGCCTCTGACAAGTTGCACTCAGGACGGACCAGGTAGGCAACAGCTGTCCAGCACACCCACCGATCCCAGACAACCTAGGGGAGAGCTGCCAGCGGGCCAGGGCAGCAAGGTCTTTGCCAGGCCTCCTGCTTCAATCTAAACACCAGAGGCTAGGCAGGATGTAGCCGACTCAAGAGGCCGCCTGCATCGCTTCTCGGCCTTTTGGCTAAGATCAAGTGTAGTATCTGTTCTTATCAGTTTAATATCTGATACGTCCCTTATCTGGGGACCATATATTAAATTGATTTTTGGAACAGGGAGATGGAATAGGGGCTTGCTCCGTCCACTCCACGCATCGACCCGGTATTGCAGTGCCTCTGGGAACGGTGCACTCCCCTTCTGGGGAATTTCAAAGTAGCAAAGAAAAGAAAAACGACGAAAGCTCCATCAGGCGGCGGCGGCGGCACAGCAGCACAGACAAGCATGCACGCACATGGAGAGAGAGGAGAGCTGCTTGCTCTACACCTCTCCTGTGTCTGTGTCTGTCTGTCGATACAGCTCACTCACTCACTCACTCACGCAATGTGCAGACAACTCAACAACAGCACGGGCATCATATCTGGGCCGTTTGGCTAAGATCAAGTGCACATCCGGGCTGCAACCAGATCAGGTGCTGCAGGCAAGGCAGCAACTTCATGAGAGATGCCCCTTGGCATTCATTCCTGAAGCAAACTGCTCAACCGGCGCACTCATTCTGATGCCTGCTCACTCGGCTGCTGCCTGCACCAAGCACAGAAGCAGAGTGAAGTGGAGCAGGCCGAAAGACCTTTTCTGTCCCGCCACACTCGCTCCACTTCTCAGGCTCAGGCTTCTCAGCTGCTCCTTGAAGCCAACGGAGGACGCGACGGACGGACGGACGGACGGATGGACGGGCGGGCGAAGGAAGGAAGGAAGGAAGGAAGGAAGGAAGGAAGGAAGGAACGAACGATATCGAGTCACTGGCTCTGCTGCAATTTCACCAGCAGCCAGCCAGCCTGTCGGACAGGCAGGCTCGTTCAAGTGTGCCAGCAGCCAGGGCACGCGGACGGGAGGGAGGAAGGAAGGAAGGGAGGGAGGCATCCGATGGAGCCCGGCTACAGAGCAACGGGGCGCCGCCGCCGCCGGCACAACAGGGCCCGGTGCTCCTGCACCCTGCATCCTCCCCGCCTGCACCAGACTGCCAAGACTGCTGCTCTCCTGCCCAGACAGACAGACCAGCTACAAGCATCACCACCTAGCCATAGCATCAGCAAAACTCTGCCTACCTGCCCTGCCCTGGCCTGGCCTGGCCTGGCCTCCTGGCCTCCTCTGATGCGTCTGCCTGCCCCAGGCCCAAAGCCCCGCCCACCGTTCAAGGTAAGGCAGAGGCACAACCCCCCACTCCACCCACTCAGACCTCCCCAATATACATCGGCAGTGCAGTGCATCTCTAGCCTCGCTCAGAATCACGTCCCAAACCCCAAGATCACTCAAACGTCTCATGCTTACACCTACCTACTCGGCGTCCAGCTTTGGCGCACGTCTCCACAATTGCCACATCCGTCCACGTGCCCCTGCTTCACGCACGGCACTGTGCCTCCCTCCGGCAGGCATTTCGCCGATCCGTTTCCTGTTTCACAACCAAGGCATAATCAGTACCCCTTTCCTTCCACGGCGCGCACACGCGCCCACCCACTCCACCACTGAGCCATGCCGGCCAAAAACGCACCTGCAGAGCAGTGGGGCACAGGGCCGCCGTCAGCCCGCGACACATTTCCCTCCTGCCGTGCCCTCCCTCCTGTTTCTACATCCGTGCACCCACCCCGCTGCAAAACCAGTCAGTCTGCTCAGGCGTCAGCACAGAGGCATAATGAAGGGCCTCGGCCCTTCTCCCTTTACTGCCCTCTGTACAGCTTGGCAGATCCCTCAGCACTCCGTGTGCACGTGTGTCTGTGACTCTGTGTGTGTGTGTGTGTGTGTGAGAGAGAGAGATTGAGTGAGTGAGTGAGTGAGTGAGTGAGTGAGTGAGTGAGTGAGAGAGAGAGAGACAGACCCTGCCAGATCCCTCAGCATTCCATGTGTGTTTGTGTCGGTGGGTGAGAGAGACAGAGACAGAGACAGACACAGAGAGACAGACACACACACACACACAAACACACACACACACCCACCCCCACACACCCCCGTGTGCACGTGTGTCTGTGACTCTGTGTGTGTGTGAGATTGAGTGAGAGAGAGAGACAGACCCTGCCAGATCCCTCAGCATTCCATGTGTGTTTGTGTCGGTGGGTGAGAGAGACAGAGACAGAGACAGACACAGAGAGACAGACACACACACACACACAAACACACACACACACCCACCCCCACACACCCCCGTGTGCACGTGTGTCTGTGACTCTGTGTGTGTGTGAGATTGAGTGAGTGAGAGAGAGAGACAGACCGACCCTGCCAGATCCCTCAGCATTCCATGTGTGTTTGTGTCGGTGGGTGAGAGAGACAGAGACAGACACAGAGAGACAGACAGACACACACACACACCCACCCACCCCCATCCACCCTGGTAAAAAAAGGTGGTGGGGGAGCAGGGGAGAAGACACCACTGTGTCCAATGATAGCCTGTGCAGACGCAAAGTCTACAGCTTCTGTGAGATGAAACAAACTCAAGCCACTCAACAATTGTAATTCCACACACATCAAAATAAAGGCACAGAGGTGTGAATGGCTGCACTTCAGCCTTCGGCTTGGAGAGCACACCCATTGTTTCTCCTCAGGCACACCTGTAGCTGACATCTTCCTATTCCCAAGCTTGCCAGGAGGCTTTTCTGCCCGCGGACTTTGGCCACGTCCACAAACCTCGTAACCGGTCTTGAGCGGCGCACGTGGCCTCTGCCTTTGTCGCCCGGTGCAGTCCCATCCGCTCGCTCCCTCCCGGAGAGGGCAGAGCCTCCGAAGGAGACCGTTCAGCTGGATGCGCCAGCCAGCTGGGGCACGCAAAGCCGAGAGGCGCGCTCTCTTTGCCGAGTGCAGGGACGCCCTTGAAGGGCCGAGCGGCCTGCTCCCACTCCCCCTGCAGACTTTTGTGCAGACAGGACAGCGTGACCAGCCTCCCACGACCAGGAGAGCAGTGCAAGTTGAGCCAGCCTCTGAGACCGACCTGGGAGCCAGCCGAGGAAGCCGGCAGCCTTGACGTAGGCAGTGTGCCAGTGACGTAGGCGCCCGTAGGTACGGCCCCACTCCCAGATGATTGGTGGATCACTGGCAGCTTTACATAGCCTCTGACAAGTTGCACTCAGGACGGACCAGGTAGGCAACAGCTGTCCAGCACACCCACCGATCCCAGACAACCTAGGGGAGAGCTGCCAGCGGGCCAGGGCAGCAAGGTCTTTGCCAGGCCTCCTGCTTCAATCTAAACACCAGAGGCTAGGCAGGATGTAGCCGACTCAAGAGGCCGCCTGCATCGCTTCTCGGCCTTTTGGCTAAGATCAAGTGTAGTATCTGTTCTTATCAGTTTAATATCTGATACGTCCCTTATCTGGGGACCATATATTAAATTGATTTTTGGAACAGGGAGATGGAATAGGGGCTTGCTCCGTCCACTCCACGCATCGACCCGGTATTGCAGTGCCTCTGGGAACGGTGCACTCCCCTTCTGGGGAATTTCAAAGTAGCAAAGAAAAGAAAAACGACGAAAGCTCCATCAGGCGGCGGCGGCGGCACAGCAGCACAGACAAGCATGCACGCACATGGAGAGAGAGGAGAGCTGCTTGCTCTACACCTCTCCTGTGTCTGTGTCTGTCTGTCGATACAGCTCACTCACTCACTCACTCACGCAATGTGCAGACAACTCAACAACAGCACGGGCATCATATCTGGGCCGTTTGGCTAAGATCAAGTGCACATCCGGGCTGCAACCAGATCAGGTGCTGCAGGCAAGGCAGCAACTTCATGAGAGATGCCCCTTGGCATTCATTCCTGAAGCAAACTGCTCAACCGGCGCACTCATTCTGATGCCTGCTCACTCGGCTGCTGCCTGCACCAAGCACAGAAGCAGAGTGAAGTGGAGCAGGCCGAAAGACCTTTTCTGTCCCGCCACACTCGCTCCACTTCTCAGGCTCAGGCTTCTCAGCTGCTCCTTGAAGCCAACGGAGGACGCGACGGACGGACGGACGGACGGATGGACGGGCGGGCGAAGGAAGGAAGGAAGGAAGGAAGGAAGGAAGGAAGGAAGGAACGAACGATATCGAGTCACTGGCTCTGCTGCAATTTCACCAGCAGCCAGCCAGCCTGTCGGACAGGCAGGCTCGTTCAAGTGTGCCAGCAGCCAGGGCACGCGGACGGGAGGGAGGAAGGAAGGAAGGGAGGGAGGCATCCGATGGAGCCCGGCTACAGAGCAACGGGGCGCCGCCGCCGCCGGCACAACAGGGCCCGGTGCTCCTGCACCCTGCATCCTCCCCGCCTGCACCAGACTGCCAAGACTGCTGCTCTCCTGCCCAGACAGACAGACCAGCTACAAGCATCACCACCTAGCCATAGCATCAGCAAAACTCTGCCTACCTGCCCTGCCCTGGCCTGGCCTGGCCTGGCCTCCTGGCCTCCTCTGATGCGTCTGCCTGCCCCAGGCCCAAAGCCCCGCCCACCGTTCAAGGTAAGGCAGAGGCACAACCCCCCACTCCACCCACTCAGACCTCCCCAATATACATCGGCAGTGCAGTGCATCTCTAGCCTCGCTCAGAATCACGTCCCAAACCCCAAGATCACTCAAACGTCTCATGCTTACACCTACCTACTCGGCGTCCAGCTTTGGCGCACGTCTCCACAATTGCCACATCCGTCCACGTGCCCCTGCTTCACGCACGGCACTGTGCCTCCCTCCGGCAGGCATTTCGCCGATCCGTTTCCTGTTTCACAACCAAGGCATAATCAGTACCCCTTTCCTTCCACGGCGCGCACACGCGCCCACCCACTCCACCACTGAGCCATGCCGGCCAAAAACGCACCTGCAGAGCAGTGGGGCACAGGGCCGCCGTCAGCCCGCGACACATTTCCCTCCTGCCGTGCCCTCCCTCCTGTTTCTACATCCGTGCACCCACCCCGCTGCAAAACCAGTCAGTCTGCTCAGGCGTCAGCACAGAGGCATAATGAAGGGCCTCGGCCCTTCTCCCTTTACTGCCCTCTGTACAGCTTGGCAGATCCCTCAGCACTCCGTGTGCACGTGTGTCTGTGACTCTGTGTGTGTGTGTGTGTGTGTGAGAGAGAGAGATTGAGTGAGTGAGTGAGTGAGTGAGTGAGTGAGTGAGTGAGTGAGAGAGAGAGAGACAGACCCTGCCAGATCCCTCAGCATTCCATGTGTGTTTGTGTCGGTGGGTGAGAGAGACAGAGACAGAGACAGACACAGAGAGACAGACACACACACACACACAAACACACACACACACCCACCCCCACACACCCCCGTGTGCACGTGTGTCTGTGACTCTGTGTGTGTGTGAGATTGAGTGAGAGAGAGAGACAGACCCTGCCAGATCCCTCAGCATTCCATGTGTGTTTGTGTCGGTGGGTGAGAGAGACAGAGACAGAGACAGACACAGAGAGACAGACACACACACACACACAAACACACACACACACCCACCCCCACACACCCCCGTGTGCACGTGTGTCTGTGACTCTGTGTGTGTGTGAGATTGAGTGAGTGAGAGAGAGAGACAGACCGACCCTGCCAGATCCCTCAGCATTCCATGTGTGTTTGTGTCGGTGGGTGAGAGAGACAGAGACAGACACAGAGAGACAGACAGACACACACACACACCCACCCACCCCCATCCACCCTGGTAAAAAAAGGTGGTGGGGGAGCAGGGGAGAAGACACCACTGTGTCCAATGATAGCCTGTGCAGACGCAAAGTCTACAGCTTCTGTGAGATGAAACAAACTCAAGCCACTCAACAATTGTAATTCCACACACATCAAAATAAAGGCACAGAGGTGTGAATGGCTGCACTTCAGCCTTCGGCTTGGAGAGCACACCCATTGTTTCTCCTCAGGCACACCTGTAGCTGACATCTTCCTATTCCCAAGCTTGCCAGGAGGCTTTTCTGCCCGCGGACTTTGGCCACGTCCACAAACCTCGTAACCGGTCTTGAGCGGCGCACGTGGCCTCTGCCTTTGTCGCCCGGTGCAGTCCCATCCGCTCGCTCCCTCCCGGAGAGGGCAGAGCCTCCGAAGGAGACCGTTCAGCTGGATGCGCCAGCCAGCTGGGGCACGCAAAGCCGAGAGGCGCGCTCTCTTTGCCGAGTGCAGGGACGCCCTTGAAGGGCCGAGCGGCCTGCTCCCACTCCCCCTGCAGACTTTTGTGCAGACAGGACAGCGTGACCAGCCTCCCACGACCAGGAGAGCAGTGCAAGTTGAGCCAGCCTCTGAGACCGACCTGGGAGCCAGCCGAGGAAGCCGGCAGCCTTGACGTAGGCAGTGTGCCAGTGACGTAGGCGCCCGTAGGTACGGCCCCACTCCCAGATGATTGGTGGATCACTGGCAGCTTTACATAGCCTCTGACAAGTTGCACTCAGGACGGACCAGGTAGGCAACAGCTGTCCAGCACACCCACCGATCCCAGACAACCTAGGGGAGAGCTGCCAGCGGGCCAGGGCAGCAAGGTCTTTGCCAGGCCTCCTGCTTCAATCTAAACACCAGAGGCTAGGCAGGATGTAGCCGACTCAAGAGGCCGCCTGCATCGCTTCTCGGCCTTTTGGCTAAGATCAAGTGTAGTATCTGTTCTTATCAGTTTAATATCTGATACGTCCCTTATCTGGGGACCATATATTAAATTGATTTTTGGAACAGGGAGATGGAATAGGGGCTTGCTCCGTCCACTCCACGCATCGACCCGGTATTGCAGTGCCTCTGGGAACGGTGCACTCCCCTTCTGGGGAATTTCAAAGTAGCAAAGAAAAGAAAAACGACGAAAGCTCCATCAGGCGGCGGCGGCGGCACAGCAGCACAGACAAGCATGCACGCACATGGAGAGAGAGGAGAGCTGCTTGCTCTACACCTCTCCTGTGTCTGTGTCTGTCTGTCGATACAGCTCACTCACTCACTCACTCACGCAATGTGCAGACAACTCAACAACAGCACGGGCATCATATCTGGGCCGTTTGGCTAAGATCAAGTGCACATCCGGGCTGCAACCAGATCAGGTGCTGCAGGCAAGGCAGCAACTTCATGAGAGATGCCCCTTGGCATTCATTCCTGAAGCAAACTGCTCAACCGGCGCACTCATTCTGATGCCTGCTCACTCGGCTGCTGCCTGCACCAAGCACAGAAGCAGAGTGAAGTGGAGCAGGCCGAAAGACCTTTTCTGTCCCTTCTCAGGCTCAGGCTTCTCAGCTGCTCCTTGAAGCCACGGAGGACGCGACGGACGGACGGACGGACGGATGGACGGGCGGGCGAAGGAAGGAAGGAAGGAAGGAAGGAAGGAAGGAAGGAAGGAACGAACGATATCGAGTCACTGGCTCTGCTGCAATTTCACCAGCAGCCAGCCAGCTGTCGGACAGGGCAGGCTCGTTCAAGTGTGCCAGCAGCCAGGGCACGCGGACGGGAGGGAGGAAGGAAGGAAGGGAGGGAGGCATCCGATGGAGCCCGGCTACAGAGCAACGGGGCGCCGCCGCCGCCGGCACAACAGGGCCCGGTGCTCCTGCACCCCTGCATCCTCCCCGCCTGCACCAGACTGCCAAGACTGCTGCTCTCCTGCCCAGACAGACAGACCAGCTACAAGCATCACCACCTAGCCATAGCATCAGCAAAACTCTGCCTAGCCTGCCCTGCCCTGGCCTGGCCTGGCCTGGCCTCCTGGCCTCCTCTGATGCGTCTGCCTGCCCAGGCCCAAAGCCCCGCCCACCGTTCAAGGTAAGGCAGAGGCACAACCCCCCACTCCACCCACTCAGACCTCCCAATATACATCGGCAGTGCAGTGCATCTCTAGCCTCGCTCAGAATCACGTCCAAACCCCAAGATCACTCAAACGTCTCATGCTTACACCTACCTACTCGGCGTCCAGCTTTGGCGCACGTCTCCACAATTGCCACATCCGTCCACGTGCCCCTGCTTCACGCACGCACTGTGCCTCCCTCCGGCAGGCATTTCCGCGATCCGTTTCCTGTTCACAACCAAGGCATAATCAGTACCCCTTTCCTTCCACGGCGCGCACACGCGCCCACCCACTCCACCACTGAGCCATGCCGGCCAAAAACGCACCTGCAGAGCAGTGGGGCACAGGGCCGCCGTCAGCCCGCGACACATTTCCCTCCTGCCGTGCCCTCCCTCCTGTTTCTACATCCGTGCACCCACCCCGCTGCAAAACCAGTCAGTCTGCTCAGGCGTCAGCACAGAGGCATAATGAAGGGCCTCGGCCCTTCTCCCTTTACTGCCCTCTGTACAGCTTGGCAGATCCCTCAGCACTCCGTGTGCACGTGTGTCTGTGACTCTGTGTGTGTGTGTGTGTGTGTGAGAGAGAGAGATTGAGTGAGTGAGTGAGTGAGTGAGTGAGTGAGTGAGTGAGTGAGAGAGAGAGAGACAGACCCTGCCAGATCCCTCAGCATTCCATGTGTGTTTGTGTCGGTGGGTGAGAGAGACAGAGACAGAGACAGACACAGAGAGACAGACACACACACACACACACAAACACACACACACACCCACCCCCACACACCCCCGTGTGCACGTGTGTCTGTGACTCTGTGTGTGTGTGAGATTGAGTGAGAGAGAGAGACAGACCCTGCCAGATCCCTCAGCATTCCATGTGTGTTTGTGTCGGTGGGTGAGAGAGACAGAGACAGAGACAGACACAGAGAGACAGACACACACACACACACAAACACACACACACACCCACCCCCACACACCCCCGTGTGCACGTGTGTCTGTGACTCTGTGTGTGTGTGAGATTGAGTGAGTGAGAGAGAGAGACAGACCGACCCTGCCAGATCCCTCAGCATTCCATGTGTGTTTGTGTCGGTGGGTGAGAGAGACAGAGACAGACACAGAGAGACAGACAGACACACACACACACCCACCCACCCCCATCCACCCTGGTAAAAAAAGGTGGTGGGGGAGCAGGGGAGAAGACACCACTGTGTCCAATGATAGCCTGTGCAGACGCAAAGTCTACAGCTTCTGTGAGATGAAACAAACTCAAGCCACTCAACAATTGTAATTCCACACACATCAAAATAAAGGCACAGAGGTGTGAATGGCTGCACTTCAGCCTTCGGCTTGGAGAGCACACCCATTGTTTCTCCTCAGGCACACCTGTAGCTGACATCTTCCTATTCCCAAGCTTGCCAGGAGGCTTTTCTGCCCGCGGACTTTGGCCACGTCCACAAACCTCGTAACCGGTCTTGAGCGGCGCACGTGGCCTCTGCCTTTGTCGCCCGGTGCAGTCCCATCCGCTCGCTCCCTCCCGGAGAGGGCAGAGCCTCCGAAGGAGACCGTTCAGCTGGATGCGCCAGCCAGCTGGGGCACGCAAAGCCGAGAGGCGCGCTCTCTTTGCCGAGTGCAGGGACGCCCTTGAAGGGCCGAGCGGCCTGCTCCCACTCCCCCTGCAGACTTTTGTGCAGACAGGACAGCGTGACCAGCCTCCCACGACCAGGAGAGCAGTGCAAGTTGAGCCAGCCTCTGAGACCGACCTGGGAGCCAGCCGAGGAAGCCGGCAGCCTTGACGTAGGCAGTGTGCCAGTGACGTAGGCGCCCGTAGGTACGGCCCCACTCCCAGATGATTGGTGGATCACTGGCAGCTTTACATAGCCTCTGACAAGTTGCACTCAGGACGGACCAGGTAGGCAACAGCTGTCCAGCACACCCACCGATCCCAGACAACCTAGGGGAGAGCTGCCAGCGGGCCAGGGCAGCAAGGTCTTTGCCAGGCCTCCTGCTTCAATCTAAACACCAGAGGCTAGGCAGGATGTAGCCGACTCAAGAGGCCGCCTGCATCGCTTCTCGGCCTTTTGGCTAAGATCAAGTGTAGTATCTGTTCTTATCAGTTTAATATCTGATACGTCCCTTATCTGGGGACCATATATTAAATTGATTTTTGGAACAGGGAGATGGAATAGGGGCTTGCTCCGTCCACTCCACGCATCGACCCGGTATTGCAGTGCCTCTGGGAACGGTGCACTCCCCTTCTGGGGAATTTCAAAGTAGCAAAGAAAAGAAAAACGACGAAAGCTCCATCAGGCGGCGGCGGCGGCACAGCAGCACAGACAAGCATGCACGCACATGGAGAGAGAGGAGAGCTGCTTGCTCTACACCTCTCCTGTGTCTGTGTCTGTCTGTCGATACAGCTCACTCACTCACTCACTCACGCAATGTGCAGACAACTCAACAACAGCACGGGCATCATATCTGGGCCGTTTGGCTAAGATCAAGTGCACATCCGGGCTGCAACCAGATCAGGTGCTGCAGGCAAGGCAGCAACTTCATGAGAGATGCCCCTTGGCATTCATTCCTGAAGCAAACTGCTCAACCGGCGCACTCATTCTGATGCCTGCTCACTCGGCTGCTGCCTGCACCAAGCACAGAAGCAGAGTGAAGTGGAGCAGGCCGAAAGACCTTTTCTGTCCCGCCACACTCGCTCCACTTCTCAGGCTCAGGCTTCTCAGCTGCTCCTTGAAGCCAACGGAGGACGCGACGGACGGACGGACGGACGGATGGACGGGCGGGCGAAGGAAGGAAGGAAGGAAGGAAGGAAGGAACGAACGATATCGAGTCACTGGCTCTGCTGCAATTTCACCAGCAGCCAGCCAGCCTGTCGGACAGGCAGGCTCGTTCAAGTGTGCCAGCAGCCAGGGCACGCGGACGGGAGGGAGGAAGGAAGGAAGGGAGGGAGGCATCCGATGGAGCCCGGCTACAGAGCAACGGGGCGCCGCCGCCGCCGGCACAACAGGGCCCGGTGCTCCTGCACCCTGCATCCTCCCCGCCTGCACCAGACTGCCAAGACTGCTGCTCTCCTGCCCAGACAGACAGACCAGCTACAAGCATCACCACCTAGCCATAGCATCAGCAAAACTCTGCCTACCTGCCCTGCCCTGGCCTGGCCTGGCCTGGCCTCCTGGCCTCCTCTGATGCGTCTGCCTGCCCCAGGCCCAAAGCCCCGCCCACCGTTCAAGGTAAGGCAGAGGCACAACCCCCCACTCCACCCACTCAGACCTCCCCAATATACATCGGCAGTGCAGTGCATCTCTAGCCTCGCTCAGAATCACGTCCCAAACCCCAAGATCACTCAAACGTCTCATGCTTACACCTACCTACTCGGCGTCCAGCTTTGGCGCACGTCTCCACAATTGCCACATCCGTCCACGTGCCCCTGCTTCACGCACGGCACTGTGCCTCCCTCCGGCAGGCATTTCGCCGATCCGTTTCCTGTTTCACAACCAAGGCATAATCAGTACCCCTTTCCTTCCACGGCGCGCACACGCGCCCACCCACTCCACCACTGAGCCATGCCGGCCAAAAACGCACCTGCAGAGCAGTGGGGCACAGGGCCGCCGTCAGCCCGCGACACATTTCCCTCCTGCCGTGCCCTCCCTCCTGTTTCTACATCCGTGCACCCACCCCGCTGCAAAACCAGTCAGTCTGCTCAGGCGTCAGCACAGAGGCATAATGAAGGGCCTCGGCCCTTCTCCCTTTACTGCCCTCTGTACAGCTTGGCAGATCCCTCAGCACTCCGTGTGCACGTGTGTCTGTGACTCTGTGTGTGTGTGTGTGTGTGTGAGAGAGAGAGATTGAGTGAGTGAGTGAGTGAGTGAGTGAGTGAGTGAGTGAGTGAGAGAGAGAGAGACAGACCCTGCCAGATCCCTCAGCATTCCATGTGTGTTTGTGTCGGTGGGTGAGAGAGACAGAGACAGAGACAGACACAGAGAGACAGACACACACACACACACACAAACACACACACACACCCACCCCCACACACCCCCGTGTGCACGTGTGTCTGTGACTCTGTGTGTGTGTGAGATTGAGTGAGAGAGAGAGACAGACCCTGCCAGATCCCTCAGCATTCCATGTGTGTTTGTGTCGGTGGGTGAGAGAGACAGAGACAGAGACAGACACAGAGAGACAGACACACACACACACACAAACACACACACACACCCACCCCCACACACCCCCGTGTGCACGTGTGTCTGTGACTCTGTGTGTGTGTGAGATTGAGTGAGTGAGAGAGAGAGACAGACCGACCCTGCCAGATCCCTCAGCATTCCATGTGTGTTTGTGTCGGTGGGTGAGAGAGACAGAGACAGACACAGAGAGACAGACAGACACACACACACACCCACCCACCCCCATCCACCCTGGTAAAAAAAGGTGGTGGGGGAGCAGGGGAGAAGACACCACTGTGTCCAATGATAGCCTGTGCAGACGCAAAGTCTACAGCTTCTGTGAGATGAAACAAACTCAAGCCACTCAACAATTGTAATTCCACACACATCAAAATAAAGGCACAGAGGTGTGAATGGCTGCACTTCAGCCTTCGGCTTGGAGAGCACACCCATTGTTTCTCCTCAGGCACACCTGTAGCTGACATCTTCCTATTCCCAAGCTTGCCAGGAGGCTTTTCTGCCCGCGGACTTTGGCCACGTCCACAAACCTCGTAACCGGTCTTGAGCGGCGCACGTGGCCTCTGCCTTTGTCGCCCGGTGCAGTCCCATCCGCTCGCTCCCTCCCGGAGAGGGCAGAGCCTCCGAAGGAGACCGTTCAGCTGGATGCGCCAGCCAGCTGGGGCACGCAAAGCCGAGAGGCGCGCTCTCTTTGCCGAGTGCAGGGACGCCCTTGAAGGGCCGAGCGGCCTGCTCCCACTCCCCCTGCAGACTTTTGTGCAGACAGGACAGCGTGACCAGCCTCCCACGACCAGGAGAGCAGTGCAAGTTGAGCCAGCCTCTGAGACCGACCTGGGAGCCAGCCGAGGAAGCCGGCAGCCTTGACGTAGGCAGTGTGCCAGTGACGTAGGCGCCCGTAGGTACGGCCCCACTCCCAGATGATTGGTGGATCACTGGCAGCTTTACATAGCCTCTGACAAGTTGCACTCAGGACGGACCAGGTAGGCAACAGCTGTCCAGCACACCCACCGATCCCAGACAACCTAGGGGAGAGCTGCCAGCGGGCCAGGGCAGCAAGGTCTTTGCCAGGCCTCCTGCTTCAATCTAAACACCAGAGGCTAGGCAGGATGTAGCCGACTCAAGAGGCCGCCTGCATCGCTTCTCGGCCTTTTGGCTAAGATCAAGTGTAGTATCTGTTCTTATCAGTTTAATATCTGATACGTCCCTTATCTGGGGACCATATATTAAATTGATTTTTGGAACAGGGAGATGGAATAGGGGCTTGCTCCGTCCACTCCACGCATCGACCCGGTATTGCAGTGCCTCTGGGAACGGTGCACTCCCCTTCTGGGGAATTTCAAAGTAGCAAAGAAAAGAAAAACGACGAAAGCTCCATCAGGCGGCGGCGGCGGCACAGCAGCACAGACAAGCATGCACGCACATGGAGAGAGAGGAGAGCTGCTTGCTCTACACCTCTCCTGTGTCTGTGTCTGTCTGTCGATACAGCTCACTCACTCACTCACTCACGCAATGTGCAGACAACTCAACAACAGCACGGGCATCATATCTGGGCCGTTTGGCTAAGATCAAGTGCACATCCGGGCTGCAACCAGATCAGGTGCTGCAGGCAAGGCAGCAACTTCATGAGAGATGCCCCTTGGCATTCATTCCTGAAGCAAACTGCTCAACCGGCGCACTCATTCTGATGCCTGCTCACTCGGCTGCTGCCTGCACCAAGCACAGAAGCAGAGTGAAGTGGAGCAGGCCGAAAGACCTTTTCTGTCCCGCCACACTCGCTCCACTTCTCAGGCTCAGGCTTCTCAGCTGCTCCTTGAAGCCAACGGAGGACGCGACGGACGGACGGACGGACGGATGGACGGGCGGGCGAAGGAAGGAAGGAAGGAAGGAAGGAAGGAAGGAAGGAAGGAACGAACGATATCGAGTCACTGGCTCTGCTGCAATTTCACCAGCAGCCAGCCAGCCTGTCAGACAGGCAGGCTCGTTCAAGTGTGCCAGCAGCCAGGGCACGCGGACGGGAGGGAGGAAGGAAGGAAGGGAGGGAGGCATCCGATGGAGCCCGGCTACAGAGCAACGGGGCGCCGCCGCCGCCGGCACAACAGGGCCCGGTGCTCCTGCACCCTGCATCCTCCCCGCCTGCACCAGACTGCCAAGACTGCTGCTCTCCTGCCCAGACAGACAGACCAGCTACAAGCATCACCACCTAGCCATAGCATCAGCAAAACTCTGCCTACCTGCCCTGCCCTGGCCTGGCCTGGCCTGGCCTCCTGGCCTCCTCTGATGCGTCTGCCTGCCCCAGGCCCAAAGCCCCGCCCACCGTTCAAGGTAAGGCAGAGGCACAACCCCCCACTCCACCCACTCAGACCTCCCCAATATACATCGGCAGTGCAGTGCATCTCTAGCCTCGCTCAGAATCACGTCCCAAACCCCAAGATCACTCAAACGTCTCATGCTTACACCTACCTACTCGGCGTCCAGCTTTGGCGCACGTCTCCACAATTGCCACATCCGTCCACGTGCCCCTGCTTCACGCACGGCACTGTGCCTCCCTCCGGCAGGCATTTCGCCGATCCGTTTCCTGTTTCACAACCAAGGCATAATCAGTACCCCTTTCCTTCCACGGCGCGCACACGCGCCCACCCACTCCACCACTGAGCCATGCCGGCCAAAAACGCACCTGCAGAGCAGTGGGGCACAGGGCCGCCGTCAGCCCGCGACACATTTCCCTCCTGCCGTGCCCTCCCTCCTGTTTCTACATCCGTGCACCCACCCCGCTGCAAAACCAGTCAGTCTGCTCAGGCGTCAGCACAGAGGCATAATGAAGGGCCTCGGCCCTTCTCCCTTTACTGCCCTCTGTACAGCTTGGCAGATCCCTCAGCACTCCGTGTGCACGTGTGTCTGTGACTCTGTGTGTGTGTGTGTGTGTGTGAGAGAGAGAGATTGAGTGAGTGAGTGAGTGAGTGAGTGAGTGAGTGAGTGAGTGAGAGAGAGAGAGACAGACCCTGCCAGATCCCTCAGCATTCCATGTGTGTTTGTGTCGGTGGGTGAGAGAGACAGAGACAGAGACAGACACAGAGAGACAGACACACACACACACACACAAACACACACACACACCCACCCCCACACACCCCCGTGTGCACGTGTGTCTGTGACTCTGTGTGTGTGTGAGATTGAGTGAGAGAGAGAGACAGACCCTGCCAGATCCCTCAGCATTCCATGTGTGTTTGTGTCGGTGGGTGAGAGAGACAGAGACAGAGACAGACACAGAGAGACAGACACACACACACACACAAACACACACACACACCCACCCCCACACACCCCCGTGTGCACGTGTGTCTGTGACTCTGTGTGTGTGTGAGATTGAGTGAGTGAGAGAGAGAGACAGACCGACCCTGCCAGATCCCTCAGCATTCCATGTGTGTTTGTGTCGGTGGGTGAGAGAGACAGAGACAGACACAGAGAGACAGACAGACACACACACACACCCACCCACCCCCATCCACCCTGGTAAAAAAAGGTGGTGGGGGAGCAGGGGAGAAGACACCACTGTGTCCAATGATAGCCTGTGCAGACGCAAAGTCTACAGCTTCTGTGAGATGAAACAAACTCAAGCCACTCAACAATTGTAATTCCACACACATCAAAATAAAGGCACAGAGGTGTGAATGGCTGCACTTCAGCCTTCGGCTTGGAGAGCACACCCATTGTTTCTCCTCAGGCACACCTGTAGCTGACATCTTCCTATTCCCAAGCTTGCCAGGAGGCTTTTCTGCCCGCGGACTTTGGCCACGTCCACAAACCTCGTAACCGGTCTTGAGCGGCGCACGTGGCCTCTGCCTTTGTCGCCCGGTGCAGTCCCATCCGCTCGCTCCCTCCCGGAGAGGGCAGAGCCTCCGAAGGAGACCGTTCAGCTGGATGCGCCAGCCAGCTGGGGCACGCAAAGCCGAGAGGCGCGCTCTCTTTGCCGAGTGCAGGGACGCCCTTGAAGGGCCGAGCGGCCTGCTCCCACTCCCCCTGCAGACTTTTGTGCAGACAGGACAGCGTGACCAGCCTCCCACGACCAGGAGAGCAGTGCAAGTTGAGCCAGCCTCTGAGACCGACCTGGGAGCCAGCCGAGGAAGCCGGCAGCCTTGACGTAGGCAGTGTGCCAGTGACGTAGGCGCCCGTAGGTACGGCCCCACTCCCAGATGATTGGTGGATCACTGGCAGCTTTACATAGCCTCTGACAAGTTGCACTCAGGACGGACCAGGTAGGCAACAGCTGTCCAGCACACCCACCGATCCCAGACAACCTAGGGGAGAGCTGCCAGCGGGCCAGGGCAGCAAGGTCTTTGCCAGGCCTCCTGCTTCAATCTAAACACCAGAGGCTAGGCAGGATGTAGCCGACTCAAGAGGCCGCCTGCATCGCTTCTCGGCCTTTTGGCTAAGATCAAGTGTAGTATCTGTTCTTATCAGTTTAATATCTGATACGTCCCTTATCTGGGGACCATATATTAAATTGATTTTTGGAACAGGGAGATGGAATAGGGGCTTGCTCCGTCCACTCCACGCATCGACCCGGTATTGCAGTGCCTCTGGGAACGGTGCACTCCCCTTCTGGGGAATTTCAAAGTAGCAAAGAAAAGAAAAACGACGAAAGCTCCATCAGGCGGCGGCGGCGGCACAGCAGCACAGACAAGCATGCACGCACATGGAGAGAGAGGAGAGCTGCTTGCTCTACACCTCTCCTGTGTCTGTGTCTGTCTGTCGATACAGCTCACTCACTCACTCACTCACGCAATGTGCAGACAACTCAACAACAGCACGGGCATCATATCTGGGCCGTTTGGCTAAGATTAAGTGCACATCCGGGCTGCAACCAGATCAGGTGCTGCAGGCAAGGCAGCAACTTCATGAGAGATGCCCCTTGGCATTCATTCCTGAAGCAAACTGCTCAACCGGCGCACTCATTCTGATGCCTGCTCACTCGGCTGCTGCCTGCACCAAGCACAGAAGCAGAGTGAAGTGGAGCAGGCCGAAAGACCTTTTCTGTCCCGCCACACTCGCTCCACTTCTCAGGCTCAGGCTTCTCAGCTGCTCCTTGAAGCCAACGGAGGACGCGACGGACGGACGGACGGACGGATGGACGGGCGGGCGAAGGAAGGAAGGAAGGAAGGAAGGAAGGAAGGAAGGAAGGAACGAACGATATCGAGTCACTGGCTCTGCTGCAATTTCACCAGCAGCCAGCCAGCCTGTCGGACAGGCAGGCTCGTTCAAGTGTGCCAGCAGCCAGGGCACGCGGACGGGAGGGAGGAAGGAAGGAAGGGAGGGAGGCATCCGATGGAGCCCGGCTACAGAGCAACGGGGCGCCGCCGCCGCCGGCACAACAGGGCCCGGTGCTCCTGCACCCTGCATCCTCCCCGCCTGCACCAGACTGCCAAGACTGCTGCTCTCCTGCCCAGACAGACAGACCAGCTACAAGCATCACCACCTAGCCATAGCATCAGCAAAACTCTGCCTACCTGCCCTGCCCTGGCCTGGCCTGGCCTGGCCTCCTGGCCTCCTCTGATGCGTCTGCCTGCCCCAGGCCCAAAGCCCCGCCCACCGTTCAAGGTAAGGCAGAGGCACAACCCCCCACTCCACCCACTCAGACCTCCCCAATATACATCGGCAGTGCAGTGCATCTCTAGCCTCGCTCAGAATCACGTCCCAAACCCCAAGATCACTCAAACGTCTCATGCTTACACCTACCTACTCGGCGTCCAGCTTTGGCGCACGTCTCCACAATTGCCACATCCGTCCACGTGCCCCTGCTTCACGCACGGCACTGTGCCTCCCTCCGGCAGGCATTTCGCCGATCCGTTTCCTGTTTCACAACCAAGGCATAATCAGTACCCCTTTCCTTCCACGGCGCGCACACGCGCCCACCCACTCCACCACTGAGCCATGCCGGCCAAAAACGCACCTGCAGAGCAGTGGGGCACAGGGCCGCCGTCAGCCCGCGACACATTTCCCTCCTGCCGTGCCCTCCCTCCTGTTTCTACATCCGTGCACCCACCCCGCTGCAAAACCAGTCAGTCTGCTCAGGCGTCAGCACAGAGGCATAATGAAGGGCCTCGGCCCTTCTCCCTTTACTGCCCTCTGTACAGCTTGGCAGATCCCTCAGCACTCCGTGTGCACGTGTGTCTGTGACTCTGTGTGTGTGTGTGTGTGTGTGAGAGAGAGAGATTGAGTGAGTGAGTGAGTGAGTGAGTGAGTGAGTGAGTGAGTGAGAGAGAGAGAGACAGACCCTGCCAGATCCCTCAGCATTCCATGTGTGTTTGTGTCGGTGGGTGAGAGAGACAGAGACAGAGACAGACACAGAGAGACAGACACACACACACACACACAAACACACACACACACCCACCCCCACACACCCCCGTGTGCACGTGTGTCTGTGACTCTGTGTGTGTGTGAGATTGAGTGAGAGAGAGAGACAGACCCTGCCAGATCCCTCAGCATTCCATGTGTGTTTGTGTCGGTGGGTGAGAGAGACAGAGACAGAGACAGACACAGAGAGACAGACACACACACACACACAAACACACACACACACCCACCCCCACACACCCCCGTGTGCACGTGTGTCTGTGACTCTGTGTGTGTGTGAGATTGAGTGAGTGAGAGAGAGAGACAGACCGACCCTGCCAGATCCCTCAGCATTCCATGTGTGTTTGTGTCGGTGGGTGAGAGAGACAGAGACAGACACAGAGAGACAGACAGACACACACACACACCCACCCACCCCCATCCACCCTGGTAAAAAAAGGTGGTGGGGGAGCAGGGGAGAAGACACCACTGTGTCCAATGATAGCCTGTGCAGACGCAAAGTCTACAGCTTCTGTGAGATGAAACAAACTCAAGCCACTCAACAATTGTAATTCCACACACATCAAAATAAAGGCACAGAGGTGTGAATGGCTGCACTTCAGCCTTCGGCTTGGAGAGCACACCCATTGTTTCTCCTCAGGCACACCTGTAGCTGACATCTTCCTATTCCCAAGCTTGCCAGGAGGCTTTTCTGCCCGCGGACTTTGGCCACGTCCACAAACCTCGTAACCGGTCTTGAGCGGCGCACGTGGCCTCTGCCTTTGTCGCCCGGTGCAGTCCCATCCGCTCGCTCCCTCCCGGAGAGGGCAGAGCCTCCGAAGGAGACCGTTCAGCTGGATGCGCCAGCCAGCTGGGGCACGCAAAGCCGAGAGGCGCGCTCTCTTTGCCGAGTGCAGGGACGCCCTTGAAGGGCCGAGCGGCCTGCTCCCACTCCCCCTGCAGACTTTTGTGCAGACAGGACAGCGTGACCAGCCTCCCACGACCAGGAGAGCAGTGCAAGTTGAGCCAGCCTCTGAGACCGACCTGGGAGCCAGCCGAGGAAGCCGGCAGCCTTGACGTAGGCAGTGTGCCAGTGACGTAGGCGCCCGTAGGTACGGCCCCACTCCCAGATGATTGGTGGATCACTGGCAGCTTTACATAGCCTCTGACAAGTTGCACTCAGGACGGACCAGGTAGGCAACAGCTGTCCAGCACACCCACCGATCCCAGACAACCTAGGGGAGAGCTGCCAGCGGGCCAGGGCAGCAAGGTCTTTGCCAGGCCTCCTGCTTCAATCTAAACACCAGAGGCTAGGCAGGATGTAGCCGACTCAAGAGGCCGCCTGCATCGCTTCTCGGCCTTTTGGCTAAGATCAAGTGTAGTATCTGTTCTTATCAGTTTAATATCTGATACGTCCCTTATCTGGGGACCATATATTAAATTGATTTTTGGAACAGGGAGATGGAATAGGGGCTTGCTCCGTCCACTCCACGCATCGACCCGGTATTGCAGTGCCTCTGGGAACGGTGCACTCCCCTTCTGGGGAATTTCAAAGTAGCAAAGAAAAGAAAAACGACGAAAGCTCCATCAGGCGGCGGCGGCGGCACAGCAGCACAGACAAGCATGCACGCACATGGAGAGAGAGGAGAGCTGCTTGCTCTACACCTCTCCTGTGTCTGTGTCTGTCTGTCGATACAGCTCACTCACTCACTCACTCACGCAATGTGCAGACAACTCAACAACAGCACGGGCATCATATCTGGGCCGTTTGGCTAAGATCAAGTGCACATCCGGGCTGCAACCAGATCAGGTGCTGCAGGCAAGGCAGCAACTTCATGAGAGATGCCCCTTGGCATTCATTCCTGAAGCAAACTGCTCAACCGGCGCACTCATTCTGATGCCTGCTCACTCGGCTGCTGCCTGCACCAAGCACAGAAGCAGAGTGAAGTGGAGCAGGCCGAAAGACCTTTTCTGTCCCGCCACACTCGCTCCACTTCTCAGGCTCAGGCTTCTCAGCTGCTCCTTGAAGCCAACGGAGGACGCGACGGACGGACGGACGGACGGATGGACGGGCGGGCGAAGGAAGGAAGGAAGGAAGGAAGGAAGGAAGGAAGGAAGGAACGAACGATATCGAGTCACTGGCTCTGCTGCAATTTCACCAGCAGCCAGCCAGCCTGTCGGACAGGCAGGCTCGTTCAAGTGTGCCAGCAGCCAGGGCACGCGGACGGGAGGGAGGAAGGAAGGAAGGGAGGGAGGCATCCGATGGAGCCCGGCTACAGAGCAACGGGGCGCCGCCGCCGCCGGCACAACAGGGCCCGGTGCTCCTGCACCCTGCATCCTCCCCGCCTGCACCAGACTGCCAAGACTGCTGCTCTCCTGCCCAGACAGACAGACCAGCTACAAGCATCACCACCTAGCCATAGCATCAGCAAAACTCTGCCTACCTGCCCTGCCCTGGCCTGGCCTGGCCTGGCCTCCTGGCCTCCTCTGATGCGTCTGCCTGCCCCAGGCCCAAAGCCCCGCCCACCGTTCAAGGTAAGGCAGAGGCACAACCCCCCACTCCACCCACTCAGACCTCCCCAATATACATCGGCAGTGCAGTGCATCTCTAGCCTCGCTCAGAATCACGTCCCAAACCCCAAGATCACTCAAACGTCTCATGCTTACACCTACCTACTCGGCGTCCAGCTTTGGCGCACGTCTCCACAATTGCCACATCCGTCCACGTGCCCCTGCTTCACGCACGGCACTGTGCCTCCCTCCGGCAGGCATTTCGCCGATCCGTTTCCTGTTTCACAACCAAGGCATAATCAGTACCCCTTTCCTTCCACGGCGCGCACACGCGCCCACCCACTCCACCACTGAGCCATGCCGGCCAAAAACGCACCTGCAGAGCAGTGGGGCACAGGGCCGCCGTCAGCCCGCGACACATTTCCCTCCTGCCGTGCCCTCCCTCCTGTTTCTACATCCGTGCACCCACCCCGCTGCAAAACCAGTCAGTCTGCTCAGGCGTCAGCACAGAGGCATAATGAAGGGCCTCGGCCCTTCTCCCTTTACTGCCCTCTGTACAGCTTGGCAGATCCCTCAGCACTCCGTGTGCACGTGTGTCTGTGACTCTGTGTGTGTGTGTGTGTGTGTGAGAGAGAGAGATTGAGTGAGTGAGTGAGTGAGTGAGTGAGTGAGTGAGTGAGTGAGAGAGAGAGAGACAGACCCTGCCAGATCCCTCAGCATTCCATGTGTGTTTGTGTCGGTGGGTGAGAGAGACAGAGACAGAGACAGACACAGAGAGACAGACACACACACACACACAAACACACACACACACCCACCCCCACACACCCCCGTGTGCACGTGTGTCTGTGACTCTGTGTGTGTGTGAGATTGAGTGAGAGAGAGAGACAGACCCTGCCAGATCCCTCAGCATTCCATGTGTGTTTGTGTCGGTGGGTGAGAGAGACAGAGACAGAGACAGACACAGAGAGACAGACACACACACACACACAAACACACACACACACCCACCCCCACACACCCCCGTGTGCACGTGTGTCTGTGACTCTGTGTGTGTGTGAGATTGAGTGAGTGAGAGAGAGAGACAGACCGACCCTGCCAGATCCCTCAGCATTCCATGTGTGTTTGTGTCGGTGGGTGAGAGAGACAGAGACAGACACAGAGAGACAGACAGACACACACACACACCCACCCACCCCCATCCACCCTGGTAAAAAAAGGTGGTGGGGGAGCAGGGGAGAAGACACCACTGTGTCCAATGATAGCCTGTGCAGACGCAAAGTCTACAGCTTCTGTGAGATGAAACAAACTCAAGCCACTCAACAATTGTAATTCCACACACATCAAAATAAAGGCACAGAGGTGTGAATGGCTGCACTTCAGCCTTCGGCTTGGAGAGCACACCCATTGTTTCTCCTCAGGCACACCTGTAGCTGACATCTTCCTATTCCCAAGCTTGCCAGGAGGCTTTTCTGCCCGCGGACTTTGGCCACGTCCACAAACCTCGTAACCGGTCTTGAGCGGCGCACGTGGCCTCTGCCTTTGTCGCCCGGTGCAGTCCCATCCGCTCGCTCCCTCCCGGAGAGGGCAGAGCCTCCGAAGGAGACCGTTCAGCTGGATGCGCCAGCCAGCTGGGGCACGCAAAGCCGAGAGGCGCGCTCTCTTTGCCGAGTGCAGGGACGCCCTTGAAGGGCCGAGCGGCCTGCTCCCACTCCCCCTGCAGACTTTTGTGCAGACAGGACAGCGTGACCAGCCTCCCACGACCAGGAGAGCAGTGCAAGTTGAGCCAGCCTCTGAGACCGACCTGGGAGCCAGCCGAGGAAGCCGGCAGCCTTGACGTAGGCAGTGTGCCAGTGACGTAGGCGCCCGTAGGTACGGCCCCACTCCCAGATGATTGGTGGATCACTGGCAGCTTTACATAGCCTCTGACAAGTTGCACTCAGGACGGACCAGGTAGGCAACAGCTGTCCAGCACACCCACCGATCCCAGACAACCTAGGGGAGAGCTGCCAGCGGGCCAGGGCAGCAAGGTCTTTGCCAGGCCTCCTGCTTCAATCTAAACACCAGAGGCTAGGCAGGATGTAGCCGACTCAAGAGGCCGCCTGCATCGCTTCTCGGCCTTTTGGCTAAGATCAAGTGTAGTATCTGTTCTTATCAGTTTAATATCTGATACGTCCCTTATCTGGGGACCATATATTAAATTGATTTTTGGAACAGGGAGATGGAATAGGGGCTTGCTCCGTCCACTCCACGCATCGACCCGGTATTGCAGTGCCTCTGGGAACGGTGCACTCCCCTTCTGGGGAATTTCAAAGTAGCAAAGAAAAGAAAAACGACGAAAGCTCCATCAGGCGGCGGCGGCGGCACAGCAGCACAGACAAGCATGCACGCACATGGAGAGAGAGGAGAGCTGCTTGCTCTACACCTCTCCTGTGTCTGTGTCTGTCTGTCGATACAGCTCACTCACTCACTCACTCACGCAATGTGCAGACAACTCAACAACAGCACGGGCATCATATCTGGGCCGTTTGGCTAAGATCAAGTGCACATCCGGGCTGCAACCAGATCAGGTGCTGCAGGCAAGGCAGCAACTTCATGAGAGATGCCCCTTGGCATTCATTCCTGAAGCAAACTGCTCAACCGGCGCACTCATTCTGATGCCTGCTCACTCGGCTGCTGCCTGCACCAAGCACAGAAGCAGAGTGAAGTGGAGCAGGCCGAAAGACCTTTTCTGTCCCGCCACACTCGCTCCACTTCTCAGGCTCAGGCTTCTCAGCTGCTCCTTGAAGCCAACGGAGGACGCGACGGACGGACGGACGGACGGATGGACGGGCGGGCGAAGGAAGGAAGGAAGGAAGGAAGGAAGGAAGGAAGGAAGGAACGAACGATATCGAGTCACTGGCTCTGCTGCAATTTCACCAGCAGCCAGCCAGCCTGTCGGACAGGCAGGCTCGTTCAAGTGTGCCAGCAGCCAGGGCACGCGGACGGGAGGGAGGAAGGAAGGAAGGGAGGGAGGCATCCGATGGAGCCCGGCTACAGAGCAACGGGGCGCCGCCGCCGCCGGCACAACAGGGCCCGGTGCTCCTGCACCCTGCATCCTCCCCGCCTGCACCAGACTGCCAAGACTGCTGCTCTCCTGCCCAGACAGACAGACCAGCTACAAGCATCACCACCTAGCCATAGCATCAGCAAAACTCTGCCTACCTGCCCTGCCCTGGCCTGGCCTGGCCTGGCCTCCTGGCCTCCTCTGATGCGTCTGCCTGCCCCAGGCCCAAAGCCCCGCCCACCGTTCAAGGTAAGGCAGAGGCACAACCCCCCACTCCACCCACTCAGACCTCCCCAATATACATCGGCAGTGCAGTGCATCTCTAGCCTCGCTCAGAATCACGTCCCAAACCCCAAGATCACTCAAACGTCTCATGCTTACACCTACCTACTCGGCGTCCAGCTTTGGCGCACGTCTCCACAATTGCCACATCCGTCCACGTGCCCCTGCTTCACGCACGGCACTGTGCCTCCCTCCGGCAGGCATTTCGCCGATCCGTTTCCTGTTTCACAACCAAGGCATAATCAGTACCCCTTTCCTTCCACGGCGCGCACACGCGCCCACCCACTCCACCACTGAGCCATGCCGGCCAAAAACGCACCTGCAGAGCAGTGGGGCACAGGGCCGCCGTCAGCCCGCGACACATTTCCCTCCTGCCGTGCCCTCCCTCCTGTTTCTACATCCGTGCACCCACCCCGCTGCAAAACCAGTCAGTCTGCTCAGGCGTCAGCACAGAGGCATAATGAAGGGCCTCGGCCCTTCTCCCTTTACTGCCCTCTGTACAGCTTGGCAGATCCCTCAGCACTCCGTGTGCACGTGTGTCTGTGACTCTGTGTGTGTGTGTGTGTGTGTGAGAGAGAGAGATTGAGTGAGTGAGTGAGTGAGTGAGTGAGTGAGTGAGTGAGTGAGAGAGAGAGAGACAGACCCTGCCAGATCCCTCAGCATTCCATGTGTGTTTGTGTCGGTGGGTGAGAGAGACAGAGACAGAGACAGACACAGAGAGACAGACACACACACACACACAAACACACACACACACCCACCCCCACACACCCCCGTGTGCACGTGTGTCTGTGACTCTGTGTGTGTGTGAGATTGAGTGAGAGAGAGAGACAGACCCTGCCAGATCCCTCAGCATTCCATGTGTGTTTGTGTCGGTGGGTGAGAGAGACAGAGACAGAGACAGACACAGAGAGACAGACACACACACACACACAAACACACACACACACCCACCCCCACACACCCCCGTGTGCACGTGTGTCTGTGACTCTGTGTGTGTGTGAGATTGAGTGAGTGAGAGAGAGAGACAGACCGACCCTGCCAGATCCCTCAGCATTCCATGTGTGTTTGTGTCGGTGGGTGAGAGAGACAGAGACAGACACAGAGAGACAGACAGACACACACACACACCCACCCACCCCCATCCACCCTGGTAAAAAAAGGTGGTGGGGGAGCAGGGGAGAAGACACCACTGTGTCCAATGATAGCCTGTGCAGACGCAAAGTCTACAGCTTCTGTGAGATGAAACAAACTCAAGCCACTCAACAATTGTAATTCCACACACATCAAAATAAAGGCACAGAGGTGTGAATGGCTGCACTTCAGCCTTCGGCTTGGAGAGCACACCCATTGTTTCTCCTCAGGCACACCTGTAGCTGACATCTTCCTATTCCCAAGCTTGCCAGGAGGCTTTTCTGCCCGCGGACTTTGGCCACGTCCACAAACCTCGTAACCGGTCTTGAGCGGCGCACGTGGCCTCTGCCTTTGTCGCCCGGTGCAGTCCCATCCGCTCGCTCCCTCCCGGAGAGGGCAGAGCCTCCGAAGGAGACCGTTCAGCTGGATGCGCCAGCCAGCTGGGGCACGCAAAGCCGAGAGGCGCGCTCTCTTTGCCGAGTGCAGGGACGCCCTTGAAGGGCCGAGCGGCCTGCTCCCACTCCCCCTGCAGACTTTTGTGCAGACAGGACAGCGTGACCAGCCTCCCACGACCAGGAGAGCAGTGCAAGTTGAGCCAGCCTCTGAGACCGACCTGGGAGCCAGCCGAGGAAGCCGGCAGCCTTGACGTAGGCAGTGTGCCAGTGACGTAGGCGCCCGTAGGTACGGCCCCACTCCCAGATGATTGGTGGATCACTGGCAGCTTTACATAGCCTCTGACAAGTTGCACTCAGGACGGACCAGGTAGGCAACAGCTGTCCAGCACACCCACCGATCCCAGACAACCTAGGGGAGAGCTGCCAGCGGGCCAGGGCAGCAAGGTCTTTGCCAGGCCTCCTGCTTCAATCTAAACACCAGAGGCTAGGCAGGATGTAGCCGACTCAAGAGGCCGCCTGCATCGCTTCTCGGCCTTTTGGCTAAGATCAAGTGTAGTATCTGTTCTTATCAGTTTAATATCTGATACGTCCCTTATCTGGGGACCATATATTAAATTGATTTTTGGAACAGGGAGATGGAATAGGGGCTTGCTCCGTCCACTCCACGCATCGACCCGGTATTGCAGTGCCTCTGGGAACGGTGCACTCCCCTTCTGGGGAATTTCAAAGTAGCAAAGAAAAGAAAAACGACGAAAGCTCCATCAGGCGGCGGCGGCGGCACAGCAGCACAGACAAGCATGCACGCACATGGAGAGAGAGGAGAGCTGCTTGCTCTACACCTCTCCTGTGTCTGTGTCTGTCTGTCGATACAGCTCACTCACTCACTCACTCACGCAATGTGCAGACAACTCAACAACAGCACGGGCATCATATCTGGGCCGTTTGGCTAAGATCAAGTGCACATCCGGGCTGCAACCAGATCAGGTGCTGCAGGCAAGGCAGCAACTTCATGAGAGATGCCCCTTGGCATTCATTCCTGAAGCAAACTGCTCAACCGGCGCACTCATTCTGATGCCTGCTCACTCGGCTGCTGCCTGCACCAAGCACAGAAGCAGAGTGAAGTGGAGCAGGCCGAAAGACCTTTTCTGTCCCGCCACACTCGCTCCACTTCTCAGGCTCAGGCTTCTCAGCTGCTCCTTGAAGCCAACGGAGGACGCGACGGACGGACGGACGGACGGATGGACGGGCGGGCGAAGGAAGGAAGGAAGGAAGGAAGGAAGGAAGGAAGGAAGGAACGAACGATATCGAGTCACTGGCTCTGCTGCAATTTCACCAGCAGCCAGCCAGCCTGTCGGACAGGCAGGCTCGTTCAAGTGTGCCAGCAGCCAGGGCACGCGGACGGGAGGGAGGAAGGAAGGAAGGGAGGGAGGCATCCGATGGAGCCCGGCTACAGAGCAACGGGGCGCCGCCGCCGCCGGCACAACAGGGCCCGGTGCTCCTGCACCCTGCATCCTCCCCGCCTGCACCAGACTGCCAAGACTGCTGCTCTCCTGCCCAGACAGACAGACCAGCTACAAGCATCACCACCTAGCCATAGCATCAGCAAAACTCTGCCTACCTGCCCTGCCCTGGCCTGGCCTGGCCTGGCCTCCTGGCCTCCTCTGATGCGTCTGCCTGCCCCAGGCCCAAAGCCCCGCCCACCGTTCAAGGTAAGGCAGAGGCACAACCCCCCACTCCACCCACTCAGACCTCCCCAATATACATCGGCAGTGCAGTGCATCTCTAGCCTCGCTCAGAATCACGTCCCAAACCCCAAGATCACTCAAACGTCTCATGCTTACACCTACCTACTCGGCGTCCAGCTTTGGCGCACGTCTCCACAATTGCCACATCCGTCCACGTGCCCCTGCTTCACGCACGGCACTGTGCCTCCCTCCGGCAGGCATTTCGCCGATCCGTTTCCTGTTTCACAACCAAGGCATAATCAGTACCCCTTTCCTTCCACGGCGCGCACACGCGCCCACCCACTCCACCACTGAGCCATGCCGGCCAAAAACGCACCTGCAGAGCAGTGGGGCACAGGGCCGCCGTCAGCCCGCGACACATTTCCCTCCTGCCGTGCCCTCCCTCCTGTTTCTACATCCGTGCACCCACCCCGCTGCAAAACCAGTCAGTCTGCTCAGGCGTCAGCACAGAGGCATAATGAAGGGCCTCGGCCCTTCTCCCTTTACTGCCCTCTGTACAGCTTGGCAGATCCCTCAGCACTCCGTGTGCACGTGTGTCTGTGACTCTGTGTGTGTGTGTGTGTGTGTGAGAGAGAGAGATTGAGTGAGTGAGTGAGTGAGTGAGTGAGTGAGTGAGTGAGTGAGAGAGAGAGAGACAGACCCTGCCAGATCCCTCAGCATTCCATGTGTGTTTGTGTCGGTGGGTGAGAGAGACAGAGACAGAGACAGACACAGAGAGACAGACACACACACACACACAAACACACACACACACCCACCCCCACACACCCCCGTGTGCACGTGTGTCTGTGACTCTGTGTGTGTGTGAGATTGAGTGAGAGAGAGAGACAGACCCTGCCAGATCCCTCAGCATTCCATGTGTGTTTGTGTCGGTGGGTGAGAGAGACAGAGACAGAGACAGACACAGAGAGACAGACACACACACACACACAAACACACACACACACCCACCCCCACACACCCCCGTGTGCACGTGTGTCTGTGACTCTGTGTGTGTGTGAGATTGAGTGAGTGAGAGAGAGAGACAGACCGACCCTGCCAGATCCCTCAGCATTCCATGTGTGTTTGTGTCGGTGGGTGAGAGAGACAGAGACAGACACAGAGAGACAGACAGACACACACACACACCCACCCACCCCCATCCACCCTGGTAAAAAAAGGTGGTGGGGGAGCAGGGGAGAAGACACCACTGTGTCCAATGATAGCCTGTGCAGACGCAAAGTCTACAGCTTCTGTGAGATGAAACAAACTCAAGCCACTCAACAATTGTAATTCCACACACATCAAAATAAAGGCACAGAGGTGTGAATGGCTGCACTTCAGCCTTCGGCTTGGAGAGCACACCCATTGTTTCTCCTCAGGCACACCTGTAGCTGACATCTTCCTATTCCCAAGCTTGCCAGGAGGCTTTTCTGCCCGCGGACTTTGGCCACGTCCACAAACCTCGTAACCGGTCTTGAGCGGCGCACGTGGCCTCTGCCTTTGTCGCCCGGTGCAGTCCCATCCGCTCGCTCCCTCCCGGAGAGGGCAGAGCCTCCGAAGGAGACCGTTCAGCTGGATGCGCCAGCCAGCTGGGGCACGCAAAGCCGAGAGGCGCGCTCTCTTTGCCGAGTGCAGGGACGCCCTTGAAGGGCCGAGCGGCCTGCTCCCACTCCCCCTGCAGACTTTTGTGCAGACAGGACAGCGTGACCAGCCTCCCACGACCAGGAGAGCAGTGCAAGTTGAGCCAGCCTCTGAGACCGACCTGGGAGCCAGCCGAGGAAGCCGGCAGCCTTGACGTAGGCAGTGTGCCAGTGACGTAGGCGCCCGTAGGTACGGCCCCACTCCCAGATGATTGGTGGATCACTGGCAGCTTTACATAGCCTCTGACAAGTTGCACTCAGGACGGACCAGGTAGGCAACAGCTGTCCAGCACACCCACCGATCCCAGACAACCTAGGGGAGAGCTGCCAGCGGGCCAGGGCAGCAAGGTCTTTGCCAGGCCTCCTGCTTCAATCTAAACACCAGAGGCTAGGCAGGATGTAGCCGACTCAAGAGGCCGCCTGCATCGCTTCTCGGCCTTTTGGCTAAGATCAAGTGTAGTATTGGGTTGCCGGCATACCTATCCCACGTAGCAAAGTTCTTCCAGGAGAACGCCTTTGACCACAAGGCCATCAGGCAGTGGTCGGCACGAAGTGTCCTGCAGGCACTGCAGGAGAAGGACGTGATGGACACAGTGGGGTGGTTCCCTGAGCAGACTGTCCAGTTCATCTGGCAAAATGCCTCATCGCCAGATCTCACCAACAGGCACCAAGACCTCGCCTGGCTGGCGGTGAGAGGGGCCCTCCCAGTCAGAGCCCTCCTGTACGCCCGGAACGTCGTCTCCGCACCCCACTGCCCACGGGAGGACTGCAGTGAGGAGGAGTCTGTGACCCACCTCTTTGCACACTGCCAGTTCGCAAAGAGGGTGTGGAGGAGGATGGACGGGCTAGTGTCACGTTTCATCCCCAGCAGCTGCGTGACAGAGGACTCTCTGATCTACGGGCTGTTCCCGGGGACGCACACGGAGACCAACATCCGGTGCTGCTGGCAGATCATCAACTCGGTGAAAGACGCTCTTTGGTCAGCCCGAAACTTGATCATCTACCAGCACATGGAGATGTCCGTGGGAGAATGCTGCCGACTGGCACACTCTCGGCTGCAGGAGTACGTGCTGAGGGACGCACTGAAACTTGGTGCAGCCACCGCAAGGGCCCGGTGGGGAAGGACCACAGTATAGGTTTCTCCACCCGTGGGAGTGGGAGGGGTCGGTGGGCGAGGAGTATACCCCTCAACAATGAGATGCTAAGCTGAACTACTGGAGTGCCACGTGGGTGGCTATAAACACGGGTATTTTACTGAGTATAATGGAAACGTATGTAAAGGATGAAAAGTTATTGAATGGTTTATTGTATATATTTATTTTTGAATAAAGTATATTTTGAAATAAAAAAAAAAAAAAAAAAATCTGTTCTTATCAGTTTAATATCTGATACGTCCCTTATCTGGGGACCATATATTAAATTGATTTTTGGAACAGGGAGATGGAATAGGGGCTTGCTCCGTCCACTCCACGCATCGACCCGGTATTGCAGTGCCTCTGGGAACGGTGCACTCCCCTTCTGGGGAATTTCAAAGTAGCAAAGAAAAGAAAAACGACGAAAGCTCCATCAGGCGGCGGCGGCGGCACAGCAGCACAGACAAGCATGCACGCACATGGAGAGAGAGGAGAGCTGCTTGCTCTACACCTCTCCTGTGTCTGTGTCTGTCTGTCGATACAGCTCACTCACTCACTCACTCACGCAATGTGCAGACAACTCAACAACAGCACGGGCATCATATCTGGGCCGTTTGGCTAAGATCAAGTGCACATCCGGGCTGCAACCAGATCAGGTGCTGCAGGCAAGGCAGCAACTTCATGAGAGATGCCCCTTGGCATTCATTCCTGAAGCAAACTGCTCAACCGGCGCACTCATTCTGATGCCTGCTCACTCGGCTGCTGCCTGCACCAAGCACAGAAGCAGAGTGAAGTGGAGCAGGCCGAAAGACCTTTTCTGTCCCGCCACACTCGCTCCACTTCTCAGGCTCAGGCTTCTCAGCTGCTCCTTGAAGCCAACGGAGGACGCGACGGACGGACGGACGGACGGATGGACGGGCGGGCGAAGGAAGGAAGGAAGGAAGGAAGGAAGGAAGGAAGGAAGGAAGGAAGGAACGAACGATATCGAGTCACTGGCTCTGCTGCAATTTCACCAGCAGCCAGCCAGCCTGTCGGACAGGCAGGCTCGTTCAAGTGTGCCAGCAGCCAGGGCACGCGGACGGGAGGGAGGAAGGAAGGAAGGGAGGGAGGCATCCGATGGAGCCCGGCTACAGAGCAACGGGGCGCCGCCGCCGCCGGCACAACAGGGCCCGGTGCTCCTGCACCCTGCATCCTCCCCGCCTGCACCAGACTGCCAAGACTGCTGCTCTCCTGCCCAGACAGACAGACCAGCTACAAGCATCACCACCTAGCCATAGCATCAGCAAAACTCTGCCTACCTGCCCTGCCCTGGCCTGGCCTGGCCTGGCCTCCTGGCCTCCTCTGATGCGTCTGCCTGCCCCAGGCCCAAAGCCCCGCCCACCGTTCAAGGTAAGGCAGAGGCACAACCCCCCACTCCACCCACTCAGACCTCCCCAATATACATCGGCAGTGCAGTGCATCTCTAGCCTCGCTCAGAATCACGTCCCAAACCCCAAGATCACTCAAACGTCTCATGCTTACACCTACCTACTCGGCGTCCAGCTTTGGCGCACGTCTCCACAATTGCCACATCCGTCCACGTGCCCCTGCTTCACGCACGGCACTGTGCCTCCCTCCGGCAGGCATTTCGCCGATCCGTTTCCTGTTTCACAACCAAGGCATAATCAGTACCCCTTTCCTTCCACGGCGCGCACACGCGCCCACCCACTCCACCACTGAGCCATGCCGGCCAAAAACGCACCTGCAGAGCAGTGGGGCACAGGGCCGCCGTCAGCCCGCGACACATTTCCCTCCTGCCGTGCCCTCCCTCCTGTTTCTACATCCGTGCACCCACCCCGCTGCAAAACCAGTCAGTCTGCTCAGGCGTCAGCACAGAGGCATAATGAAGGGCCTCGGCCCTTCTCCCTTTACTGCCCTCTGTACAGCTTGGCAGATCCCTCAGCACTCCGTGTGCACGTGTGTCTGTGACTCTGTGTGTGTGTGTGTGTGTGTGAGAGAGAGAGATTGAGTGAGTGAGTGAGTGAGTGAGTGAGTGAGTGAGTGAGTGAGAGAGAGAGAGACAGACCCTGCCAGATCCCTCAGCATTCCATGTGTGTTTGTGTCGGTGGGTGAGAGAGACAGAGACAGAGACAGACACAGAGAGACAGACACACACACACACACAAACACACACACACACCCACCCCCACACACCCCCGTGTGCACGTGTGTCTGTGACTCTGTGTGTGTGTGAGATTGAGTGAGAGAGAGAGACAGACCCTGCCAGATCCCTCAGCATTCCATGTGTGTTTGTGTCGGTGGGTGAGAGAGACAGAGACAGAGACAGACACAGAGAGACAGACACACACACACACACAAACACACACACACACCCACCCCCACACACCCCCGTGTGCACGTGTGTCTGTGACTCTGTGTGTGTGTGAGATTGAGTGAGTGAGAGAGAGAGACAGACCGACCCTGCCAGATCCCTCAGCATTCCATGTGTGTTTGTGTCGGTGGGTGAGAGAGACAGAGACAGACACAGAGAGACAGACAGACACACACACACACCCACCCACCCCCATCCACCCTGGTAAAAAAAGGTGGTGGGGGAGCAGGGGAGAAGACACCACTGTGTCCAATGATAGCCTGTGCAGACGCAAAGTCTACAGCTTCTGTGAGATGAAACAAACTCAAGCCACTCAACAATTGTAATTCCACACACATCAAAATAAAGGCACAGAGGTGTGAATGGCTGCACTTCAGCCTTCGGCTTGGAGAGCACACCCATTGTTTCTCCTCAGGCACACCTGTAGCTGACATCTTCCTATTCCCAAGCTTGCCAGGAGGCTTTTCTGCCCGCGGACTTTGGCCACGTCCACAAACCTCGTAACCGGTCTTGAGCGGCGCACGTGGCCTCTGCCTTTGTCGCCCGGTGCAGTCCCATCCGCTCGCTCCCTCCCGGAGAGGGCAGAGCCTCCGAAGGAGACCGTTCAGCTGGATGCGCCAGCCAGCTGGGGCACGCAAAGCCGAGAGGCGCGCTCTCTTTGCCGAGTGCAGGGACGCCCTTGAAGGGCCGAGCGGCCTGCTCCCACTCCCCCTGCAGACTTTTGTGCAGACAGGACAGCGTGACCAGCCTCCCACGACCAGGAGAGCAGTGCAAGTTGAGCCAGCCTCTGAGACCGACCTGGGAGCCAGCCGAGGAAGCCGGCAGCCTTGACGTAGGCAGTGTGCCAGTGACGTAGGCGCCCGTAGGTACGGCCCCACTCCCAGATGATTGGTGGATCACTGGCAGCTTTACATAGCCTCTGACAAGTTGCACTCAGGACGGACCAGGTAGGCAACAGCTGTCCAGCACACCCACCGATCCCAGACAACCTAGGGGAGAGCTGCCAGCGGGCCAGGGCAGCAAGGTCTTTGCCAGGCCTCCTGCTTCAATCTAAACACCAGAGGCTAGGCAGGATGTAGCCGACTCAAGAGGCCGCCTGCATCGCTTCTCGGCCTTTTGGCTAAGATCAAGTGTAGTATCTGTTCTTATCAGTTTAATATCTGATACGTCCCTTATCTGGGGACCATATATTAAATTGATTTTTGGAACAGGGAGATGGAATAGGGGCTTGCTCCGTCCACTCCACGCATCGACCCGGTATTGCAGTGCCTCTGGGAACGGTGCACTCCCCTTCTGGGGAATTTCAAAGTAGCAAAGAAAAGAAAAACGACGAAAGCTCCATCAGGCGGCGGCGGCGGCACAGCAGCACAGACAAGCATGCACGCACATGGAGAGAGAGGAGAGCTGCTTGCTCTACACCTCTCCTGTGTCTGTGTCTGTCTGTCGATACAGCTCACTCACTCACTCACTCACGCAATGTGCAGACAACTCAACAACAGCACGGGCATCATATCTGGGCCGTTTGGCTAAGATCAAGTGCACATCCGGGCTGCAACCAGATCAGGTGCTGCAGGCAAGGCAGCAACTTCATGAGAGATGCCCCTTGGCATTCATTCCTGAAGCAAACTGCTCAACCGGCGCACTCATTCTGATGCCTGCTCACTCGGCTGCTGCCTGCACCAAGCACAGAAGCAGAGTGAAGTGGAGCAGGCCGAAAGACCTTTTCTGTCCCGCCACACTCGCTCCACTTCTCAGGCTCAGGCTTCTCAGCTGCTCCTTGAAGCCAACGGAGGACGCGACGGACGGACGGACGGACGGATGGACGGGCGGGCGAAGGAAGGAAGGAAGGAAGGAAGGAAGGAAGGAAGGAAGGAAGGAAGGAACGAACGATATCGAGTCACTGGCTCTGCTGCAATTTCACCAGCAGCCAGCCAGCCTGTCGGACAGGCAGGCTCGTTCAAGTGTGCCAGCAGCCAGGGCACGCGGACGGGAGGGAGGAAGGAAGGAAGGGAGGGAGGCATCCGATGGAGCCCGGCTACAGAGCAACGGGGCGCCGCCGCCGCCGGCACAACAGGGCCCGGTGCTCCTGCACCCTGCATCCTCCCCGCCTGCACCAGACTGCCAAGACTGCTGCTCTCCTGCCCAGACAGACAGACCAGCTACAAGCATCACCACCTAGCCATAGCATCAGCAAAACTCTGCCTACCTGCCCTGCCCTGGCCTGGCCTGGCCTGGCCTCCTGGCCTCCTCTGATGCGTCTGCCTGCCCCAGGCCCAAAGCCCCGCCCACCGTTCAAGGTAAGGCAGAGGCACAACCCCCCACTCCACCCACTCAGACCTCCCCAATATACATCGGCAGTGCAGTGCATCTCTAGCCTCGCTCAGAATCACGTCCCAAACCCCAAGATCACTCAAACGTCTCATGCTTACACCTACCTACTCGGCGTCCAGCTTTGGCGCACGTCTCCACAATTGCCACATCCGTCCACGTGCCCCTGCTTCACGCACGGCACTGTGCCTCCCTCCGGCAGGCATTTCGCCGATCCGTTTCCTGTTTCACAACCAAGGCATAATCAGTACCCCTTTCCTTCCACGGCGCGCACACGCGCCCACCCACTCCACCACTGAGCCATGCCGGCCAAAAACGCACCTGCAGAGCAGTGGGGCACAGGGCCGCCGTCAGCCCGCGACACATTTCCCTCCTGCCGTGCCCTCCCTCCTGTTTCTACATCCGTGCACCCACCCCGCTGCAAAACCAGTCAGTCTGCTCAGGCGTCAGCACAGAGGCATAATGAAGGGCCTCGGCCCTTCTCCCTTTACTGCCCTCTGTACAGCTTGGCAGATCCCTCAGCACTCCGTGTGCACGTGTGTCTGTGACTCTGTGTGTGTGTGTGTGTGTGTGAGAGAGAGAGATTGAGTGAGTGAGTGAGTGAGTGAGTGAGTGAGTGAGTGAGTGAGAGAGAGAGAGACAGACCCTGCCAGATCCCTCAGCATTCCATGTGTGTTTGTGTCGGTGGGTGAGAGAGACAGAGACAGAGACAGACACAGAGAGACAGACACACACACACACACAAACACACACACACACCCACCCCCACACACCCCCGTGTGCACGTGTGTCTGTGACTCTGTGTGTGTGTGAGATTGAGTGAGAGAGAGAGACAGACCCTGCCAGATCCCTCAGCATTCCATGTGTGTTTGTGTCGGTGGGTGAGAGAGACAGAGACAGAGACAGACACAGAGAGACAGACACACACACACACACAAACACACACACACACCCACCCCCACACACCCCCGTGTGCACGTGTGTCTGTGACTCTGTGTGTGTGTGAGATTGAGTGAGTGAGAGAGAGAGACAGACCGACCCTGCCAGATCCCTCAGCATTCCATGTGTGTTTGTGTCGGTGGGTGAGAGAGACAGAGACAGACACAGAGAGACAGACAGACACACACACACACCCACCCACCCCCATCCACCCTGGTAAAAAAAGGTGGTGGGGGAGCAGGGGAGAAGACACCACTGTGTCCAATGATAGCCTGTGCAGACGCAAAGTCTACAGCTTCTGTGAGATGAAACAAACTCAAGCCACTCAACAATTGTAATTCCACACACATCAAAATAAAGGCACAGAGGTGTGAATGGCTGCACTTCAGCCTTCGGCTTGGAGAGCACACCCATTGTTTCTCCTCAGGCACACCTGTAGCTGACATCTTCCTATTCCCAAGCTTGCCAGGAGGCTTTTCTGCCCGCGGACTTTGGCCACGTCCACAAACCTCGTAACCGGTCTTGAGCGGCGCACGTGGCCTCTGCCTTTGTCGCCCGGTGCAGTCCCATCCGCTCGCTCCCTCCCGGAGAGGGCAGAGCCTCCGAAGGAGACCGTTCAGCTGGATGCGCCAGCCAGCTGGGGCACGCAAAGCCGAGAGGCGCGCTCTCTTTGCCGAGTGCAGGGACGCCCTTGAAGGGCCGAGCGGCCTGCTCCCACTCCCCCTGCAGACTTTTGTGCAGACAGGACAGCGTGACCAGCCTCCCACGACCAGGAGAGCAGTGCAAGTTGAGCCAGCCTCTGAGACCGACCTGGGAGCCAGCCGAGGAAGCCGGCAGCCTTGACGTAGGCAGTGTGCCAGTGACGTAGGCGCCCGTAGGTACGGCCCCACTCCCAGATGATTGGTGGATCACTGGCAGCTTTACATAGCCTCTGACAAGTTGCACTCAGGACGGACCAGGTAGGCAACAGCTGTCCAGCACACCCACCGATCCCAGACAACCTAGGGGAGAGCTGCCAGCGGGCCAGGGCAGCAAGGTCTTTGCCAGGCCTCCTGCTTCAATCTAAACACCAGAGGCTAGGCAGGATGTAGCCGACTCAAGAGGCCGCCTGCATCGCTTCTCGGCCTTTTGGCTAAGATCAAGTGTAGTATCTGTTCTTATCAGTTTAATATCTGATACGTCCCTTATCTGGGGACCATATATTAAATTGATTTTTGGAACAGGGAGATGGAATAGGGGCTTGCTCCGTCCACTCCACGCATCGACCCGGTATTGCAGTGCCTCTGGGAACGGTGCACTCCCCTTCTGGGGAATTTCAAAGTAGCAAAGAAAAGAAAAACGACGAAAGCTCCATCAGGCGGCGGCGGCGGCACAGCAGCACAGACAAGCATGCACGCACATGGAGAGAGAGGAGAGCTGCTTGCTCTACACCTCTCCTGTGTCTGTGTCTGTCTGTCGATACAGCTCACTCACTCACTCACTCACGCAATGTGCAGACAACTCAACAACAGCACGGGCATCATATCTGGGCCGTTTGGCTAAGATCAAGTGCACATCCGGGCTGCAACCAGATCAGGTGCTGCAGGCAAGGCAGCAACTTCATGAGAGATGCCCCTTGGCATTCATTCCTGAAGCAAACTGCTCAACCGGCGCACTCATTCTGATGCCTGCTCACTCGGCTGCTGCCTGCACCAAGCACAGAAGCAGAGTGAAGTGGAGCAGGCCGAAAGACCTTTTCTGTCCCGCCACACTCGCTCCACTTCTCAGGCTCAGGCTTCTCAGCTGCTCCTTGAAGCCAACGGAGGACGCGACGGACGGACGGACGGACGGATGGACGGGCGGGCGAAGGAAGGAAGGAAGGAAGGAAGGAAGGAAGGAAGGAAGGAAGGAAGGAACGAACGATATCGAGTCACTGGCTCTGCTGCAATTTCACCAGCAGCCAGCCAGCCTGTCGGACAGGCAGGCTCGTTCAAGCGTGCCAGCAGCCAGGGCACGCGGACGGGAGGGAGGAAGGAAGGAAGGGAGGGAGGCATCCGATGGAGCCCGGCTACAGAGCAACGGGGCGCCGCCGCCGCCGGCACAACAGGGCCCGGTGCTCCTGCACCCTGCATCCTCCCCGCCTGCACCAGACTGCCAAGACTGCTGCTCTCCTGCCCAGACAGACAGACCAGCTACAAGCATCACCACCTAGCCATAGCATCAGCAAAACTCTGCCTACCTGCCCTGCCCTGGCCTGGCCTGGCCTGGCCTCCTGGCCTCCTCTGATGCGTCTGCCTGCCCCAGGCCCAAAGCCCCGCCCACCGTTCAAGGTAAGGCAGAGGCACAACCCCCCACTCCACCCACTCAGACCTCCCCAATATACATCGGCAGTGCAGTGCATCTCTAGCCTCGCTCAGAATCACGTCCCAAACCCCAAGATCACTCAAACGTCTCATGCTTACACCTACCTACTCGGCGTCCAGCTTTGGCGCACGTCTCCACAATTGCCACATCCGTCCACGTGCCCCTGCTTCACGCACGGCACTGTGCCTCCCTCCGGCAGGCATTTCGCCGATCCGTTTCCTGTTTCACAACCAAGGCATAATCAGTACCCCTTTCCTTCCACGGCGCGCACACGCGCCCACCCACTCCACCACTGAGCCATGCCGGCCAAAAACGCACCTGCAGAGCAGTGGGGCACAGGGCCGCCGTCAGCCCGCGACACATTTCCCTCCTGCCGTGCCCTCCCTCCTGTTTCTACATCCGTGCACCCACCCCGCTGCAAAACCAGTCAGTCTGCTCAGGCGTCAGCACAGAGGCATAATGAAGGGCCTCGGCCCTTCTCCCTTTACTGCCCTCTGTACAGCTTGGCAGATCCCTCAGCACTCCGTGTGCACGTGTGTCTGTGACTCTGTGTGTGTGTGTGTGTGTGTGAGAGAGAGAGATTGAGTGAGTGAGTGAGTGAGTGAGTGAGTGAGTGAGTGAGTGAGAGAGAGAGAGACAGACCCTGCCAGATCCCTCAGCATTCCATGTGTGTTTGTGTCGGTGGGTGAGAGAGACAGAGACAGAGACAGACACAGAGAGACAGACACACACACACACACAAACACACACACACACCCACCCCCACACACCCCCGTGTGCACGTGTGTCTGTGACTCTGTGTGTGTGTGAGATTGAGTGAGAGAGAGAGACAGACCCTGCCAGATCCCTCAGCATTCCATGTGTGTTTGTGTCGGTGGGTGAGAGAGACAGAGACAGAGACAGACACAGAGAGACAGACACACACACACACACAAACACACACACACACCCACCCCCACACACCCCCGTGTGCACGTGTGTCTGTGACTCTGTGTGTGTGTGAGATTGAGTGAGTGAGAGAGAGAGACAGACCGACCCTGCCAGATCCCTCAGCATTCCATGTGTGTTTGTGTCGGTGGGTGAGAGAGACAGAGACAGACACAGAGAGACAGACAGACACACACACACACCCACCCACCCCCATCCACCCTGGTAAAAAAAGGTGGTGGGGGAGCAGGGGAGAAGACACCACTGTGTCCAATGATAGCCTGTGCAGACGCAAAGTCTACAGCTTCTGTGAGATGAAACAAACTCAAGCCACTCAACAATTGTAATTCCACACACATCAAAATAAAGGCACAGAGGTGTGAATGGCTGCACTTCAGCCTTCGGCTTGGAGAGCACACCCATTGTTTCTCCTCAGGCACACCTGTAGCTGACATCTTCCTATTCCCAAGCTTGCCAGGAGGCTTTTCTGCCCGCGGACTTTGGCCACGTCCACAAACCTCGTAACCGGTCTTGAGCGGCGCACGTGGCCTCTGCCTTTGTCGCCCGGTGCAGTCCCATCCGCTCGCTCCCTCCCGGAGAGGGCAGAGCCTCCGAAGGAGACCGTTCAGCTGGATGCGCCAGCCAGCTGGGGCACGCAAAGCCGAGAGGCGCGCTCTCTTTGCCGAGTGCAGGGACGCCCTTGAAGGGCCGAGCGGCCTGCTCCCACTCCCCCTGCAGACTTTTGTGCAGACAGGACAGCGTGACCAGCCTCCCACGACCAGGAGAGCAGTGCAAGTTGAGCCAGCCTCTGAGACCGACCTGGGAGCCAGCCGAGGAAGCCGGCAGCCTTGACGTAGGCAGTGTGCCAGTGACGTAGGCGCCCGTAGGTACGGCCCCACTCCCAGATGATTGGTGGATCACTGGCAGCTTTACATAGCCTCTGACAAGTTGCACTCAGGACGGACCAGGTAGGCAACAGCTGTCCAGCACACCCACCGATCCCAGACAACCTAGGGGAGAGCTGCCAGCGGGCCAGGGCAGCAAGGTCTTTGCCAGGCCTCCTGCTTCAATCTAAACACCAGAGGCTAGGCAGGATGTAGCCGACTCAAGAGGCCGCCTGCATCGCTTCTCGGCCTTTTGGCTAAGATCAAGTGTAGTATCTGTTCTTATCAGTTTAATATCTGATACGTCCCTTATCTGGGGACCATATATTAAATTGATTTTTGGAACAGGGAGATGGAATAGGGGCTTGCTCCGTCCACTCCACGCATCGACCCGGTATTGCAGTGCCTCTGGGAACGGTGCACTCCCCTTCTGGGGAATTTCAAAGTAGCAAAGAAAAGAAAAACGACGAAAGCTCCATCAGGCGGCGGCGGCGGCACAGCAGCACAGACAAGCATGCACGCACATGGAGAGAGAGGAGAGCTGCTTGCTCTACACCTCTCCTGTGTCTGTGTCTGTCTGTCGATACAGCTCACTCACTCACTCACTCACGCAATGTGCAGACAACTCAACAACAGCACGGGCATCATATCTGGGCCGTTTGGCTAAGATCAAGTGCACATCCGGGCTGCAACCAGATCAGGTGCTGCAGGCAAGGCAGCAACTTCATGAGAGATGCCCCTTGGCATTCATTCCTGAAGCAAACTGCTCAACCGGCGCACTCATTCTGATGCCTGCTCACTCGGCTGCTGCCTGCACCAAGCACAGAAGCAGAGTGAAGTGGAGCAGGCCGAAAGACCTTTTCTGTCCCGCCACACTCGCTCCACTTCTCAGGCTCAGGCTTCTCAGCTGCTCCTTGAAGCCAACGGAGGACGCGACGGACGGACGGACGGACGGATGGACGGGCGGGCGAAGGAAGGAAGGAAGGAAGGAAGGAAGGAAGGAAGGAAGGAAGGAAGGAACGAACGATATCGAGTCACTGGCTCTGCTGCAATTTCACCAGCAGCCAGCCAGCCTGTCGGACAGGCAGGCTCGTTCAAGTGTGCCAGCAGCCAGGGCACGCGGACGGGAGGGAGGAAGGAAGGAAGGGAGGGAGGCATCCGATGGAGCCCGGCTACAGAGCAACGGGGCGCCGCCGCCGCCGGCACAACAGGGCCCGGTGCTCCTGCACCCTGCATCCTCCCCGCCTGCACCAGACTGCCAAGACTGCTGCTCTCCTGCCCAGACAGACAGACCAGCTACAAGCATCACCACCTAGCCATAGCATCAGCAAAACTCTGCCTACCTGCCCTGCCCTGGCCTGGCCTGGCCTGGCCTCCTGGCCTCCTCTGATGCGTCTGCCTGCCCCAGGCCCAAAGCCCCGCCCACCGTTCAAGGTAAGGCAGAGGCACAACCCCCCACTCCACCCACTCAGACCTCCCCAATATACATCGGCAGTGCAGTGCATCTCTAGCCTCGCTCAGAATCACGTCCCAAACCCCAAGATCACTCAAACGTCTCATGCTTACACCTACCTACTCGGCGTCCAGCTTTGGCGCACGTCTCCACAATTGCCACATCCGTCCACGTGCCCCTGCTTCACGCACGGCACTGTGCCTCCCTCCGGCAGGCATTTCGCCGATCCGTTTCCTGTTTCACAACCAAGGCATAATCAGTACCCCTTTCCTTCCACGGCGCGCACACGCGCCCACCCACTCCACCACTGAGCCATGCCGGCCAAAAACGCACCTGCAGAGCAGTGGGGCACAGGGCCGCCGTCAGCCCGCGACACATTTCCCTCCTGCCGTGCCCTCCCTCCTGTTTCTACATCCGTGCACCCACCCCGCTGCAAAACCAGTCAGTCTGCTCAGGCGTCAGCACAGAGGCATAATGAAGGGCCTCGGCCCTTCTCCCTTTACTGCCCTCTGTACAGCTTGGCAGATCCCTCAGCACTCCGTGTGCACGTGTGTCTGTGACTCTGTGTGTGTGTGTGTGTGTGTGAGAGAGAGTGAGTGAGTGAGTGAGTGAGTGAGTGAGTGAGTGAGTGAGAGAGAGAGAGACAGACCCTGCCAGATCCCTCAGCATTCCATGTGTGTTTGTGTCGGTGGGTGAGAGAGACAGAGACAGAGACAGACACAGAGAGACAGACACACACACACACACAAACACACACACACACCCACCCCCACACACCCCCGTGTGCACGTGTGTCTGTGACTCTGTGTGTGTGTGAGATTGAGTGAGAGAGAGAGACAGACCCTGCCAGATCCCTCAGCATTCCATGTGTGTTTGTGTCGGTGGGTGAGAGAGACAGAGACAGAGACAGACACAGAGAGACAGACACACACACACACACAAACACACACACACACCCACCCCCACACACCCCCGTGTGCACGTGTGTCTGTGACTCTGTGTGTGTGTGAGATTGAGTGAGTGAGAGAGAGAGACAGACCGACCCTGCCAGATCCCTCAGCATTCCATGTGTGTTTGTGTCGGTGGGTGAGAGAGACAGAGACAGACACAGAGAGACAGACAGACACACACACACACCCACCCACCCCCATCCACCCTGGTAAAAAAAGGTGGTGGGGGAGCAGGGGAGAAGACACCACTGTGTCCAATGATAGCCTGTGCAGACGCAAAGTCTACAGCTTCTGTGAGATGAAACAAACTCAAGCCACTCAACAATTGTAATTCCACACACATCAAAATAAAGGCACAGAGGTGTGAATGGCTGCACTTCAGCCTTCGGCTTGGAGAGCACACCCATTGTTTCTCCTCAGGCACACCTGTAGCTGACATCTTCCTATTCCCAAGCTTGCCAGGAGGCTTTTCTGCCCGCGGACTTTGGCCACGTCCACAAACCTCGTAACCGGTCTTGAGCGGCGCACGTGGCCTCTGCCTTTGTCGCCCGGTGCAGTCCCATCCGCTCGCTCCCTCCCGGAGAGGGCAGAGCCTCCGAAGGAGACCGTTCAGCTGGATGCGCCAGCCAGCTGGGGCACGCAAAGCCGAGAGGCGCGCTCTCTTTGCCGAGTGCAGGGACGCCCTTGAAGGGCCGAGCGGCCTGCTCCCACTCCCCCTGCAGACTTTTGTGCAGACAGGACAGCGTGACCAGCCTCCCACGACCAGGAGAGCAGTGCAAGTTGAGCCAGCCTCTGAGACCGACCTGGGAGCCAGCCGAGGAAGCCGGCAGCCTTGACGTAGGCAGTGTGCCAGTGACGTAGGCGCCCGTAGGTACGGCCCCACTCCCAGATGATTGGTGGATCACTGGCAGCTTTACATAGCCTCTGACAAGTTGCACTCAGGACGGACCAGGTAGGCAACAGCTGTCCAGCACACCCACCGATCCCAGACAACCTAGGGGAGAGCTGCCAGCGGGCCAGGGCAGCAAGGTCTTTGCCAGGCCTCCTGCTTCAATCTAAACACCAGAGGCTAGGCAGGATGTAGCCGACTCAAGAGGCCGCCTGCATCGCTTCTCGGCCTTTTGGCTAAGATCAAGTGTAGTATCTGTTCTTATCAGTTTAATATCTGATACGTCCCTTATCTGGGGACCATATATTAAATTGATTTTTGGAACAGGGAGATGGAATAGGGGCTTGCTCCGTCCACTCCACGCATCGACCCGGTATTGCAGTGCCTCTGGGAACGGTGCAC